>NC_088886.1:50726489-51028127 GCF_037157495.1 Lathamus discolor | reverse complement strand
AACAGTGGGAACATCCTCAGGAGTTGTGGTAGGGATAGATTTTCAAATGAAGGTGACAACTGCAAGAGGTCCCTGCTGCCTTCAGGATTCCATTTCAGAGCTGCTGTGCACATTTCATGCACACAGCAGCTCTGAAAGTGCGGGCTCTATGTCCTTACTAATGTATGGAAGTAAATCCAGAAATACACAGACAAGAAGGTGGTACAGTTAATGCCTCTTTCCCACATAATGGAAATTTGGGGTTCCTTTTATCACTTTGCCATTATTTGGGCACAATTCTTCTTCTCCACTGAATTTACCTGTACAGAATGCATCTACTTACAATGAGATCTTTCATATATTTTCAGACTTGAAGGTGCTCTCTCACTCCCCCTGACATTAATGGACACCTTGTCTTTCATGTCACTAGAACATGAGTTTGTGCTTCACTTTGAGTCATTTGCAATCCTAAAAGCTGAAAATTGAGATCTGCAGTGTGTTTCTTGGTCAGTTATTTGCAGCTGAAGTTAGACCAGAGGATCTTGGCTGAAGCTTCATTCTTGACCATCACAGAGACACAGACCATATGTGGATCTACTCTAATCACATCCTCAGGTCATGTCAGAGAGTCTCTTGCATCAGCCTGGCTCCCGTCTGTATTGAAGACATTTGATTTTCTTTCGGTGGTGGCATTCAAACCTGGGAGCCTCGCAGTCCTTTTCTTTGCACAGTAGCCTACAGGTTTCTATCTCTAAAAAACACTTAATGTTTCTGACCTTGTGCTGATACTGTATTGTGACAGGATGTTCTTTGTGTGCAATCCTGTCAACTACAGCAATTTCGTATCTCTGATCCCAGTAAGTTTTTATGCTCAGCCTGGTTTGATATTTTCTTTGGTCATCCATTTAGAATTACTTCCCCCAAACTGTTGTCAACTTGGGCCATTTTGTGTTACTTGTTTGAACTTGTCAAATTTCATTTCAGACATGGGTAATACTTGACTCATATTTACTTCAAACTCCTCTTCCTGCAGTTCATTGCTTTCATTATTTATAGGTGTTCTTGAAAGCATATCTGCTAAGCTGCTTACTGGGTCTGTATTTCACATTTAATGAGTACTTTTGCAATTTCATTACATTTTTCTGAAGTCCAGGTGGCTCATTGTACAATGGATTTTGCTCTATGGTTTCCAGTGCTTTATGGTCTCTTTCTACCTTGATTGAATTCTTCCTATAAACATATTCATGAAAATACTCATGATCTAAAACAATTGCCAGTAGTCAGTTTTAAGAGTGCAGGCATAGCTTCTGGTATGTTTTAGCCAGTGGCTCAGACATTATCTTGCAAGGCAGTCATGACCAAAATGACCTTGCATCAGCATAAGGTTCATGTTAACCTCAGAATATTCCAGTGTTGCTGCTTCTCTGGCAGTTTCTCTTTACATTAAACCTTATTCTGTTTTCAATTATCTTTGAGTTGTTCTGAACTACCTGCAAGGAACATTAGCAGTGCCCCTTCATGGTGAAAGAAAAAGATACTAGTTTATCTGGACCTCTTTTCAAAGAGAGATCTTTATGTTCAGCATTTGAACCAAGCCTTGCACAAGGAGCCTTGTTCAGACAGTCACCTTCTGTCATTGCTCCAATACCAATACTATTAGCAGGAAAACTAGTACTGATGCTCTCATGAATTCCCCAGAAGCCTTCTGGTAGAGGTTTTCAAGATGGTCTGAGCTTTTCTCGGAGCTGGCAAGCTTTGTTGCTATTGCATACTTTTACCCGCTTTAAATCATCTGCGCTCATCTGACTAACACCAGAAGTGTTACTGAAGAACATGAGCATTTTCGTGTTCTCAGTGCTCACGGTCATCCTAAAAATTAGATCATCTGCTGATATGTCAATCTTATCTTAATCCTCTGAGATCTGGACGTGATACGATAGTGCTGTGACTACCCAAAAGAGATGCTTCCTTGTGTCTCCTAAAAGAATTACTGAGCAAAAGTATGCATTTTTTCTATCAACCTTACCCAGCCTCCTAATACAAAAATCCTCTTGAATTTGGAAGTCTAGACTTGTACACTTCATTCATGCCTGCAGGCTTTCTTTAGATGTTGCACTGAGGTTTTTTGGCTTCTTCAAATCCCTATTTTCCTTGCTTTAATGATCAGGTTTGTTAATTTCTGTATGCGCTTGGTATGTCTCTGTCACCCACTCAGATTCAGTTGGTTTGTGTTTCAGTGTCAGTGTGACTTCATATGGTGCATAATTTTTACAGAACTATAGCAGTAGTTTTCAATGTTATGACCAGTGGCATGACTTGGCTCCCTCTCTTTGTCACCAAATGCATGGAGAAAGCGTCTTTCTCAGAGCCTTCCTTGGCTGGTCCACCATGTTGGTCTCATGTATGTCCATCAACCCATTTCTACACAAATTAATCACAGTCTGTAGCACTTGTTGGTCTGTGGAGCAATGTGTTTCATGCTCTCTGCAAAATCCATAAGGAGTCAGAAATACTACTTTTATACCTGATTTAATTCCAAGATGAGAAGGTTTTTCTCTCTGAGTAATAGAGGTGACTTGCAGCGGGTCTTCCATAAGCTCCACCTACAAGTTTCATGGATGCTCCCAAAGATGGCCAGGAGAAGGGAAGCGTCTGCATGACTGAAGCAAGTGGATCCATTGGTTGACCTTATTCAGAGCAAAGGGAAATTGCCTAAAGGGCTGGGAGGTCACATGAGGTCTCTGGGTACTCTGGAGACTGAGTTAGCACCAGAACACTAGAGCCTCTGATCTGCTCTGATACTGGATATGTTCTGCATTTGGGCTCATACAGCCAGTTTTTCCACAACAAATGGATTCATTTGTTCCTCTGTTCCTTTTCCCTGTTACCACATAAGCAAGAAATATCTTTCCAGGTCTCCCATTCAAAATCTGCAGCATCCTCCTATACCAAGCCCTCCCAAGAAGAAAAACAGAACGACCAAAACAAAGGTAAAACATTTCAATGGAAGATTTCTCCAAAAGGCAGCCTCCACCCCCAAAAGCAGGATGCACCAAATAACGGAGTGAGCAAACATTAAAAAAAAAAGAGAAGTCCTTATGTGTACCACGAGCATTGAAAATGGCTGGGAAATTCTTGCTTTTTGGGGAGTGACCAGTTCATTGCTTTGCTAAGTATCTTTCTAAGCCACCTCTTGTCAGAAGAAGAGAATAAATGAAAAGAGAGAGAGAGAGAAAAAGACCTTTGCATAGCTTGAGCCTTTGTGCCGTGCATTCAGACTGATTTGTACCCTTTGTAGTCTTAATTATTTGTGAGAGCAGGATAACAGGAGTACCAAGCTCACCCATTATTTCCTGCATAAAAAAAGGCGCACAGAAGCCGCTGATCGGTTTTGAATTAGCAAACATGATACTAAAAAAAAAAAAAAAAACCAGGAGGAAGGGGGGGAGAGAGAGCGCATAAAAAAAATTCATTAATATCATCGGGGATTAGGAGGCTGATTAAAGTGTAGCTGTTAGCGTATGCAAATGAGCGATAGGCATTTATCAGAGCCTGTGCAAGCTGTCTCAGAGCTGTAAAGCCCACGTATGTTTTTCAGCTGATTAAAACAGTTTTAAGTTCTGGAGGATTTTTTTTTCTTTCTTTTTCTTTTTTTTTTTTTGAGAGAAATAAAAAAAAAAAAAGAAAAAAGCCACCATCATCTATCCTTTTCCTTTTGGCTAAATTCCTCTAAGTGCACTCCAACCATTTCCACTTGAATGCACTCACTCTCTCTCTCTTTCTCTTTTGGGTAATGAGAGTTTGGGAAGGAAATGAATGCAAACTAAGCATAAGGCTTGCAACAGCTTTCTTGGCTTCTCTATGAACTTCCAGCGTGAGGCCGTCGGAGCCTGCATCGCAGCAGTGTCTTTGAAACATGTGCATGCTGCCATGCTGCAACCTGGCCACGCTCAAGCTCTGGGGAGAAGAAACAGGCTGGTGGCTCTTCATCAGCTTCCTCGTGCTTTGGGGCCACACTTTGCACCCTGCCTCACTCTGTTCATGCTTGGGAGGTATGGGAGTCTCCATCCAAACTGCTCGGGCAGCTGGGCTTGCTCCCTGTTACAAAGCTTAGCTTGCTAGAGGAACATATAAAACACAGCAGAGGAGCAATGAAAGAGAGGGCTGAAGCTAGTCCATACAAATATAATCGGACTTCTTTTTCCTGCATCGCACAGCCCTCTATATTCAGTTGTCCCGGACAAGATTTGCTGAAGAAGCTGTTTGGGGTTGGCTTTATTCTATGGTCCCCAGATGAAATCCCCAAAAGAGATTTTCAGGAAACGAGTGGCTAAGTGTAACACTTTTCAGAAGGGTCATCTAACACAGACACCTAAATCTGTGCTCTGCTCTGCAAACGTGATTCAGTTAGTCTACGTCTCCAGCACCTCCAAGGAGGAGCGAGTAGTAACACACTTTTAAATGGTCTCTCTGTTATTGCTAATGTCAGGATGAATGAATATTGATGAATGAACCCATTCATCAATACGACATTCAAGTTTGGTTTCTCTGGGGTATGGTCTCTTGTCCAAACTCTAAGTATTCTTTTTCTCTTTTTGTTATTTATCAGAGATAATTCCTTAAGGTTCTTAAGACTATGGTTGCTCCTCTATGTGGTTCATTTGGGAAAGGAATTTCACAGCCTTGTGGGGAAACAAAAGTGTTTTTGACAGACTGCTTTTGAAGTGAAGTTTAGGGGTTGGTTGAGGGACTGAACTATTCGAGGAAATTCTGGAAATGTCCTAGATCTGGGAAAATCATGGGAGAAGTGTCTATGGATTCTATAATGTGGTTTATCATATCAATGGAAAATTTATCACGTGGATCTTCAACTTATCACGTACATGGAGTACTCATGATGATCAAGCATCACTTGGAAGAGCAGTCTTAGCTAACAGATTGCCAGCTTTTCCATTATAAACCAACAATGGTATTTAAAGTGGTTATAACTTTGCTGTAAAATTTTGCTCTGTTGAAACTTGGCAAATGAGGTCCTACCCAACAGCAATGCGCTTTTTATTGTTGTGTGTTTGGAAGTAAATCAGCTTGGCCATTTATGCCTTAAAAGATTACTTCTTTTGAGTCCCAGCCTCTCATTTCTCAGGCTGGCAAAAGCTCCTAGTGCTGCAGGGAGAATTCATCCAAAGTCGAGGAAGGGCTTTGTGCCTGTCATTAAACAGCGACCCCTTTGAATAGCTGGGAAAGCACTTCTGCAGGTCCTGGACTGTATCCCATCCCATACCCCTGCTGCAGGAACCCATTGCTATTTCATACCATTCATTACCAGCCCATCCAAGACCAGGAAGAAATACTGTGCCTGTGTGGAAAACAGCAGAACAAGGGAACCGGGCCAGCTTTGGAAATAGCTTGTGAGTGACTTGGTAAACCACAGCAACAGTAACACGGTAGTGCTCAGCAGAAGGTTTATAATACAAAGAGTAGCACATCCTTGTGGGTGCAGCTGGGATGAACACAGCCAGAACTGAGCAGCAGGGTTACTAGGATACATGGTTGTATGGTGGGATGGGCACAGTTATACTGTGCTTTAAACTACTCACAGGATGCTGCTGAGAATGGCTACCTAGCAAGTCTGAGCTTAGTACCAGCAGGTAGGTCATAATAGTGTCCAAAAGCAGGACTAAGCAACACCCTTTGAAAAATACATGAGAAACCAGTTAGCATGAAGGAAAATGAGGCATTTCCAAGTGGAAGCCTTTAAGTACATCAAACCAGTAGTCAGACAGGTGGCTAAGATATCCTTTGGTGATGGACGGATTGATAAAGTTCCACTGTTGGTTAGAAGTGGACTTCAAGGTTGGAAGAAGTGATTGATACTCAGTGTTCGTAGAAAATAAGATGCCAAAGCAGGACTGTTCTTTGTCAGTATTTGACTTTGCAGCTATCCCATGGTTAAATACGGCAATCAGCTCTGGGCATCACTGACTTTCAGAAGACCAAGCAGAATGGGGAACTGGACACCATTCTGAAATGATGTTGAGATCTGCAAGAGCAAGATAATGCCAGTGGAGGGCAGGAAAGCTGGTGTCATGTAGCTGTGTGAGCCTGCTGATCCCCAGCTTCACTGCCAAGCTCTGGTACTGGGGAAGGCTCATGGATCTATTCATTCTCTTCTGATTGAGTCATCTGACTCGGCAGATCACTAACCAATTTTGCAGATTATATGTGTAATCATTTTTTTTTTTTTGCACAGAAACCTTCTAAAGCATTTCCAAGACAGCGTCACCCTTCTCTGTGCCTTTTCCAGGTCTTATGTGGGACCTTGTGAAATGTGATCAGATCTGCACCATCACTCAGTGCAGGACTGGTAAGGATCACTGCAGCGTTCTCTGCTTTATTCTTTATTCCTTTTCTACCAGAAAGGAGCAAGAATCTGTTACTTGTTAGGTTTTGTATATGTTTTTTTTTATTCGTTTTTTCTCTTTTTAGAAAAAAAACACAAATAGGGGTGAAGCTGACATTGCCATTGCTGAGCTTGCATCCTCACTCTGAAGCCAGTGTTAAGTTCTGGTTGTGCCACATCCAAAATGAAACAGATATAACAAAGGATTAGAGGGAGGCAATACAAATACTTCCAAGTGTGGCTAAAGTGACAATATTGTCTGTTTTTTCCAAGGAGAGAATGAATAAAAAATGAAATGACTGTAATAAATGGCATAAAGAAGGTCAAGCAGGCAATCAAATTTATTTTTTAGACAATTACAACAGTGCCTTATTCAAAGGGACACTGAATAAACTTGAAAGGCAACAGAACTGAAACTGATAAAAAGACACTTTTGTGAGCAATTCATACATAGCTTAGGGAATTCATTGCCCCAAGATATTGCTGCAACCAAGTTTTCTCCAGTTATTTTACCCAGAAAAAAGCATTACAAAAGATATAGGCCTCCACGTTTCAGGACTTAAGGAAGTTTATTCTACAGCAGCCTGTCCTGTCTTCTTCTGCTTGAGTCACCCTGATCTTTGTATGCAGGATGCAGCAGTGTCCAAATGGGTGCCCCAACCAACCATAACAACGCTTGAATTTTCTTATCTTTTTGTTCAAATTAAAGCAAGTCAAATCCCAGCTTGGTGGCACGGAGCAGACTCACACAAAGGGCTTTTGGAAGAGCCATGGAATCCTGTACTCTGTCTGCTGTGCACTGAAGCACAGCTCCATAAAGACAACTCAAAACCATGAAGAATGTTCTCCAGGCAGAAGAGGAGGAACTTCCGCACTGGAAATGAGCTACAAGGAGGCTGAGCACACCATTTGCAAACAACCTTGCCATTCCCAGCCTAGGAGTCCCGTGTGCTGAATGAAGCTGGCAAAACAGCATAGAAATAGTACATAACTGGGGTCCTTCTCTCCAGGTTTAGGCATGAAAAACAAACACCCTAATTATGGCATTTAATAACTTCATAGTCTTTCACCCTTATGGTATTTTTTTGGATGTGTACCTGCATGGAGTCTTCAGGTGAAAAAGCATATACAAATTACTAGGCTTATAATTGTCTGCAAATACAAAATGTCACCTCCCCCAAGCTACAGTTCTGACATCTTTGTAACTTTGCTTGCAAAAGAAGTTCTTGCCTTATTTTTTTTCTTCTTCGAAATTTATAAGCCCCTCCCCTTTCTATCCATTTTTTTTTTTTTTTTTTGTTAAATAACAGCACTTACGTTACTTTGCAACGTGGGATTTCAGTGTAGGCATTTGACAGAACAGGATAAGCCAGCCAGTTGAAGCTGTGTTTTTCCATCTGCTGAGGATGATGCCTGAGTTTCAGAGGAGCTCTGAGGCAAATTTGCTTCTGCTGATGTCCTTAACAAGGCAGTATGGAGATGTGAGCAGCTGCTGAGGCAGGACAGAAGAGCTGTACAAGAAGAAATACAGCTCAGCTTCTAAGCATTTTTGGACCTCTCCAAAGGCTGGCTGCAGTCTCATGGAGCTGGCAGATGAAATTGGAGTCCAAGACGTATTGCAGTAATTCCACCAAGGAAGTGCTAACAACAGGAAACACAATGCAAATATAATCGAGGTCATCAGCCCCTTTTCCTTGCATAAGTACTTAAATATGTGCTCCTATTGCAGTTACTTAACTGTAATTGCTCAAGGCAAATGTGAGATCAGGTCTTTATGGTCGCTGAGCATTCTTCCTTCAGGTGATGTATTGGTTTCTGACCCTCCTTGGGCACGCCCTGTAAATATTTACACACCTCCAGTCAAGGGGTTTGTGTGTTTATTCAAAGAGATGACAATTAATAAGCAGGGAAAGGAGACTTCAAAGCTGCTTGCAAGTGTAGTGTTACCTGTATAATTGGTATAGGGGACAACAGTAAATGCAGGTCAGGAGTGGGTGACACATCCAAAGGATGTCTCTTTCGGAGGGATCTGAAGAAACTTTTTTCTTTGCTTTAGGTGGGGAAAACTTCCTTTGAGCATCCACTGAGTGATGTTAGAATTGCCATCCTTGAAGCAACACAGATTACTCACTGATGCCATTAAACTTTCTCTTACAACCCTGCCAGGTAGCCTGCTTGGTCCCTCCAAACCTCAGCTATTTTCAGCCCCTTGCAGCTGGACGGCCATCTGTGGTGCTGATAGAGTTAATAAGGATGAACTGATAGTTTTTACAGCTAACTGTGCTGCAATGGGACAACAGAGATGCTAAAGAATATTTACTGAAAAGCAGAACACTTGTTAAAAACCCCAAATATCCAAGCACACATAATTACCACAGCGTATCATGCTTTCATTTTGAAGCTTTCTTGATAACTTCTGGCACAGCTCTCTGGCAGGGAGAGTGTGGGTTAGCAAACAAGCCATCCGTGCATCCTTTCCCATCCTTGATGTGCCAAAGAATTGGATACAGCCCCAGCTGAAGCTTTATTCTTGGTTTAATGTGCAGATGCCACTGGCATACTTATGCTTTTGCTGAATGTCTTGTGTCATCCAGACCAGGTTAGAGAGACCAGATACCAAAGGACAAGGTGAAGAGACCTGAAGGTGACTTCTTTGGAATTCATTGCATTAGTGTGAGCCACATTATGCACCTCCTCCTGCATGTGCCTCGTTGGGTACAGTTGCTCACCAGAGAGGATTGTCTCTCACCTTTGATACTGGAAGAATACAATGCCTAAAACAGGTAAGACACAGACTTTTCAAACTCAAAGTGTGATGCATCTCAGCCTAAGTGCATGCTGGCCTGCTCTGACTATTGCTAAATTCTGGTGCTCATTCATTTTCCTTTGCCTTTTTAAACAAGAAGTTTGTTGAAGGACATCCATGTCTCCTTCCCACAATTTCTAGGCTCCTGAGAGATTCAGCTGAGTTTACCCTGGTGCAGATGAGGAAATATTATGGCCCAACCTAAATATCTGCATGGATCTGGGGCTTGACTATGGTGCACAAAGGGAACACCCAGCTGTGGAATCTGTCTACAGCACACCCATTTCTTGCAGGTTTTCACCTCTTTTTTTTTGCACAGGGAAAAACCCTTTCAGCAAGGTTGCAGGTGGCAGCGTGTTACCATGGGAGCTACCAAGGAGTTGACCACTGGTTACTGTGCCAGAAATCTGTCCTGATCCCAAGTCACTCAGGAGCACTGCAGAAGTGCATCACCAGGCTACATGGTGGTATGGAGATGGATGGAGGTTTGGATGGGATGTTCTCTGCTTCTGAGCTATAGCTGATGCCATAGGGAGATTGACTGGGTTATGGCTGCTGAGTCTCTGGTGTTACAGATCAGGTTTCTGTAACATGGTAGAGCTCAGTTCATCTTGTTTGGTGATGTGTGCCTGCCTTTTTAGATTGTGTAAGTGCAAAATAAAGCTCCTGACCCTTCCATGAGGGTTTTCTGCTCTCACAGAGGTTGCCTTCTGCAATTCTTTCAGCAACACAGTTGCTTGAAGAGTTTATTTCAGAAATGGGAGGATGGTCATTAGGATTTGCAAGAACTGCTCCCATTACTACCTTGGTGGAGGGGCTAGGGGTTGCAGAGATCTCCTAAATTATTATCTTGTACCTTTAGCAATACCCACAGGTCTATTCGAGGGGACACAGGCACTTCAGGGTGGTAGTTGCCGTTTACATGGATGTCAATATAGCCTGGGAGCAGTGACAAGCTTTACGCTTGCTTACAGGTAAGCAGCACAGTCCCAGGGAGATGAAGGGAGCTGCTTGATGCCAGCTCTGAGGCAAAAGCAGGCACTAAGTTCAGACGGCTTTTGCGCCTTCCCCAACAGTCTCCTTTCTCACTTGAAATGCCTTTTTCAGCTAATGTATGTTGCAAACAGTTTAGCTCTAGTTTTGCTGCATGGCCTTTTACAAATTCAATTACAATCCCTCTTTTCTTACCACAGTTCAAATTGTTCTCAGCCTAATATCATATTCGTCAGGGTTTTGTTCTGTTCTCCTTGCAGCCCAAGATGTCCTTGTTCTAAGTTGTAGCATCTTCTTCTCCTCACGGCCCTGCTACCTTTGCATGGAACACTTCTGCTGCTCTAAAGATACCAAAAGGTTTTAATTACCATTAAGCCAAGTCATTTCTACAGTTTTGAGCTGCAAATAAACAGCCTGTTTTGGATAATGAAGGTAATGGTTTGCATTTCAACTCTACTTCTAACCTCTGATTTTTGCTTGTAATATTTTCTGTGGGTAAATCAATTTTTTCTGCCATTGAATGTAGTCTTTCTCTTTTAAAACCCACTTGTAAAGCATGTGTTTCATCATATCCTTGTTACCCTAGGACATGCCTGATGTAGTTAAACTAGGCTGTAGCCATGCTCTTTTTCAGAGGAGTCTGGAATTGATAGGAGAAATTGTTGTTGTCTCTTATTGCTGTCAAAGAAAGCAAATGTAATCAGGTTATTGAAAGCCAGGTAAAAACAAGTGATGTCAAGAGATAACTGTTTGAGACAGGGAAGTGAGACGCATTTTGTGACCTAGTGTATGAGCTGCATCTAGTGAGACAGTGCAGTGGTGTGATACGTAATATTACAAATTAATATTTGTAATTACAATAGTTACAATGTTAGTGTAGTACAAAAGAGATTGGGTGGGCAGGAGGGGAGTTGGGGTGCCTAAGCTGTCTGTGACTGTCAGCAGCAACTAGCATGGGTCCCCTCTCTCAGAAGGGGGGATGGAGATGCCCCTGGGCCACAGGTCTGTGCTAACTTTCTTTTTGTGAAGGCTTAACCCTTTTTCTATGGGCAAAGGCAAAATTTCCTCTTCCCACAAACACATGGTTATACGCAAAACAGTGAGAAGCCAATGAAAAGGAGTCCCTTGACAACACAGGGGGTGTGTTTTGGATGTGGATATATTTTCAGAAGATACAGCATGGCTTACCGTATTGTGTGCCGGGCTCAGAACACATCTATTCTGAGGTTACAACCCTTCATTATGGCCAGTTACCTGCAGGCTACAAGCAGGCTATGTCCATTGGCTGACTGCTCTGCCTTATGCTGTTAAACATACTCTTCATTTTCAGAGTTGTCCTAAGTGTGCTTTACTAGGGCAAAGTGGCTTTTCTAGGTTGGGAACTAACTGTGATTATTTCCATTATAAGAAATATAATATGTATCATCAGTACAAACTGACTTAAGCCAGCCAAGGAGTTATCATTATAGAGTATTTTCATTTAGGTCACTTAAAGCCTTGATTAGTTAAATACTGCTATGCGATTTCTTTCTGAAGTTTAATCCACAATCCAGATTTTTTATTAAAATGAGCGCAATTTCAATCACAGTCCTCACAGTGACCACACCGTGGTTTTAAAAACAGAGTCCTCAGATGCCACGGCTGTTGCTTTGAATTGTTCGTCAGTACGTGTTGCTAAAATTGCCTTTTGAATCCTGCCCCAAGCATTACTGCAGTACCCTGTACCCATTTTAATACATCTATTATTGTTTCACTCGGCTGCTACATGCTCCTGTCTGGCTTTGTTTTGTACATGAGCAAAGTCACAGGTAGAGCCTGGAAGAGAAGGGAGAAAGGGACGCTACTCATCCAGTTTGGGGGTGACGTATGAATTTCAGCCCTCGGTGGCATGATATTAATTTGAGTATTTCTGTGTTGCTGGTAGATGGCATCTTCTGCTTCTGCTGTAATTTCATTAATTAAAGCAGAGCCTTTAGCTCTGTAATGCTTGACCACAAATTGCTTCTGTTCATCTTTGGTAATCTTCAGTAGGACCCCTGGGCCAGGTCCTAGCTGCGGTAGTGAGTTAAGCCTGTTTCCTCCAAGACATAGCTGCTGGCTGCTTTGTGAAATGCAGCTCCCCTGTCTCTTTATGCTTCCCATGTATGATGCTTGTAAGTGGCCCTTTTCCCACAGAGATAGCAGGGAGCAGACTGCTTCTGCATGGCTTCACTTACAAAGCATCAATGTTCCCTTCGAGCTGCCCAGGCAGCAGTAGTACTAACAGAGAAGAGCAGGGCTGTGTCCACGCAACACATTATGCAGCGGAAAGCTGCACAGGCGGTTTGGAAGCGGTCCTAACAGAAAAAGGGAAGAAGAGAAATAGGGAATTTCTAAATGCATTTTTACAATTAAAGTGCCAGATTCAGAGCCCGATTGAGCAACAAAGTACTGCATGTGTGTATCACTTTAAAGATATGCCTAACCCCCTTTTCCAGAACAGAGCCATTAACTCTTTTCTTTAAGCCAATAATCAATGAGTGCCTAATTTGTTACACTGACACTTTTGCTGGTTTCATCTGAATGAATTAATTAACAGCAAAACCTTTCCTTTCCAGATGTGAGAGTGGATGGGGGGGGGGTGTCTCAGCAGTCAGATAAATTTTGACCTTTGTTAGGAAAACGTTTAAATGAGGTTAAGCCTCAGAATCTTGTTGATCGAAGATATGGTGTCTGCTCTGACAGATCTGATGGGCCTGGGAATACATTACCTGCGGCTTCCAGAGGATGTCTAGGCAGTGCTTTGGCCCAGTGGTCTTGGCAGGCAGCCGTGAAGTGGCCAAAATAGGGAGTGGAGGATGTAAAAATAAAGCAAACTCCACCCTGGATCTTTTTCTCTGGCTCCGAGGCATCTCTCTGTCTTAATCTGTAGAGCGGCAACTTGTCCAGGAGTCCCTGGGACCTGCACTCTGCTAATTGAAGTGCATTTGGATCAAGGCTTTCTCAGCGTGAAGTGCAGCTTTTCTTTATGAAGTATCATCTCTAATGCACCTCATGTTGATGCTAGTGTGAGATAGGGGCATAGTGAAAAGAACAGAAATATTATCAAGGTACACCTCGAGGTATAGCACTCGCTTTAATTGCTTCTGGAGCTCTTCACCTGGGCCTCATCAATAGGGCTAATTCTTGAAGGAATGAGAACATAGGTAAGTACAGAAGTGTGCTCAATTTATTTCCCACAAGAGATGGTTGAGTTGTTTTCCCTTTGTTATGAAGATTGATAAGAGCAATTGGATAAAGCCTGGACTGCTACTTAACCACCCTTTGATCTTCCTGTAGCTGGGTGGAGGCTAGCTGCCAAGCTGAGATGCTAGGGTGCACTGTGGCAACACCCAGGAGGGAAACAGGGACCTGGGGCTTTTTCTTTCTGATGTGGCAGCACTTGAAGGTTTAACCAAGAGGTGCAGTTTGGATGGGTTAATGCAAGATACTTTCATGCTATGGAGAACTTGCAATGGAAAGGGGGCACAAAGAAAATGTTTTACAGATGGAGATGGGAGAGTGCAAAAGTATCTGCTAACATATCACAAGGAGTTAAAGCAAAATTATGAGGAGCAGGGGCAGGTACCCCTGTGCTGCGGGGTCAATAAACACAGAACATTAAGAAGTGAAGGTGTAAACCACACTGATCAGAGAATCAGGCCATTGTTTGTTCACTTGTTTGTTTTAAATTGTATGTGTTGCTGTGGAATGATGGAACACACGTATTTAAAGGCAGGTGCACGGCAAAATACAATTCGGAAGGGTTTTGACTTCACATAATACAGCAAAACAATCACAGCAGTTAATATTTTGTTGTGGAGTAGTCTCACAGAATTTAGAGAAGGAGATGAAATAAATGAAGAAGAGGAGGGGGAGAATGGAAGTTTCACTACCCACTTTTGAAGGCAGCAATAACAAACCCAGGGTGGTATCACAGAATTTTGATGGTTTCCCCAGCACCTCCTTTAAGAAGTTGCAGTGCCACCACTTTGGCTCCTTGAATGCAGAGATACTTCTCCCGAGGAACTCCAAGCTATTGACTTGTTGTGGGTTTGCTTTTGCACAAATATGATTATAAATTGAAATAGTGGGATTCAGTGTTCTGTGGCTGTTAATAAGCTCACTGTTTACATGCATGCATACACTTAGCAATTTATAACTGATGTACTACTGTCTTTGTTTCTCTTAGAGAATGTCTATTGCTTTGCAAAGTCATGGCCATGGAAAGGCAGATTTTAAGATTGCTTGTGGCTTCTCCTGTGTATTACCATGACAGAGTGTTTAGTTACATGACCATGGTGCTTTTTCTCCTTGGCTGGGCAGAAAGTAGGTGGTACCTGGGTAACAACATGATGCTTTGACATTTCCCTCCTGGATGCCAGCTGGGCTGCTGACAGCTGTTGATTTTGGTGCTTGCATCTCTGCTGAGTCCCTTTTCTGTCAATATACAGTGAATGGAGGGCAGCGTTGGTTTCTCTGGTATGCATCTGACTCACATGTAGGGTAGACTGCTGCCCTCCTGGGTCTGCACACTCATAAATACCCTTGGTTCTTAATGCCCTGGGATTGGATCTGTGTTACCACCTCCACAGGATCAAGCCATGACTTAAAAACTTAAAATGGCTTTACACGGAGAACCTTTGGTGGGTCTTTCTTCACAGACTTAGCTGGCATCTCTCTCCACCAAAGCCATTTCAGGGCTGAGTGCTGGCTGGAGTTGTCCTCATAGACCTGCCCTAAGCAGAACAAGAAGTTGCAGAGCTGTGACGCTGGCAGATGATCTCTATAGTCTCAGGGTAGGTACACAGCCAAATGACTGATGCACCTGCTGCAGTCTTTGCTTAGCAGAGGGAAAAGGAGCCTTGAATCGTGCCAGAAACTAGACCTTTGCAAGAGACACCCAGCATGATTCAGTCCCAGTGCTCTCCTAAATAACCACTTTCTGCTGGGGGTTGTATTTCACTCTGTGGCACTGAGCATATCCATGCCTTTGTGCTGCAGGGAACAATCAGCCCAGCCCCACGGGCCATGCAGAGCATGCGGTGGCAGCATCCTTCTCACACCCAAAAGGGGCTCTTGCATTATTCCGCTGCCCTTTTTTTCCCCCATCGGTGCTTGCCTATGTAATGTTCTTCCCTTACAAATTTCATCTTGCTGCACTGTGCATCCAAACGATTCAGTGATGGAGCGCACAGGGAAAAAAAATTATAATGCCATTAAAAGTTATCATAAATTTCAGATCAGCATCATTTTTAATCCGATACACAATTTTACTGCCTCTATAAAGTAGGTGATTTGCAGTGGTCTGAGGCGTCTCCTGGCACGTTTTACTTCTTTTTAAATTAAACACACCAACTTTGTGCTGAATTCAGAGTGCGGACGTAAAAAAGGGGGTAAAAAGGAGAGGGAAGGGACATCAGATGGGAATTGCAATTGAATCTTTATATATGCCATCTTGGTACTGTGGTACTAAATATAGTGCCAGGTAAATAGATGTGCTGAAATATTCAGAATAAAAAACAAATGTTCCAATAGCAGAGAAACTGAGCATGGAAAATGTTTCCCTTGCTGCCGTGCTTTGGAGGCTAAAATGCTGTTGTTTAAAACACTCTCTGCTGGAAGATCTTGTGTATCTCATGCATTAAATTATACACAGTGCACAAACATGTATTTTATATCGTATATTACGTGGTTTCTAACCTGCCCCCCCCCCAATGGAGTGAGCAGTAAACTCAGAATATCCAAATAATATAAATATGACATTATGCCATTTTCTGATATGAATTTTTTAAGACTGGAAATGTAAACAGACAACATTTCATGGGGAAATACTTGAAATTAAGATTAGAGATGGGGTAATTATGTGCTGGTGATGAGCGCTTCACCTGCTTGTAGGCCTGACAAAACCACAGTGGCGGCTGGATGGGGTGGTCCCAATCACTGCTGTTCTGCCCAGTCACCCTCGGTGATGGGGGGGCAGTAGGTTGCAGTTGATCTCATGCATATCTCTCCTGTAAATACATCCAGCCTTTGCTCAGTCTTGAGGAGATGAAGAATTAGCTGGTGGCTTTGGTAAGCTGTTCACTGCCTTCAAAAAGGCAAAGTATTTCCCCAAGGTAGTCCTGAAAGGCTTCGTTTCTGTTGTGATTTGTTAAATTTTCCTTAAAAAAAGAAAAATTAATTAGATCCAGTTTTTAATTTTATTGTATTTTTTTACCTTTAGTCATGGCTATATTGGCCATTAAAGAAGATTCATGAGGCTCTGCAGTGCCATGCCAGAATACCATGGGGTCAAAAAGTAACCTAGGGAAAGAGCATGTACAGTTGCAACCTCTTTGTCTCCTAGACTGGGAGATCTTGATTTGAATAAATTAAGTTTTGTCCATGATAGCAAGAAGCCAAAGTAGCTCCATTTCAGTGGGACCTTCCCCCAGCAGCTCTTGTTTTCACTGGAATGAGTAGCAAGAAGAATCTTTCCTGTGGTTTTGATTAATTGGGTGTAAAATGACTGTGAATGGAGTGATCCAGCCCTCCTGCCCTGACACATCCTCATTTCCCAGCTCTTTGCTTGTGCTTGTTTTGAGCTGAGGCAATTTCCTTCCTGGAAATGGGCTTTGTCGGCAGCTCCTGATCTCCTTCAGACTTCCATGCATGGGTCTGATCTTTCAGCGTCATTTTTCTTTCCTCCCTTCAGTTGCATGCAGCGCAGCGAGCTGCCTTTTCCCAAAGCTACTCTGCCTTCAAGTGCTTTCCTATCAGGCTCAACACTCTGCAACAGGCCCAAGGGCATGATATTTTATTTATTTTGATTTATATAATTAAAGAGGCATCAATCCCTGAGTTGAGCCAGCCTTGTGCTGATGATGTGGTAGAACGCCACGGGCGTTAAAAGGATGGTTTATTTTAACCAGTGCTCAGACAGTCACTGACACCATTTAGCAGCTTGTCATTGTTACTGGCAGCGAAAGCATCTCCACATCTCAAAGAAATGGCAGTTTGCTCAGGAAAACTGGCTGTGTCTGGGGTGGAGGGGATGCAGGTTTCCTGGGCAATTCCAGGCTCTGACCTCTGTTGCAACACCAGGCTGTTCTGTGGCTTGCAAGGGAAGGGATGCCTGGAAGCATCCCCAGAAGTCCCCTCCTGTGCCTGGCACTGGCAGTGTTCTCCTCCCTGCTGCACTTGTAAGCACAGCAAGAGAGAGAAAAACGATTTGGGGAGCTGTGCTCCCTTTCCATGGTCAATCACTGCTCAGTTTGCATATTCCCGACTGTACTCTGGAAATCCTTCAGCCCCCACTTTTTTTCACAATGCCATTTGTGTGCACCACATTGGCAGGACTCTTTGGAAACCTCAGTTTGTGCAGAAAAGAGCTGGGAGTTAGAAATCAAGATGGCTGTTTGCAGCTAAAAGGTGCCTGAGCAAACGGGGAAATCCTGTTTATAAACATGCAGTGCTTTAAGAGAAAGCAGGTACCAGATTTACCACCCTTCTAAGAGCTCTGTGTCCATCCTGCTGCACGCTTCGGGAAGGGAGTCCTCCTGGCTTTATCCCATGGGAGCATAGCACAGCCTGGGCAGAAAGTAGCTCCTGGGGCACACTGATTTCATGCCTTTCAAATCCACGGCTTGCAGTAGGGCCATCTTCCTACTTATTGAACTACAAAAGAGGCTAAAACCCACACAGTTCTAAAGAGAGTTGCCAAATATTGATACTGGGAGAGAGCTGACATTGTATAAATAGTGAATAATGCTTCTAATTGCACAGACTTTCATCTTCTGGTAGTACAGCTGATTCCATTCAAGTCTCCATGCTGGATCTTCAGCTGAGTGCCTAGCTTTTATTTTAAAGGTGGAAAACAAGGACAAAAGAAACCCTCACTATTAAAAAAATATTCTTAAAGTGATGCTTTTAAGAAGTGGAATTCTTCTGGGGGGGATTCACAGCTTAAGCCACCCAGGGTGATCGCTCTTCTACATGATGATCTCCTCTCCTACACTTTTGCCTGCTGTGGTTGCATTGCTCTGTCTCTGTTTTATTTCAGGGACTGCTTTCCTGCAGATGTTTACACTCCAGCTGGCTGGGGACAGAGGACAGGAATACCCTGGAGCCTGTTGATGACCGTCCATCACTGTCTGTGTCTTGCTGTCACCTGCCGTCAGAAATATGACATCATGCTGTGCTCTACTGCCTTCCTGCTGATGGGCAAGGAACAGGTAAGGGTAAGACAGGGCTCATCCAACCATGTCCTCCAGCAGGGAAAGAAAAACTTGCTTAGGAAATGAAAACCTGTTTGTTTTCCTTTCTTTTTCTGGTCTGGGAGGAAGGTGATGGGGACCCTGGGTCTGTGCACACTTGGGGTTGTGTTTTCCATCACTGCAAGCTATAGATTTGGTTTCACCACCATTTTCTGCTATAGAAAAGAAAGCTTTTGAGACTCCTATATTATTCTGTGGCTACTTTGGCATACTGTTAATGTTTTGTGCCCACCCAAGTCAAAGAATAATCCTTGTTAAAAATCACTTCACTGTACTAAAATGGTGAAAAAAACCTCATATCAAAATGATATGTTTTTTCCTGCTTTTGAGTCAAACTAGGACTATTTTTAGTTTGGGGTTGTTCAACAACTGTTTTTATTTAGCACCTCCAAACGAAAGCAAACAAATACGTATTCTCGCAGCTGTCTCTGTCCCCTCTGAAACCCCAGCCACATGCAGGAATTGCTTTTATGCATTTCTTTCTATGTACTAAGGAATCCTTACGATTTCCTTTTCAACCCCTGCCTCTGTTTTGCTATCAAGCATTGCTACTGCCTGCTCCCTGCCACATCCTGTGATGGAAATATCTCTGCTCTGCCCTGGCACTGTGACATGCTGTGCACAGACTGTGTGAGTCTGATCTATCCCAAGGTGTCATTAACTCTGCTCTCCCTCTGTTACCCATAGTGTCTTGATGGCCTGCTTTTTAGCCCTGTAAGACCTTACCATCTCTTTTTATTTTCTCTCCTACATCACCTACTTCCTACTTGCCAGCAGGGGAAGCTGGATATGCATGGAGAGACCATCAGAGGTGATCGTGGTGGATCTGCTGGGCAGGGAGGGCAGGAACAACCCTGTGCAGCAGCAGGACCTACAAACCAGCCAGAGGGCAGAGGAAAGCAAGCCCAATACCTTCCTCCTCCTGTTGCTTTTTGTTTCTTTGGTCAGTTTTGCTGGTTGCAAATAACAACAAAAATTAAGTGTCTGCGTTTTGGTCCCTCCTATCATGGCTCCTAGTGGTTCCTTCATCCCTTGCTGACTCCCCCATTTTGCACAAGTTCAAGATATTCTCAAAGCCCTAAATTGGTAGTAACTCTGCCTCAGAATTTCAAGATGGAAAAAAATATCCCCAGCAGGCTCCAAATATCTCCACTGGCTCATTGGCCAGTGAGCCAGTGCCCTGAATGAACTGAGATTTTGCTTAAAAGTGAGAGTTTGGAAGCGATTCCTATGGTGGTAGAGGTGGTAAGCTTGATGTGCTATGGAAATGCTTCCCCAGATGCCAGAAATGCACCAGCTTGTGGTTAGCTGGAGCAGATACCTGTCTGTCTGCTTTTCCAGCATTTGATTTCCAAGCATTTGATCTGGGTTTATTTTTATTTCCTTCTTGGCTGCTCATTTGGTTTGTGCTGTCTTTTCCTGCTTGTTACTCGTGAGCTGTGTGTCTGGGACCAGCCTGACCTCAATGTATCAGCAAGGAGGATGGTATGGTCTAATGGATAGGAGCTGAATGCCTCTTCCCCAAAGCACAGGTTCAAATGCTGCTGCTGATCTTGGCTTTTAGTATAATATGTACTCAGGTGGGATATCTGACCACCCAAAGTCTGGTCAGGGCCAGCTGGTAGGCTAAAAGAGCTGATAGGCCTTCACAGAGTGAGCTGACCTCAAGAGTTCCATCTTTTCAGCATCTTCTTATCACGACCACAACAGGGACCTTGAAATCCCAGGCAGGTGAGGTGTACACTGAGGATGCTCAAGTAGTGTAGACGGTGTCGTAGAGGCACATGGGAAGAGAAGCAAAGATGTAGGCACATAAAAATGATATTTGAGGAGATCACATATGGGTGGTGAAGTATGATCTGCACTAACCTCCCCGAGCCTTCTGAAAACAACTGCAAATGTGAAGGACAGACAGAGCATGACTTGCATCAGGGGAATTACTCTGTATTAGGAAAATGGGGCATCTGCTCACATCTGGAGCAGGCAGGGGAGTCTGGCCGCGTCCACAGCTGGCTGCACCAAGCAGAGGCAGCACATCAAACCTCAAGCAATTTCTTTCCCTGTGCAAATACCTAGGTGGGTGCTTTGGAGGGGTCCCTACATGGCAAACACACCCAAATAGGAGCTGACACCTTCCATCTCACCCTGCTTTGACAGCACCGGCTCCGAGCAATCCCTTGGGATCTGCAGGCAGCCCTGTAGCACTGGCAGCTGGCAGGGCAGCAGACCTGGAGACATGGGATGCTCTTTGCCTGGTCACTGGGTCCCCACTCCCTGCCTCTGCACTGCGGGGTGAGCCTCAGCTCTCAGTGATGCCTGGGTTTACGTGTGGGTGCATAGGTTTAAGGTAGGCCCTTAATGCTATATGAGCATTGGGTTTTTTTCCCTTTATTTCTTTTTTCCTTCCTCCCACCCCCCCATTTATTTCTTTTTTTTCCTGTGGTTTAGTTTCTCTCTTAACAGGAAAAAATGATCAAAAATAAGAAAACAATCACTGTTTGAAAGTGAATGAAGGGCGCTTTCTCCCCTTCCCCCATGCTTTTTTCCTACTTTGACATCTCGGTGTTTTTTTTTCTTTTAGCCGTGGTTTCTGGGATAGGTGATAACTGCCAGTAATAGGATTAGCATTGATTTCTTTAGCAAGAACAGAGATGTGGCAGTTCCAGCCATTTACTGAACTGCCAGCTTTGAAATATCAAAAAAAAGAAAGAAAAAGAAATCTGCAGAAAAAAAAGCTTCTTGCAGCATTTTAAAGAAAGGAAAGCCTATGTGAATTAAAATACACACACACATATACACACACACGTATACCCGCGCATATAGAGTACATAAATATATTATTATATGTATATTATATATATATGTATCTCGCTTGGTGCTTTTTTTGTTAGTGTGTGATAAAGGATCAAAAGAACTGCCTCTGTTCTAAGCTTCAAGAAAGCCTTTTTTAAATTCATTTTGCTTTCTTTAGCTTTCACTTGCTAACATATTTTAGGAGCTAATCTTACATATTTACTATTGTATCCTGACTTTTTTTAACCTTGAAATGCAAGCAAAGACAGAATGAGAAAGGGGGGAAAATAAAGGATTCAGAAGAAAAAGAAGGAGGGGATGTGCCTGTGGAAGCTTGTTTTGTCTCTGCTCTGGAGACATAACATGTAACACACCCAGTGTTAACTTTGGTGTGGCACATTTTCTCCTTGCTGCTTGTAGCAGAGATCTGGAGGGACGTGGATTTGAGGTTCACCAAAAGCTTGGGTTCTTCCCTCAGTCTGTTGGAAGTCCCCACATTTACTTCAATGTGCCTGACCACAGAATCCCAGGCTGGTTTAGGTTAGAAGGGACCTTAAAGCTCATCAGTTCCAACCACCTGCCACGGGCAGGGATGCCTTCCAGTAGAGGAGGGTGCTCCAAGTCCCATCCAGCCTGGCCTCGAACACTGCCAGGGATGGGGTATCTGCCTTTGCTAACATTTCCTAAGGGCTGCAAACTAAGATTGGGCCAAATCTGCAGTAGCTTTAAAGTTAAGAGTTTTGGGAGACTGCAAAGATATTCTCTATCCTTCCCTAAATGCTGTAATATATCATGTATTTAGCGGCTACCCGTCATTCGCTCTGGCTTGCATTTAGCCATTGTAGAAGAAGGTCCAATGGCAACATCTGCGAACAGAAAGGGAAGGTCTTATGTAAGGACTGAGTGCTGGCTGGGAAGATGCCTGCAGTTTCCAAGATCAGAGTTGCTTCTGAGCACAGTCCAGGTCTTGAGGAGACCCTTGCTCAACACTTTACTTACTGATCCCCAAGTACCCAAATATTGTGTTGTTCGAAACAGAACTCAAAGCTTGTTGTAGAAGCATTAGTCATTTCTCATCGGGTCTTGAGCTGACAAACCACTTCTGTAAGAGCTTATCTTTATGCAAAGGGTGCATGCAATGACTCATTGTGCAGATGCACAGCAAAGCTTGCATTAGGCTGGAATTAGGGCTCATTTTCAGCCTGTAAACCCAAAATAAAAGAACAACCTTAAGTCATAGCCAGCCAGAAGAAAGCCCTTAGTGCATGAGGAACTGGTGCACAATACTCTGCTCAGTTTTTTTCTCTAGCAGCATCTCAGCTTCATAAGGAGTTTGGGATGGATGCCCGTACAAAACCAAGTGAAAAGGAGAAGAAAGGAGATCATCGGATGTGTTATTTGTAGTTGCAGTCAAGATTCACTAAACTGCTTGCAATTTGCTTGTTTCACATGTAAGGGAACCTCTAGGTAGTGCTACATAAGGTGACCAAATGCCCCCAAAGAGAACCATAAATGGACCCAGCCTGATTTAGGTAGGGTCGCTTCTCTACATTTTCTGTACAAGAAGGGACACTGGGCTTGCTTCTGTGTGGGACCTCTTGCTGTCCGCCAGCAGGAGATAAGCCTCTGTGCTGTAATAGACATCAATTCAGCCATGTGCCTTTTACCATCATGGTGTGAATCTCCCTTAATTTGATTGGAGTCACATGTGTATTTGTAGGCACACAGGCTGATGCCTCACTGGCTCCTGGAGATTTGCATTTCTGTGTTCTTATTAACAATCGTCCAAAGATCCGTGATGCTCATTTCACAGACTCACCTTCATTGTGCCCTCTAATCCACGTCCCCGGGGTCTACTTCTGACATTCAAGCTTCAGAGCCGCTTACAAGCCTTTATGGTTTATTTTAACATCAAACTGCTGAAGGAATTATTGTTTCTTTTTTCTGCAAACATGGAACTCCTTCCTCCATCCCCCCTCCTTCAAATGCTTAAAGACTTGCCATGATTACACAATGGGTAAAGGAATGCTGGGGCTGGTGTTGTGGTTGTGCTTCTAACCTTACAGCATCAAGACTCTGGAAGTATGTCCCAGCAAAACCAATAGGGCAAAACCCCCAGCTGCTCTGGAGATGAATGGTGGAGGGAAGGGGTTGTGTGATACAGTCTTCAAAAGCATCAAAATGCACTAATCTTATGCTCTTGCATGAAGGAAAGCCAAGAAAGACATGTTTGGGTGTGGCAAGCTGAAGGCATAGTGTTATCTCATCTTTTAAAGAGTTAATATGCAATCTTTGCTCTCTTGCAGGAAGAAGGTTCCCAAATTGCTGGAAAGAGCATTTTCATGGGTGTGCCCGGACTAATGGAAATGTTGCTAGGAAAGTTACAAGGATCAGGAGCCTTTCTTTTACTGCAGCCTGCCTGGTTGGATTTATTGGATGGTATGACCAGCACAGTTATACTCCACATTTTTATGTCCTTGAGCATCCCAATATGACTGTGTTGATGCCTGTTCCAAGCTTGATGGCATTTGTACTGGCTCACCTTTTCCTAACAACAGACCATCCTGGAGCTAGCTCCTGGACTGGAAAACTTGTTGAGCTTGTGCCTGAGGGGATGATTGCGACGGCCATCAGGCACTTTGCAAAACTCACCCCTTTGCTGGGAGAATCTCTTCCAAATTGCTTAAAGATGTGTGACATTTTCGAACTTGTTTATATAGATGATTATATTTATTCTTGATAACAGCAGCAGCGATAGTTTATGTTACAAGACAGCCAGAGAAGCAAGTCTAGCAATGTGTTATATCAAACCATCTCTGTACTTCATCTCAGGACGATGAAAGCCTTGTGCTGACACTGTTGTTTGTTCCCCAGCACAAATAGCTGTGCTGTGTCCAGGCTGGTGTGGGGTTCATTGCACTGATTTTGAGACACCCAAAAATAGCTGAGAATTTGTGTAATGAAACCAGCCAAGCCTACTGCACTTTTTCCAGTTTCCAGAATATTCTTGACTGATGGCATCAATCTAGAACATTTCTAGCCAGTTGCCTCCCACAGTCCTTGGACAAACATCTCTACTATGGCCCTCTGGGCTAAACACAAGCTCTACTCTGTCACAGTCTCCCATCACTGTCGCTCCAGCCTAGAACACTTTAAGCATCTTTTCTGGCCTTACTACTTGTTAATCTACAAATGTTCAATGACTGGAAAATAGATTCCAAAGAAATGGGTTATAATTCACCTTTTCCTGCCACGCAGCTTCAAATGTTCTCATTTCAACCTCTCAGCTCAGGCAACTTCTTTATATCTCTTTCTGTTTTAATTTCCTGGAGTTAGCCATGCTATAACTTCTGTGCACACCAGGGGACACTTAGAGAAGGGAGCAATGCCAAACTCCCTGAAGGATCCCTGTCCCTCTGTGCCTGTGCTAGGGCTTGGGGTTTTTGGCTTCATGGATCTAGCTGTATTTCAGTGCCTGGGTCTTTTATGTTCTAGATAATGTTTTTGTAGAAATTTATGCTTTGGCAGTGCTCAACACAGGCAGCTCCTACCGTAGTGACTCTGCTTCATGGGAGATTTGGAGACTAAGCAGGTCTTCTGAGATATTCCTCTCTGGATCTACCAAAACCACACAGTGCTATAGAAGTGTTGCAGTATCCAAAAAACATTGAACATTACAGACTGGTGCTTGCTAGGACAGCAGTGTCAGTGAAATCCTAGGCAGAGAGAGGTGGAAAGGACCCTAGGATGACCTTTGCAGCAGCATCTTTTAAATCCTACTGCTCCAGGTGGGTAGTGGTCTTGTCTGTTGCATAGACACCTCCGCCAGTATGGGCAAAACCTTCTTACCCAATAGCCTGTCTCTGCACTTCAGCAGCCTCATTTCTGCATATCCAGCCTTAGCCTCTCCTGCTGTGGTTTAAGCTCATGACTACTTATCTTACCTACCAGGAAGAAAAGCTATCCCTTCCTCTTTCCATAAGCCTCCTCTGTACTTGGAGATTATAGCAGTGTCCCACCTCTCCTCCAGCTGAGTAACCCCAGCTTCTTCAATCTTTCCTCAAAGGCATTGTTTTCTGGCCTTGTAATAATTCCTATCTTCATTTTGTGGACTCGCTGAAAAACCAACGAAACAAAAAAACCCAAACATTTTGTATGGGAAAATGCAGATTCAGACTTAGCAAAAGAACTGTGTGAATCTGTTACAATTTCAGGAAAGTGCCTCATTTTAACATGTTCTAAATCTAGTGTAATTGAAGCATGTTTCCTTATTTTAAAAATGCAGCGCTTTGATTCTTCCGGATGAAACGATGATTCATTCAATAAAGTACTGTGATTTTTTTCTTTTCTGGAATAGGAAAATATTCCACTTGCAAAAAGCAAGAGACCCAGAGAACCAGGGTGGCTCATGAGCCCTTCAGTCTGTCCCCCTGTTATTGCAGTGCTTATAATACAAGATCCCATTCAGAAATTTCACAGAGGCCCCGGTAAAATCCATCCAGTCTTTTGCCTCCTTTGGACTGTAGACAGTAATTAAAACTGCACTGTGAACTTCCCCTCTTGCTTCTTGGAAACGCTGTGGCCTGGGGTTCACAACCAAGTGTTGGCTCTGAACGGCCGGTGGGAAAAATAGGATCTGTAATTTGGGGAAGTTGCTTTGGTTCGTTCTAGATGGGAACACATACCTGGATGCCAAGGTGTGGGACTTGCCACAGATGGTGCCTTTTCTAGCCTGTCACCTCATGTGGTTCCCCTGTGGCCAGCCATGAACCAGGGGCACCAGGGCGAGTTGTTAAATGCAGAGGGGTGAGAGAAGGCCAGAAACACCAGAATAGCACCATAGAGTGGAACATGCTACTGTTCCCATTGAAATAAATGGAAGGACAAGTAGCATCCAATGTGGCATAACAAAGCGCAGGCGAAAGATAGGAGCGTAAAGAAAGAACCTATAGTGAAAACTGGAGAAGGGAAAGAGAACTAAACAAGAATATACAGTCTGTTAAGGCTTGCAGGGAAAAGATAAGGCCAGCTCAGAGAGCAGAAAGGCTTAAGGGGAATAAAGAGAGCTTTTACAATTATATCAGGGAAAAGGGAATACTAGAGAGAAAGTAGTTCCATTAATAAATGAAGAGGGAGACAAAATCAATGTGTTGCTAAAATGGTAGAGCTACTGAACTCCTTTGCTCCAACAGTATTTAACAAGGTGAGAAGAGAAGAGAAGAGGGGCATAGAAGTTATAATATAATGAGGGCTTTGACAGTGTGATTCTTCAGGGGAAAAGTGGCTTGAGGGAGAAGGCACCTTGGAAGACGAAGGATGCAGTACAACAAATAGATGTGCCTGCCCAAGCTTTTTGGGAACTGCTCCATTAAATCATTGGCAATTATTTCTGGAGAATAATAGGAAAACAGGTAAGGATGGCCAAGTGTGATCTGGATATTCTTTATTTTAAATGACCAACCGTGGGAAAAAATAACACAGTCTAATGAGTTTACTAGTCCATTAAGCAGCAAAATCATTCCCATGTAAAATATGTTAATACCTAACAGTGAAAAATAGTTGAGCCTTGGGGAGAAAACCCCAGTGCTGTGGACAACAGTGGAAGTAGGCAGTGAAGAGCTGTAATTTATGGTTGATACTTCCTTAGTGTCACACTCCTGTGAGCAGAGCAGTAATACTACAGCAGGGTCTATAGACGGGTTGAGTCTGGCTGCAGGATGCAGCTCACAGCTGACCTGTGATGCACAACACATTGTTGTGCCTCATGGCCATGTAAATGGCCATGCAAAACATTCATCTTTGGGATGAGAAATGCTACTTCCCCCCCACCTTTTTATTACAAGTGATTAGCTGGAAATTCAGAGAGTGATGGGGCGATCAAAGGGAATATGGAAAAAGTGGATTTGCAAAAGGTCTTAGAGAATAGTGAGGTGCTAAAACCAAGCAGCACTGGCCAAACTCTGTGTTGGTTATATCCCTGTGGAGCCTTCCAGGGAATTCAGTGGGAAGGGAGCGAAGTCCTGCAAAAAGCTTCAGAGAATTCCACTTCTGAGGGAGAAAACCACCTCATTTTGGGGTATTTCTCTGCTTGCCAAGGAGTGTGAAAAAAGCAGACACATGTAAAAAATGACACTTAAAAAAACTCAGGTTGAGTTTTTTTCCTTAACAGAATATGGGTACTAAATAGCTATTTTCCTGGAGCATTGTGTGCAGTTCTGGTGTCCTCAACATAAAAGGGACATAGAACTGCTGGAGCAAGTCCAGAGGAGGGCCACGAGGATGATCAGGGGACTGGAGCACCTCCTGTATGAAGACAGGCTGAGGAAGTTGGGGCTGTTCAGCCTGGAGAAGAGAAGGCTGCGTGGAGACCTCATAGCAGCCTTCCAGTATCTGAAGGGGACCTATAGGGATGCTGGGGAGGGACTCTTTGTCAGGGACTGTAGTGACAGGACAAGGGGTAACAGGTTAAAACTTAAACAGGGGAAGTTTAGATTGGATATAAGGAGGAAATTTTTTCCTGTTAGGGTGGTGAGGCACTGGAATGGGCTGCCCAGGGAGGTTGTGAGTGCTCCATCCCTGGCAGTGTTCAAGGCCAGGTTGGATGAAGCCTTGTGTTGGATGGTTTAGTGAGAGGTGTCCCTGCCCATGGCAGGGGGGCTGGAACTAGATGATCTTGAGGTCCTTTCCAACCCTAACCATTCTATGATTCTATGATTCTATGATTTTTAGCAACAGTAATTTATTCAATTTCTGTTTGAGGTGTAACAATCTTCGCACTTTGGCACTTTAGCTACCTCTTGCAAAAATGTATTGTGGTAGTCTTCACTATGGTGAAATTCGGAAATGGTGCTCAGATAAAATGCAACCAGGAGTGACTGGCAGGTGTAGGGGAAAGTGGCTGAGCTGCTTTAGTTCCGCACGCCAAAACAATCGGAGACATTCTTCCCACCAAGTAGTCAGCCAGAGGCAGCTTCGCAGAACTCTGAGGCACTTCGGCTGATAAATTCAGCTGATACATTCAGTGCTTCAGTGGGTAAATTTTGGGAAGACAATCTTATAATGCAAGGCTTGTGTTCTTCTGTCTGCAAGCATCTGCCAATCATTCCCATCTGAGGAAATGGGATGCCAGACAGTGTGATGCTCAGCTGTTTGCTCCCAGAGCAATGCTCACAATTCAAGTTATGGCTTGGTTGCTTACCAGAGGCCATCAGGCTATTTTTCCCCCATTCTCCCTATTTATTTTATTTATTTATTTATTTACATTTGTGTTTCACAGAGCTCCTGAATGGGAATGGTATTTACCAGCACTGCTCTTCCAGAGCCCATTGGTATGGGACTTGGTCACTGATCTTTATTTGTGGGCTCTGTGTCCTGGAGACCTTTGTGCCTGATGTTGTCTATATGATGTGCTGCAGTACTATTTCCATCTATCAGGGAAGGATAAGTCTTTCAAGGTAAATAAGCTTGTTAGCTCTTGTGAAACCATCCCTTCAGAGCTAAGGACCACTTTCAAGGCAAATGTGGTTTCTGCTAGGCTCTGAGACCTTATAACAGTCTTTCAGTACCTACAGGGGGCCTAAAAGAAACCTGGAGAGGGACTTCTGACAAGGGCCTGTAGTGATAAGACAAGGGAAGAATGGCTTTAAACTGACAGAGGGGAGATTTAGATTAGACCTTCTAAGGCAGAAGTTCTTCCCTGTGAGGGTGCTGAGGCGCTGGCACAGGGTGCCCAGGGAAGCTGTGGCTGCCCCATCCATGGCAGTGCTCAAGGCCAGGTTGGATGGGGCTTGGAGCAAAGAAGAAAGATATCCCTGCCCTTGGCAGGGGTTTGGAACTGGATGAATTCTAAGGTGCCTTCTAGCCCAAACCAGTCTGTGATTCTATGATCTGACACTGCTCCAAGCCACCTAGCTTGAATTTTGGGGTATGATCATATCGGCCTGAGCTCCTGACAATTAAAAACTCTTGCAATGATGATGCTTATAACTTTGTCACCTCCACAAGGACCGTAGAGCTTGCCTTCACGCAAAATCCCTCTCCGCAGAAATGAAACGTGACTCTTCTTGGAATCATCGCTGCTCAGGTATTTTTGAATTGAGGCAATGCCTGATCAGAAAAAGGCTTTTTGCCAAGAATCAAAATTTTCTGTGGGAGGATTGATTTTCATGGGATTTCTTTCCAGGAAAATGAAATCAAATGCTTTCCCTCGTGACAAAGTTTGTCTCTGCATCTGTCTCAGTGGCTCATGGGCTTCCCAAGAAGCCCATGAGCCAGTTTTGGAGGATATGTCCATTGGAGTGCACAATAGGTGGTATTTTTGAGTGAGCCCTGTTGGAGGACAAATGGGACAGGGTGGGGAGCACCTGTAACTCAAGCTGGAATGAACCAGGGACGTCAGTGCAAAATGTGATGTCCTGTTCAGTACAGTTTTCTCAACTTCTTCCAAGAGAAGGCTTTGGGACTTTGCCATTCAGCCTGGCTTTACTATCAGTCAGGCTTAAAATGTTGGAGCTTTCAGCATGAAGATACATGCTTTTTAGTTGTCCTATTTCTAGCAAATTTCCTCAGCAAGAGACAAACAAAAGTCACATTGCAATGGACTCAGCAGGGGCTCCACCTTTCCCTAGCAATGCAATGTTTGTGCAGTGAATGTTTGAGCCATCTTCACTCCACTGTAAAGGAAACCATTTTCACCTGTGGCTGCTTCTACCAGTGCCAGTTGTAACTGCCTTTCCCTGCCAGTAATCCCGCAGGAATAGTAAAACCAACTAGAGCACATTGGAGAACCTTTCTGCTGCCTTTGGCAGAGCTCTTGGGATGCCGAGACTCAGGTACATTTGTTCCTGTAGTGTCGGGAAGCTGTTTGGCCTTGGAGAAGCTCTTCCTAAGCCAACACGTGCAATGAGAACTGCTGGAATCAGAAAGGGACAGATAAATCAGGGACAAGTGGCAAGTCGATATGCCTACGGTGGCTGAGGACCAAGGGGGATTTCTCTGGCTGCATCTAGGGCATGAAAAAGGCTATGTCTTCCCCAGAAGGTGTCGTTTCCCCAGTGGTACCCATCTGCCAGGTTTGTGGTGGAGAGCAGAGGTCGGGGCAGCGTTTCTGCTGATGCTCTGTGTGGCAGTCCCTTCTCCTCCCCTGTTTAATTCTTCTTGCATGAGGTCTGTGCAGCAAAGGATGAATTTCAGCCATAAAGATTGCTAGACAGCTCCTGACTCTTATACCACTGGGTAAAGAAGCAGCTTCCCAAAATGCTATTACAGGGTGTTGAAATCTCTCATCCCCTATGTCCTAATACCCCCTAACTTGCCTAAAACAATGGCAGCCTTTCCCTGTCATGTTGCTTTGAAACGTGGCTTGCAGTCTGCAATAAATATCCCTGCACAGCACTGTCATTAAGAAACTATTACAGAAATGGCTGGGCTTCCACTTGGCTGCGTCAATGCAGAACCTGTATTTCTTATTTATTTGTTCCGTTTGTTTATTTTACTGGACCACCCCATGAACCTGGGAGAAACATGCTAGAAAAAAAAATTATAGCAACGCCAACTATTCTGGGAGATACACGAGCCCCTCCATGTTTATCAGGTTGAGGGCACTGTATTTTGATGTCAATAAGCAATTTTTCCAGCCCGGTCTCCTGCCCGACCCTTTTAATCCATCAATATATTATTAGAGATAAAGTTGGTGGAAGCCTGCTGCAGTTAGAAGATAAATGACATCTCTGAAGTCAGGCATTAAAGACTAGATTAAGGCCTTGTGACACCGTTTTCAGTGCTCATCTGTGCACTTCTGTTCAACCTATCACACTGAGTGACAAGAAAGAAAAATAATGAACTGGGCCAAGGAAAGAAGAAGGGAAAAAAAAGGCAGAAAGAGAGAGAGATTTCCTCCCCCCCCACCCCCGACACACAAACTACATCAGTTCACACTCAGGATTAGACTGTATTTAAAAAAAGGGAAAGGGGGGAGGCTGGAACTGGATGGTACTATACGGATTAAAAGAGGAGAAAGGGGAAGCTGAATGAGGAATTGCAGTTTGGTTTTGTCCTGGGTTTATTTTATTTTATTCATTTCAGCATCTAATTTAATTTCTTTATTTCATTTTATTTTTTTCCTTGCAGAAGTGACCTAGTTGAGTTTAAAAAACCTAAGGGTTTTGTCTGGAGCTAAAGCAAATCCCATTTAGGACCAAGGAAATACATCCTTTCGAGAGGCCAAGTTAAAAAGTCCACAGATGGAGACCTCTCATCCCTTGCTCCCTTTCCTTTGTCTTGGTGCAGTCATGGTAATATTTTACTTGAGTTGGTTGTTAACACCAATTTTAATGACATGTGTGCACATATATGCTTGTGTGTGTGTATGTTTCATAGTACTATGCAGGAACATTACCACTGCCCTTCTCTTCGTGTGCAGAACCCTTCAGACCTATATGATATTAGAAATGCATCTTTAGAGACCAGCCATGTGCTGCTGAAGGATGGGTATGACTTTCCTGTGGCCTGACCATTCACTTTGTCTTCCCAAAACCTGGACTTCTTCCAGCTGCCACAGCCTTTGAGCAGCACTGATGCCTCAGCCCAACACTATTTCTGGGCATGCTGCTCCTCAGTATCAGTCTCAGCTTTCCATGATCTTGCTGTAGTAGGGAGGTCTTTGCCCTATCTGTGCTGGGGAACAGAAGATGACAAGTCAGCCCAAGCATCCTTCTCTTTGCACTGAGGTCATGGGGCTGTGCAATCAGCGTAGCCCTCAGACAGCAGCCTTGTCCTGCTCTGGTACCGTATCTGGCTTCATGGACCAAATCCAAAGCTGTTTTAGGCTCAGGAAGAGCTTGATCATGACATTTGGTGTCTTGAGACTGCTTTAAAAAAAAAGCTGTTACTCCATCTTCATTTGTGAGGCACCCATCCATTGCCATCACATCATGATGATGGCAGACGTGAAGTAGTGGCTGGAAATAGTGGCTGGTCATTAGGTTCTGGCCTCGTATGGTGTGATATCTAGAGAAAGCAGGACTATAATGACACAGTCAAGGAGGGAGGGCAACTGAGCTGAGTTTAGGCTTTCCCTGAAGTTGAAGGGCAGAGGGAAGGGAAAAGCACAATCGTGCGTGGGGCTGGGCATGGGCCCCTCTGTGGACTTCTTCACCTGGACCCAGTGATGCGCACTGTGCTTGGTCTCTTCTACTGTGAGATGCCAAAGGTCAATGCCAGCCTTTGACAGAATGGGCTGTTTGAAAGAATAAACATATGTTGTGCATCCCCCTTTAGAGGAGCCCACACATCACTAAGTGGCAGGGCTTTTCTTTGGAAGAGGCAACATAGGGATTTCTTGTTGGAGAAAAGAGAAACTGCTTCTACCGAGTAGCCGTGTCTAGGAGCAGTGACTGCACGCAGAATAGTTTCCTCCAGGAGATCATTTCTCGGCCAGATTTGCCCACCCAGAACAACTGTCTCCCCAGCAAGCAGGGGACCTCATTCCCAGAAGTGAAGAGGCTTTTACTCTTTTTGCCAGGAGGAAGACCTTTCCTCACCAGTCAGAAAGTGGGGAGAGATGCGTGTCAGGGGCCCTTGTCCACCATTTGGGGCAATTACCCCCACCAAGCAGCCTGGTAGGGGATCCTCCATCATGACACAGCAGAGAAGCCTGTGCTGAATCTAGCCTGGGATCTGACATGCCTCACTGGGGTCTCTGTTCTGTACAGTATGTACATTGCTGCCGTCTTCTTCTTTTGAAGATATTTTTTAATGTCTTAAAAGGAAGATTACTTTGTTACAATCATTCAGCAAAGGGTTTCTGCGCCTGTAGAAAATATTAATAGACTATTATGAGGTCCTACAACTAATTTTTCCACACATATCATCTGTCTTTGCATGGTTATTAAACTCCAACAATATTTCATGCAATGCTTTCCTGCTAAATTAATTTGGTTTCTTCTTCTCCTGCTTCTTTTTTTTTTTTTCCTCCTTCCACAACCTTTAAAATTAAATTGAATCTTCATAATTATGGCTTTTTTGTTGTTCGTCATATCTTTTTCTTTTCAATTTTCCTATCAAAGTGGCTATACAGTTTAATAAAGATGTAAAGAAACAGAAATGAAAGTGTAAGGGACAGGAAGAGCTGTGTTGGGATCAGAGACAGGGCTCTAAGAGAGCTGGGATATTTGGGAAAAGATGGGATGGAAGTGAGTGGGGAGCTGAACAGCACCATTCCAGGTTGGCTCCAGCCTACATGGAAAATTATGTGGCAGAAACAGTTGCTAGAAATGACTCACCAGGTGAGAACATGGAGGAAGTGTGCTCCCAACAGGACTCTTCCTGATTCTTCCATGAATTTTGGTGTTGGTCTGATGCAGCCTGGGGTCATCTGCTGTCCTTTGCAAGCCGAGGTACTAAGAAGAGGTACCCTTCAGGCAATGCCTCTTGCTTGTATGAGCGAATGTTCCCATTCAGACATTCAGAACCATCTTGCAGGATCACTGTCTGCAGGTCTCTGGGGCTTTCCTGGGGTTACTCAACCTACGTTCCCCCTTTGAACTTCCTCTCCTCTCACCAACTCCCAAAATCTGGGCACATCCTTGGCAAGGAAACTACAGCTGAGGAAACGAGTGCTTTGAACTGGGGGAGGACTGGCACAGATTTGCTGACATCCCCAGACAATTGACGGTATCTGTTGTCATGAGGCTTTTAGTCATTTCCAAGTCTAAACTGTGCCGAAAAGTACTGTGGACAGGTCTCCTGGTTGGCAAAGTTCGTTCAGGCTGCAGCTGGCTGTCATTCCCTTTACCAAGGATGCCCAGTGGGTCTCTCCTCAGGGATGCTCTCCAGGGAGATAAAGTGGTTAATCTGCATTAATTATTAATCTTCATAGATCAGGAACATTTACTCTTTTTTTTTTCTCTCATTTTGTCTGAGAAGCCTTCCTGAGTCAATCGTGAAAGAAAATAGAGTTAGCCTCTATAAAGAACTGAGACATCAAAGTAACTCACATAGAGTTTTTACCATTTCCTGGAAGTAGTATTAGCTAACTCCCTCCGGGACCTTGCCTTACTGATGGTTATCCATAACCAAAAGCATCAAGCTAGAGCTTTTGTGGCCAAGTCACTGTGTCAGACAAAACCAAGGAGAGCTTTTATGACAGTCTGATCCACTTAGGGTTGGGCAGACTGTCATGGACACCACATCCATTATGGGACAGACAAATAACTCACCTTCCCCAGAGGATAAATGTGGTGACCAGGCTAAGCAGAAGATGAGTTGAGTAAGGCTTCCTGCTCAGCAGCAACAAGCAGTTTATTTGCAGGCACATGAGCTGAGCTTGGTGGAAAATGGTCTGTGGAGCTGGATGTCCCAAAGGAGCCAAGGAAGTTGCTCTCAAACTAGTCCCAGATGATGCCTATGTCATGACTGCAGCTGCCCTTCTTTGATGAGAGACCCATGTCCCTGTCTTTGCTTGTCAAAGGAAATGACTGTTTCCATGGATTGACATGTGCACTTTACCAATAGGTGGCACCACTGGAACACAAATGCGAAACTCAATGCAAATTTTTCTGGAGAAGAGGATGCTGGGAATTTTCTTCTGCATGGCTATAGACTTTTCTACAAACAAGGTATTGATTAGATATTGCTATCACAGTTATAACACACTGGAATCTAGGGGAATGTTAAGCAAAATAAGGCAATGTGAATCAACCCAAACTGCTCGTGATACTGCTAAACCTCTTGAATTTAGATTCACACTCACAGTAGAGTGATAAATAGTCAACATAACACATTTAATAATGTGATCAGCTCTTAGCCATGATTTAGAGTTAAGTTGTTGTTTGGATATAGTTCACATGATCATAGAAAAAATCCCAATTTTTCTTGAATGAAAGAAGTAATCAGTTTTCCAGAGGAATCTCTGTAATTTGTAGAGTCTCTGGATACCCAGATGAGACATTTCTGGTTCCATTCAGGAGGGAATTCACCTCCTTCTTCTGATAACTTCAGACAGAGCAGCGACAAGAAGAACCAAAATGTGAGCCAGATCCTGCACCCTTTTGCACTGATTTTAGGAAATTATTGCTTTGCTTCATGATATGGTCGCACCGGCATGTTCCAGCCCTCTTTTGTGAAACTGGAGCCTCTACAATGTTTTGAAACCTGGGGGAAAGTTGGTGTGGAAAAGCCCCAAACAAATTGCACCGGTTACTCCATTCACCATGAGCATACTATGATCCTGCCTGGATATTAACATTTGGATTATGCCATCCATTTTATACAGTTTAAAAACAGTAGCCTTGTTTCCTAGTGTTCTAAAGATGATGAACATTATCCTTCACATCCCTTTGCTCATCAGTCATGTGTTTATGTACCAAGCATCTGGCTACATTTTTATTTATATTACAGGATACTGAACCAAAAAAAAGGCCCTCAACAACCTCCAAGGAAATCAAAACACATTTGGGCCAAACCAAAGTGAAATGCTAATTTTTCCCTTATGAACCACTGCCACAGCAAAGTATTTACTGTTTATGATTATGCAGGCTTCTCATGGTAAGTTTTTAGTGTGAGATTTATGGGCACGTTTGCATTTATAATATGTCAAAAGTTCCTCAAATCATGACAATAGCCAGTTAAGGAATAATTTAGTGGTGAGATATGAAAAAAACAAAATGTAAACCTAAGAGCTTTGGTGCAGGAGTTGAAGTCTAGTAAAGCCAAAATGAATGTCATTGATTCTTCCCTGTATTGCCTATTACTGCTGCCAATGTTTATGTTCCGTGCTGCAGCCTAGATGGAAGAGTTGCATGGTTTTAGTTAAGATAGCTGAGAATGCTATAAATTGTGTGCAGAACTCCATTACAAGTGGACCTTGAATGTCTGTAGGTTTTGCCTGTGAAGGTGAAAATGCTGTTTGCCATTTCATGGTGAAGGTGATGTCCTCCTGGAGCTGACATGGAAGTGGTGTGAAGGACAGCCCAGACCTCATGCTAAACAAGCCAGCATGTTTGGTCCTGGACTGGGCAGAGGGCAGTTGTTGGCAATGTTCCTGAGTTTTGCTCTCTCCTGGTTGCAGGTTTCAGCCAGCTCTTTTGTTTATCATGACCCCGTCCAACCAGGGATGGAAACCAGGATGCACTGATGGTACAATCTTTCACTCTGGCACTTTGCAGTTGTGCAAAACTCATCCCCTCCTGATCACTGCTGCATTTTAGCCCTGAGTTTGAAAGACTTTTCTAAGAGAAACCCTGAGATTTCAACCCATGTTCACAAATCTCCTTTCCTTTCAGTTGATTGTTCCCTCCTGCATCCCAGCATGGTCTTGCCTTCCTGCAGCACTGGGATGCACTGTGCTTCCCTCTGATGGACACCCATCCCGTTCTGCTGACAGCACACAGGCTCTTCCCCAGCACTGGTAGGAGTTTTGTGAGAGAAAGCCCTCTGATTAAAATGTTATCAGGAAAACATACCACATAATCAACTTCTGGAAAAGCTGGTCCATCACAGACAGAAAATATAGAGGATCTCTTGAAACGTAACACAGCATCCTGAGAATGAGTGTGCATGTCTGAAACAGGGGGTGTAGGAAAGAGCGGGTGTGGGGTTGGGCACAAACTTTTGTAATCAGGTACTCCTCAGGCTCCATATCTAGCTCCATTTTCTGCCCAGTGTTTAACAAATCAAGGAAGAAATGCCCCTGCCTGGGGTCAGAGATAAATCTTCTGCCCTGGACAAAGGGTAGATTTTCTTGTCAGTGCACTGATTTATTGTGACCTTGTAGTCAGACTCTCTGACTGCATGTGGCCATAGGTGATTTGTTCCTCTCAATACTCTCTGCTCAGTAATGGGGACCACTGTGGGCTCACTGCCATCTCTATGGGGACAAGGTTTGGGTGGCTGTATCTCTGCATGGGTCAGCACTGCAGGTGGCTCAGCTAGAATGGCTTTGGTGGTGAAAAGGTTTGCTGTGCCTGAGAGTTTGGTCCCCAAGTCAGATGTCTCCTCTAAAACCATAGCAGACATGAGAAGAGCTGGAAACACTGAACAGGTCTTGGACAGGTCCATGGGGAAGACACAGACTAAACCTAGAGGTAAGAGGGTTGAGTGAGAATCATCCTTTGATTTTCTTTCCACTGCCAGTTTGTGCAGGCACAGGCTGCAGAGTAGTGGCACAGCTTTTCTGTAACTTGCCAGTAGTGAAGAAGCAAAACCCCATCCTGTTGGTCATCCCAGGCATTTAGCCCTGGAGGTAAAAGTTAATTTCCTGATCAAATATGGGTTTAGCCTCCATTCACTGGCCTTTCAGCTTTGCCCTATTCTCTAACAGGAAGGTGCCCGGAGCCCCTCACAACCAGACCTCTCACTTTTCTTTCTGATACACTGAAAAGGTTATGTTCCCCAAGCATTTCCCCATCAGCTATTGTCCTCCAGACCTTGAGTCCCTGTGATGCCTTTGTTCCCTCTGCAGCATCCCTAGCCTGGAGCTGGATGTTGTCCTGTTCATGCTCAAGGCCAAACACTGAGATAAATCACCTCCTTGGACATCACTCACACCCCCAAGCTCTCCACTGGCACTTTCTTCCGCTGCTAGGCTCTTCAGGGCTAACCCAAAAAGGGGTACCAAGGTTTCAGGGGCAAATACTGAAGGTAGACTTTCTTTTCCCTCAATGGGTATCTAAAGGAGTTCAGACACTGATCTCTCCACATGCTACATTCTCATCTCAATATGATGAGGGAATTGGTGGGTGTGCAAACAGTCAGACGTGGCACGAGTTTCTGTTGCTGCCACTGAAAGTCTGCATCTCCTTAAACTGGCACAGCTTTTCTGTAACATGCATAAATTGCCTAGTACCTAAGCTACCTAAAATGCATTTCAGAGTGCTCAATACAGCAGAGCCCTGATCTCTATTGGAACTGCTATTGGGGAAAACAGTGAGAATATATAATATAATAGATCAGGATAGAATAGAATATAAATATATGGATTTATATTATGCTATATTATATTTATTTTTTGAGACAACACCCCCCCCCCCAAAACCAAAACCTAAAACATGGATAATGGTATTTATCTGTATTTTACATAGCCCTTTTAAAGCACAGATCTTGGCAAGGCAAACTCACATTTCATGCAAAACCTGTCCGAAGCATGTTGCATTGTGCAGAAACCTCCAACCCCAGCTCTACCCTATCCCTTTCTTCTTTACAAACATACAAAGGGATAATAAAGTAGCTAAGAAGCAAGAGCAGTAAAATTTCGTGCCCTGAGGGGGAAAATGGCATATATTGCCCTGAGCCTTTAGCTGAGGCCAAAATATATAGGGAGAGACTTGGGAACTATTTTCTTTCCTCGTGCAATATTTTACCTCTATTGCCCTCAGAACCAGTCAATATTTGTATAATATATATATAAAAATAACCTTAGATAGATGGATAAAAACCAAGTAAAATTCACCTCAGAAAGCCTTTTATTCCAACTGGAAAATTGCCCTGCAAATGTACTCAACACAATACCCACTACTTCACTTGAAAGTGACAGTTGCAGCTGTTAACGCCGCTACATTATCTCATCTTAGGAGACAAATTTCAGGCTATATTTCACTGTAGCCTGGTAATGTATATATGCCCTAAAGACTGCTCTAGCTAGATCTGTCTTGCTGTATAGATTTCAGATATGGATGTATACTTCCCAGGGTTTTTCCCTTCCCCCTTGTTAGGAAGTTAGGGAGTGCAGGAGGTTAATAAAACATCACAGTGTTTCTGTCATCATGCCCATTTTGGCAGAGGGACAAGAAGCAGAAGGACAAGAGTCCACCAGCATCCTGTTCCGGATGCATGCTTGCAAAGATGGAGGAGGAAAGAAGGTCAGCTTCTTGGTGCCTGGAAGCCATGCTTTGCAGCACTCGCCTATGCTCAGCCGTACCATGGGCGCAGAGGTGAGGGAGAAGGTGGCAGAGATTTGCTCATGTCCCCTTTCCCATGCCCCAGGCTTAATGACTGGCTGCTCCAGCTCATGCATGGTTCCTGGTGGGATTTCCAGAGCTGTTCCTCCTTCCTCAGATATAAACTGAGGGTTATTCTGAGGAATTCTGGGGCTGAGAGGAAGAAGAATATGCAAGTAGGGGGAAAAAAATCATCTATTAGGATTTGAAATAGTCTCATGAGTCTCTCCATTATTTGAGACACTTAGGATCACTTGACAAAGCCCTAGAGAATATACAGAGAGCTAGACAGGGACCTTTGATGGATTTTTTAAACTATCTAATGCGCCTTTTCCAACTCTATCTGCTAAAAAATGACTAATCGTTTGCTGTTCTTCATTACTATGATTATAAAAGTGTCCTGAAATCGCCCGGCACTCCTGCATGCAAGATGCTGTCTATTCATCCCCAGCTGAGCATGGGCTGCTGCTTTTTGCCATTAATTTTCAAAGCAAACATCTGTGCCATGCACTGCAATGCCTGTACAGCATCTTATCCAAGGAGAGCCAGTGTTTCTGCACATGGTAATGCCAGCACTCGTTAATGCTGAACCCCTCCATGGGGAGCTGAGGAGGAAACTTGCGGTTGGTATCACTTCCCAGCTCCAAGGCAATTGTCTTGGAGGAGCCCTGGAAGCTTTCCATGCTGCAGCTGGGGCAATAACTCCCTCCCGTGGATCTGGGCTAACACGGATAACAAAGGCTGGCTGGCTCTGGCCAGGAGCTCCCTTCTTTATACAAATATAGAATTTGCTCCCATGATTTTTTAAAGGTTTTGGGAACAGGTACAGCAGAAAGATGTCTTTCTTGCTAGAGGGAAGTGCCTCATCTTAATGAGTTTTCAGCCCATGACTACAGCATGTGCCCACCAGCATGGGTTTGTAGTGACAGAAGTCACCATCACCTGGAGATGGAGAAGACCAGTAATTATCAAGGAGCTGCAAAACCCCTGTGAGAGCCCAGGGCAGTTCCCACAGAGCGGATGAACTAAGGAAGGCCAAAGCTGGCTGGAAACTGTAGTCACACCCCTTCTGCTCAATGAGGTGAACAGGGGAAAAGTTTACCGGCAGCTCTGAGTGAAGTTAAAGAGAAAAAAAACCCCAAGCAGGCATTTTTATCTGGCTAATTTTCTTTCCCAGAATTAGTTGTTTGAATGGAGAAACCTGCTGGAGCAAGAAGTGAGAAAAGCCTTGGACGGAGTGGCTGCGCCTCCCAGGCCCTGAAATTTAAGATCTTTATAAATGATCTGTTAAAACTATAGTGACGATAAGCTTATGAATCATGATCTATATTAATCAGGGCTGCTGATACGGAAAGATTAATTGAAACGTGCAGTTCTACACAAATGATAAAGTGGTAACAATTTAATATCAGACAAGGAGAGTGAAGAAATTACACTCCAAGCTTCATGCATCATTACTATGGATATTAATATTTTACACAGCGCAACAGCATCGGGAATCATAATGAAAATCCATAACTAGTGCACAGACATGATTAAATACAACAGTCTTTAGGTGCTGTTTGGTGACGGGGGCTTAGCCATATTTCACTCCTGCTGCCGGTGATTCGAGTGATAGAGTCTAGACGTGGGTGATTAAAAAGTGTTCCTCCTAAAGGCTGTTAACCTTTTACTACTGAAATGAATTTCTTTGATTTTTAAATTATGCCGCTCACTCTGTGTTGGTTTTTTTTTCTCTCCAAATCAAAACCTTGTCCAGAATATCAATAGAGTGGGTTCCCCAGGTAGTTGACAAAGCAGAAGTAAAGCACCATGAAGCAGACATGGAGGGGTATTTAAGAGTGGGAAGGAGAATGGGGGATAAAGGGGGGGAGAAAACAGGTTAAAAAAACAGGTTTTCAGTGCTCGTCATTACAGCAGTGCATATATTAGATGCAATACCCAGTGCTGCGGTGGGCCATAAAGGTTTTATCCGCGGGAGTGTGGAATGGGCGCATTACTCACAAGTGGCAACAGTGCCAGTGAGTTATGCACCTCATTTCCAACCCACACCAATAAAAACTTTATGCTGCACCATGCCGTGACGTCTTTGCTCGATGTGGGATTCATCAGCTCTAATGGCGGCTGGATCAGGCCCTTGAGTGAAATGCAGCATGAGGAGGAAAATGAGCCCTGACTCAGCACTGCAAAAAACACTTTTTTTTTGAGAAAACACTAGGGCACCTATTTAAATCCCCAAGCTCAGAGCTTGAAGAAGTGATATCTTTGCTACCTGGCCTTTCTGGAGAGGAGAAAAGGGTCCAAGCCAGCCTGTGTGTTGTTTCAGCTGCTAAAAAAGTGGCAGATTTTAAGTCCAATTGCTCATGGTCTTGCTGTCTTGGACTACACTGGTGATGGGTAGAGGTGTCCTATCCACAGCGTCAGAAAGAGCATGCTCCTTGCTCTGCAGCTGTGTGGCATGCCAGTACCTGAAACGCTGCAGTTTCCATGGCTCATTGTGCTGGGAAGGGGACGTGGGAGAGGAACCCCAACATGTGGTTTGGAGATGTTATGTTACTTAATCTGGTTTAGGTGGTATCTGTCTGAAATCAACTGTAAATCTGTCTTATGGCAGACCACGAGACCTGTAACAGTGCCATAAAATCTAAGTGCACACAAATCGCCAGCTTGTACCACTGGAAGTTTGACTCCTTATGGGTAGAATAGCAGTGACCAGCTAGTAGTGATCACACCATAATCCAATAATGCACATGCCAATGAACATCTGATATCCATTAAGTCAAAATATATCCTTGTACTTTGTAGAAACAAAATGTTTTGCATTCCCTACAGATCTTGCTTGAGTGCTGGTAGCTCCAGTCTCAGATACTGTGTCAAAGCCTAGAGGTCACAGCCCTCAGACCTTGGATGTTGTTTAGCCCATTTCTTAAAGCTCTGCTGCTGGCTGTGAGTGACTCACTGATATTCTGCATGTTAGAACGAACAAACAAACAAACAAACAAACAAAACCCAAACAAATGAAAAAAGAAAAAAGTTAAAAATAGAAAAAAGAAGAAGAACAAAAGGAGCTTTCTAGCTTTCATAGCTGGGGAAAAATCTATCCAGCACTCCAACTGTGGTATAGACTTTTGTGGGTCCAGTGCTGCCTGTGCTGTGGTAACTTAGAGCCCCAAAGCTGTGGTTTTTTAGGAGACAGGAGAAACTAGAAGAAGTTAGGATTTCCCAGAGTGTGGAAAGTTCTCTTCTTGGTAAAAACCCAAAAAACCCCACATGTGAGTATGGCCAGAATTTGAACGTCCTTTCCTCTGTGGCTTTCATGACAAGCAACACAGTCACTCTGGAAGAGTGCAAACATCTAGAACCAAGTAATACAATAATCTCTGGGAAACATGCAGACATGAATCAAAGGTTTCTGGGGATACTTAATCTCTGTTGTAATGTCTTGAAAGAGAAATGGAAAAGTCTGGGATGTAGAAAAAACGTTTGTTGGCCAAGGTCTTGGGTTTTAACTTCCATTTGTTGATAAATTTCAGTAGACAGTGCCCAAGACATGGACTTGCACCTGGAGCAACTGCGAAGAGCATGTCACACCGTAGGATCCATAAATAACGTGGGTACAAAGTTCTTTCCTGAAGCAGAAAGACAACAGGTGATGCTTTGCTTTATTGTGATCAAAACCCAAGGTGATGGGCATAGCACATGTCCCAGGCTAGAGAACAGAGGACAGCGCGCAAAGACATGGCATGGGGGTAAGGGTAGTGGGGAGGATTACAAAGCTTTGGTGCTTCCCTTGTCACTTGAATAAGGGATCCTTTGGATGCACCTCATTTGTCCCTCTCCTTCCAGAGGTTTGAAAACACAAGGCTAAAAGAGCAGCTCATAATCAGTGACATTAATTAATAGATGAATGGCAGAGACGCATGAGTATTGACTCACAAGTGAAAAGTAAATCCCAGCCAAGGATAAAAACGACAAAACTGTAGTAATTTCTACTCCGTTACCCTTGAGATTTGGCTCCAGATTCAAAGGATAGGCAGGCAAAGAGGGAGGCTGGGAGGAGCTGGCTCATATTCTGCTGTGACCCAATTCCATACAAAGCATCCTGTAACAAAACACGTCTCTATCTACAAAGTACAAGTAATCTTTGTTTTCAGTACAATACTTATCTGCATTTAGACCGACGATGGCAGCGCTTGGCTTATTTTCATGGATCCAGTTATCCTTTTTATCCCTATGAGCATGTGTCTGTCTGTGTCTCCTCCTCTCCATCCTCCTTGCTGTCTCTTGTGCCTGTGCCAATAGAGCAGTACTCACAGGGTGCTGTTAGACATCAGCAGAGGTAGAAATACTGAAGGTCAGTGCCAACCAGGGGCTTTCAGGCTGCCAAATTGGTGCTTTGGAAAAGTGAGAGCTTGGGATCTAGTCTTTACAGCGCATAACCACATCCTGAGAAGCCCTTGGGTACCACCAGGGAAAGGGAAATGTTAGTACATGGGGCACCAGTCTTTGATTTGGGAGGTGCTTGTGCTGCCAGAGCTGCTGCCAGTCTGCTGTCTGAGCCTCTGCATCATCTCCAAGCCTTTATACATCCGTCCCTGCTGGCAGCTTTTGGCAGTGATTGGCTTCTACTGTTTGTCTCAACTACCTCCCAGCAAGGTGGCCTTGTCTTGGTAGGGATATCTCCAGGCACTACTGTAGAGCAAAGACCATACTGAAAAGTGTATGAGAATCCAGTGCCCCAGAACCCCACAACCAGAGTCACAGAGAGTAGTCTGACCCCAAATCTGACTGTTCAAGTCATGCTGGCTTCTCCACTTCTGCCAAAGGGTGACAGTAAATCAGTAAATTCTATCATGGTTTCCCTGTGCTTCAAGTCATGCAGCAGGTCATACCTGGAGTGTTCTCATCTCTTAAACCGGTATGAGTGAGTTTAAGAAAAGAGTTTTTTTCTTTTCAGGTCACAAAAGAAATGGGTTTCCCATCTAGAAGATACACCATAATTCAAGAAACCAGTGGGCTAACAGCCTTCATGCACTTAGCAAAGAGGAGTCATTTCTCACCAGAGAACCAGCACTGGAAGTTCCCTGCTTTTGGTAGTACCACAAGTGAGACTGCAGAAATGTAAAACTCTCTCAAAGCTTTAAAAAGCTGTGAATCACGGCAAAACGTGAATCGGTTGCCCAGGGAGGTTGTTCGGTTGCCCAGGGAGGTTGTGAGTGCTGCATCCCTGGCAGTGTTCAAGGCCAGGTTGGATGAAGCCTTGGGTGGGATGGTTTAGTGTGAGGTGTCCCTGCCCATGGCAGGGGGGTTGGAACTAGATGATCTTGAGGTCCTTTCCAACCCTAACTGTTCTATGATTCTATGATAAAACTATGTGAATGCTTGAATGCAGAGTGGGGACCAAGATGTAGAAAGTAGTTGTGTCCTGCCCCGGGTCACCCAGTAGCACAAAAGAAATCAGCTGCTGAGTGGGATTTTCATGGGCAACCAGAAGTGGCACCAGCAAGGCTCATCAGATGTCTTGAAACCGCAGCCTATGAGAGAGGATTGGAGGGTGTACAACAGTTTAATCGAAAGTATATGTTGATCTAAGGACTTTAGAGATATCTAGGTGGCTGTTTGAGGGCTGGCCCAGGTCTGTAATATTGACTCCCCTTTATTCTTTAAATCCTGGCCTTGATTTTAATCCTTATCCCCTACTTTCTTGCTTTAATATTTTCTATGTTCAGCTGCTACTGAATTCCAGTTTTGTTTCTTACATTTAATCCTTGGTTTTCATCTGAATCCGGCCCTAGAGTATCTATATTTTTAATAAGAATAAAACCAAATACAGAATGTAATACATGTAATTCTATAATAATCATGTGTTTTACAGGCAGTTGACAAATTTGCTCAGCTGGAAGTAAATATACTCATCTCCCTCCATCCCTGCCGACAATAGCCTCTGTTTATTTGGTAATCAGTGCGGCCTCCTCCCCAGAGAGCTACCTGAATTGGTGCTGATAGGCAGATGACTCCCTTGTTCTAGTTTTCTCATGTACTTACGTATTTCCACCTGGTGATTCTTCATCTCTAGATATCCCTTGGAGAGACTACCAGCTTTTGGAAAAGGATCTCTAGGCTCTTCTTTGCTTTGTTTGCCCCATCATGGAAATAACAATGTTTTTAAACCTCTGCTCATGCCTGCATAGGCACAGAAGTGGTGTATGGAGTTAAGGTTGAATATGATTTTCAGCTTAAAGTTCTCCTTTACAAAAGAATATGCTTACTGGAAATAGACTGGCATTTTCAGTGCATTGTGGTGGTGCAATGTGGGATTTCTGGTCATATTTCATCGTCATCTAATGAAGCATTCCTTCAGACAGTGCTGGAAAAATCAGCTATTCAAATTCACACTGAATCTTTGTTGTTATGATTTTTCATCCATAAACCTCACACACAAAACGTGTTTTTCTCTGCTTCAGGGATCAGCTGGAAGGTGGATCTCCTTGCAGGGAGAAATATGGGAAGGTACTGGGCTTACCACTAGAAGTCTGGGTCTTCAACATTTGTTGAAGGGTTACAGCCTGCCCATTCAGCAGCAACTGAAGGCTTTGGGTAGAAGTGGTCTTCTGGCAGTGAGTTTTGCTGGGCCTCATTTGGGCACTTCCAGTCTGCTGCTGCTGTTTCTGGTATCACAGTGATCTTTCAATTTTGCAGTCTTAATGGACACTACAACTGATGGCATTCTCTCTTTTAGGTAAAACTCATGCTCTTTAAATGTTGTGTTTTATCGTGGGTGTATGTATTTTTCACTTTACAACATGGTTCTCAAAATAAAAACATTTCTGGCTGTGAGCTGGGTGGACAAAACTGGGGAAACATTCAGGGGCAAGTAATTCAACCTGGGTGTCAGGTAAATAGTGAGTAAAAATGTTGACAACACATCTTTTATAATCCACTAAATCACACAAAATAGCGAAGCAGAGCTGATTCTGGTGGGCAAAAGTTGAAGAAATTAATTAAAATGCTCAACAGATGCAAAAGAGCCAAAACGAAGAATTCAAATGAGGAAAAGTTTACATGAAAGTTGCCAGGGCAGGAACTTATTTTCTTGTTTAAATCTTTAATTTTCATGTATTTTGACTTGTGACAAAAAAACCCACTGGAAACACATTTCAGTCACCTGTAACTGAGAGGGGAGCCTGAGTCGGGGCTGTGAGGCCACCAGGAGATAGCGGGGAAGAAGGGGAAGGGTGAGAGGAGACGTTCCCCAAATGTGGCTCTGAGGAGCCAGGCTGAACGGCAGCAGACCCCATGCCCAGCACAGGGTGGGCAAAAAGGTGGTTGTAGACCAAGAAAACATGATCCTGCAGGAAAAGCTTACCTGGAAAAGAAACAGGTAGGATGAGGAGAACAATAAGGTCATTCCTCCTGTCCATTCCTTCTCTGGATAGTCTTCTGCTAGCTGAGAGGTTGCTGAAAAGATAAAGAAAATAAATTGTTCTTCATGTCTGTTGAGCATAGGAAGAGAAGTAACTAAGTCCTAAACTGCAGCATGGAAGATTTAAGTCAGATGCTCAGAAAAACACATTGGTGCTAAGGATAGAGAAGCACTGGAATAAATTTCCTGTGGAGGTGGCCAATATGGGATGTTTTTAGGAAAGGGTTAGGTGAACGTTTCTCAGGGATGCTTTAGATCTGCATGATCCTGCTCTAGGCACAGGAAAGGGATTAAATGGTATCTGATGTCACTCCCAGCCCTGAGTCTGCACCTGCAAAGCCTTTTGTTCTGATGTCGGATCAAGCTCTGGTCAGACAGAGCCATGGCAGGACAGGAGCTGGTGGCACAGGGGGCCTTTCAGTTCCCTGAGAAAAGGGGAAATGCAAAGGCTACTAAAGTGGAACAGAAAGCCACCGGACACAGCCTTGTGCTGTGTTTTCCCAGGGCCTCCAGAAAGACAGACAGACAATGGCCACCAAGACCAAGAATGAGGCCACCAGGACTGCTCACTCATCTGCCGCGAAGATGACTTCCTGTAGTTGCTGCTCTTCACTGGAAGAGGGCATCAAGAAGATGCTTGTGAATGAAGAAAGGAATTTCCAAAGGCCAGAGCCCTCTTCCACCCATAGATTTCACCAACAAACCCCCCCTGCCAGGGAACAGCCCGAGCCATGCTCCACTCAAACCCAGTGGTGGGTTTCATTTCTCTGCCTCCAGTAAGTTGCTCAGATATGTTTCAATGCAGGGACAAAGAGCTGTGACTACAGCTTCTAAAAATTCAGGAGGTATTTAGCTATTGAATAGTGCCAAGCTTCAGCATCTGTGTGCATGAGAGGGACCGAGGCGTGCAAGAAGTTCTGTGTCGCTTCTCCACACTGCACTGGGGTTAGCGGCTTGGGACTTTTAGCAGTGCGCTGGGATGCTGGGAATAAAAGAGATGGACCACTTTTCCAAGGGGACAGAGAAAAAGAGAGAGAGGGAGGCATGGGAAGGAGGGGCTGGGGAGAAAACGGGAGAGAGAAAGAGAGAGAGTGCAGGGAGGAGGGGAAATGAAAGGATATTATTTTTTTTGTATCTGTCATTTCCCTGCTATCTCCCATATGACTTCTTAATCCATCAGAATGCTGGGAAGATAATGTTTTGGGCGAAATAACATGAGAGAGAGGATAGACTCCCAAGGACCAATATCTTTATTGCTCGGAGGATAAACGGATTATGTCAGCCATTTTCTGTTGCTGACAGCTTTTCTTATTAACCGATTTTATTTTTTAATCTTCCAGGGAAGAAATATGGTTTTATGTCACAATAAAACGCCGGTCACATCTAATTCTGCCCTCAAACAAACAGATTTCTGAAAGCCTTGCAGAGAAATTTGAAATAACTTTAAAGAGGGGGTTTTTGGATAAAGTCTTTATCCAGAGGCTTGTTCAACCGCAGTGTAAAAGGTTTAGAGAGAGTGAGAGAGGGAGTGAGAGAGAGAGAGGAAGGGAGGGAGAGGGAGAGAAAAGTCCCTCACAGTTGTTTTTTGCTGGTTGATCCCTATTAAAAGAAACTCTTCATTGTGGTGTACTCAAGGAAATACAGCTCAGACGAAAGAGTCACATGAATGTTAACAAATATGGCTATTTGTGTGGCTTACGCGCTGCGCTGGGCTTAGAGATGTTGTGCGTGACACTCAGAGAATGAAGGAAGCAATCATTAGCATCCCAGCAACCTGCTTAGCCGCCCGCTTTCATACTCCCCCTTTTGATCTGACACTTTTCCCCCCTCAGTTTTGCTGGGATTACCGCGGAAGATGCTAATAAAGTATCATACGCGTTGTAGGCAGAGCGATAAGAAAGTCTGCTCTGCTGAAACTTCAGAGTTGCAAGCCAAGCAGCCTTTGTACTTGTTGCTGAGTTTCCAGTGCACACCTGAAAATTAGGGGGGGGTTTGCTTCATCCCCTTTTACCTCCCTCCTCCCCAGAAAAAAATACCCTCTGCTGATGATCCTGCATAGTTCATGTTCATCTCCTGCGGGGATTTAGAGCAGGCTCCATGAAGCTGATCATATCCCAGTTGCTCATGGACAATTTCTTTTCTTCATTGACTAAGGGAAATGGAGGGGAGCCAAGCCTCTTGCCCAAATTTACTTCCATTCCCTGGAGATGGGCTGCTGCTCTGCCTTTCCCTGTTTTCTTTTTTTTTTTTTTGTTAGGAAACAAACACACCTTCTGCTCCTTGGAAATACTGGATTCACACAGCACAGGTTTTTAATAGTCTTAATGTACACCGAAGAAATGAACTTGTCTGTCTCTCAGAACCCTATTTTGGGCACACTGCTAATCCTAAAACACCAGCTACCATCCCAAGAGGAGTGGTCACAAGGAACTGAAGCTCAGCAGAATCTCTTCTTGTCCTGTTATCGATTTTTCTGGGGGTTTTTTGACTGTAAGTTCCCTCTCTGCTGGGTTCTATATAAAGAAGTCTTGGCAGGCTCACCCCCTTCTAAAGAGCTTACAGCCCAAACAAAAACCAGAGGCATTAATAGCTTTTGTTTTCATATTGACATGCTGAGGCACCAAAAACCAAATGCCCTGCCGTCGCACAGGGGTGCCAGCATGCTGTAAGGGAATGATGCACCCTGTGCTTGCAGATCATTGTGCATGGGTGACCCGTGCCAGGTTTGCAGGTTCACCACTGCTGCCCCAAAGGGAATCACTAGCTGTGGTTCAGCTGGCCGCTGGCACAGATTTGCTGGCACCATCTCCTGTACCTGGCTCAATCCCCAGCGTCCTCACCCTGCATCTCATCTGCAAGCCCAGCCTCCCTCTCTGTCCAAAATACTGGTTGATCAAAGCCAAGAAAGCAGCAAAGTGGAGTGACTGCTTTGCCCAAGCAGCCAGCACTGCAGAGCTCCTGCACTCCATGCTCCAGACCTGTTGGGTGATGAGGATAAGACCAGCCACAGTGCAGACCATGTTGCTCAAAAGGCATGAAGCCAAAGCCGCCTGCTATGGCCTATGACCTTCTGAAGGTAAACGTAGTATCTCACTCTGTGGTCTCTTCTCTGAAGTGAGTGTATGATTAAGCACTTTAGTAATTAGTGAAACACATCAACATTGAGGCTGATGAGGAAACCAAGATGAGGATTCACATCATGCTGGGATAGGTGTCAGGAACTGGTCCTCACAGACCTACCTTTTGGGATGTTACCTTACTTCCTGCTGTGGGTACAGGGTCAGCTCTGTCCCAGTGCTGCAAATGGGTCAGCCAGCTCAGCTTCTTGCTGGGGATGTCGCTTTCCCCTTCACCTGTAGAGGATTCATTTTCCTCTCCTGAATTTTAGGATGGATTATTCCTAAGAGAAGTGGGACCTGTCCCTAAAAAATTATATATATTTTTTTATGTTCCACAGGTGCAGAGCAGACAGCACAAAAAAATACTTTCATTTTTTCAGGGGTGATGAACTGAAATCCATCTCTCCTTTCCCTGCTGTTTTTATTCTGAATACCTCCAGCATAGCTGCTCTTCTCTCCGAATTAATCCATTCCATCCTCCATCCTCACTTCTGATTAGAGCCATGAGTAACATCTAATATTCTTATCACCTATCTCCAACCCTCCTAATGCTGCTATAGCATTTCAAGAAGAAAACCACTCCTGCAAGAAAAGTGGCATGTGTCTGACGTGTATCAAGGCATTACCAGCCTGGAGACGGGTGCAATCCATGCCATGCTGTCTGCAGTGCACCAACTTTCACAGCATCTCAGAGAAGGTAAGGTCACCCCAAGGGTCCTCAAGTGGGAAGTTTAGCCAGTGCCTGACCACGTCCTCAGCAATGCGGTGGTTGATCTGGCAGGATTGGTGGGCAGATGCGCTCCTGAGATCCTACATCCTCATGGCCTTATGAGAGACGGCGTCACCCAGTGACACAGGCTTTGCTGACAGAAAAACAACCTCTTACAAAAGATGCATTTTTTTATTAGTATAAATTGGCATTTACCAAAGAAAACTGCTTTCCCCCCTGAATAAGATTTGTCTTCCTAACAGGAAAATGTTGGCAGGCAGGGTTGGGAGGATTAAGGATGATTTGGTGCCTCATTTTTCTGGGGTAAGAGGAGAGGAGAAAGAAACCTGAGGGAAGAAGCATGGAAGGCTTTACTTACCATACATTTAATTTAGGAGTTGACTGCTGCTGTTTCTAAACCTTGCAATTTTCCCTGAACTGACCCTCACCATCAATGGGCAAGGCCAAATCTCAGCTTAATTGAACTTCTATCACAGAGAGATAGGATTAGATCTTTAATATTTTAAATACATTAAAAATATATATACCTGAAGCATGGCATCCAGAAACAAATCTATCCCTACTCTGATGAATTATCCTCAAAGAAAATAATCTTTCCTGGTGTTTTCTCTTCCCGCAGGCAGCTGGTTGACCTACCAAAACCTGTCAAACTGAAACATGCTAAACTACTGCCCAACTTTTACCTCCCATGGCATTTTCACCCGGAAGATGAGGATTGCTGGGCTGGAAGGGCCACATTGGCACCCAGGGTGGTACAAATAGCCTATGTAGTGCACAGAGCCTCTCTTCTTTATCCAAAAACATTAAGTCACTTGAGCTTTTAATTTTCTTCTCTTCCTACAGCTTTGCTGGGAAACGTGTTTAAATAGTTTAATGGTTCACCATCGTCAGGGGCACACACAATACATCCATTTTAAATGCAGAAATTTATTTGTCTTACAGGGTCATGAGTGTTTATATGAGTAATATGACTACCCCAATTTTCTGTTGCTCATGCGTTTTCAAATGGTTTAATATTTACTGCACCAAAATCCTCCCCCTGCAGTTAATGAAGACTGCAACATTATTAATTACAGTTTACACAATTAGGTAGTCTGAAGTCTTAATGTTTAAATTGCTTTTATAACCTGCTTCTCCCACCCCAAAACTCCAGATGCCCCCCAGCTACAATCAATAACAATGAGAAAATGTCCATTCCAACCAGAGCTCAAGCCAAGCTCCAGAACTTGAGCACACAACAGGATGAAGAATGGTATCCCTGCCCATGGAAGGGGTGGAACTAGGTGATCTTTCAGGTCCCTTCCAACCGAAACCATGTGATGATCTTAAGGTCCTTTTCAACACTAACTATTCTATGATTCTGTGATGATTCTATGATTTTGAAGAGATATAATCCTTTTATGTACCCTCCCACCCTGCCAGTGGAAGCAAGGTATTTTGCTAAAGACTTGCCTTCCACATGAACCTGTGGGAGATGAAAAGACTTGTTTCCAACCATGTATTTTTCCATGTCCTCTGCTCAGAAGTGGACAGCATCTCCTTTCCCCTCCACAGCACAGGACACAACGAGATGGAGCCCTGGGACCGGTGCACAAGCGTAGACCCAGAAATATCAAGTGCCAAAGTGAAATGAGGTGAGCTTTTTGTGTGGCTGCCCCAGGATTAAAGTATTTACTGCTGACCTTGGCCCCTGGCTGCAGCTTTGATGAGGCATTTGGTGCTGGGCTGCTGCAGCCCTGCTAACAAGCACCCTTCCCCAGGCTGCACCCAGTCCCTTCACGAGGCGGAAGCACAAGCCAAGCAGGAACAAATAAAGGCACATTAAACCCAGCTCCATTAGAAACACAGAAAATAAATAAATGCTGTTTTCAAATGTGGGAAAAAAAAAAAAGGAAAAAAATCAATAGGGAAAGAAATATTATTTTTAATCTTCTAAGAGGTTTTTACAAACAACGGGGAGGGGAAAAATTGAAAGCCATGAAAAAAGACTTGCGAATGTCCTTTTAACCTTTATTTATTATCACTCAGTCCACATCAGCCCCTGACTGCAAGATAATTTGGAATTTCATTTTAATTTCAATGTATCACATAATTCAACACAGCTTTCCATGATTTTTTTTTTTTTTTGTACTGGAAACTTTAAAAATCTCTCTATAGGAAATGCATCTAAAAAAAAAAAAAATCCCCACAACCCTTCTGCAGCAGTTACTTAATTTATAACATGAAAAGGGTTTGTGCTAAAATACGATAAAAATAAAATCAACAAACTTCAAAAAAGGAATATTCCTTAATAACATGCTTTAGCTTGAAGGGTGCCTGCTCCTCTGCTTTTCTTCAGCTTTGTCTGCTGCTTGCGTTAGAGTGCGAGTTATTTTGAGACTGGCTTTTTGGAAGCTGTGTTCTGCATGTTGTTTAGATGCGTTTAATGGCATGAGCCTGGCTGTGTTCATGGGGAGCTCAGGAGGAGCCTGGTGCAGACTGGTAGGTGAAGGACTTGTATCACCAGCAAGGGACAGAGATGGCCTGGTGTTTCCCATGGGCATCATGCCCCAGTCCACCACCTGTGAGATAGGGTCCCATGGAAGATGCCTCTGCTTTCCCTGGCCCAGATCTGATGTCATCCTCCACACTGCTTATCCAGGATGACAGCAAGGTCTGTCCTCCTTCATCTCCTCTGAGCAGCTGGGGGCTAAACTGCAAGCAGACTGTTGGTCCCCTGACTGCTGCTTCTGCTAGGTACCATCTCCCCTCCTGCTCCAAGAGTGGGGGCAGCTAGGAGAGCATTGGCTTCTGCATAATTGAGCATGTGCATGGCCCCAAAACCCCTCAAAATAGGAGCTTGAGTTGAGGTTTGAGAGAGAAGCCTTTTGATACAAATAGCCTGCTTAATGGATATCTCAGCCTCAGGCTCATTTGTTGTCTAAGAGCTCCCTTTATTGCTCTGGGACAACAGAGCAATCAAAAATTGCACCATTTTTCTTGCAAATCGTGACTGATTTGTAAAAGAACTTCTTGGGTTCTTTCTCTCTTTACTACACTTTTATTAAAAAAAAAAATAAATAAATCCAGAGCATTAATTTACTTAATAGGACCTGATGCAGATGTTGCATTTTGCCTAGGATCTTGGCACTGGCTGTGGACAGGAATGATCTCATATATTCATGTCAGCTTCCCTCCACAGCCATGTTTATCAGGAGAGTCCTTAAGTGACAGGCACAAAAGGGTTGTTTGTACTCCAAATTGCCTGCTATTACAGAGCACCAAAAGGCCCCATCTCTAGCATTAAGCCTACCATGAAGGTGGCAGAGACTTGGCAATGAGCAGATAGACAATAAATTGTCCTATAAAGAAAGCTACACCCCAGTCCTCACAGCAGCCCCCAGCAGCGCTCTGGAGGCCGGTGGCTATTCCAGTGCAACTGGCCATGGAAAAAGGGATTAATTAAGATGATTGTTCCACAGTGTATTGGTACCTCTGTACAGGGACCACTCTGCACTACACTGATTCCCTGCCCAGATGCATCCAGAAAACATCACCAAGAGGTCCCTGGATTGCAGGTACAGGCAATGTTATTTGTGACATGCCAGCTGGGGAGGGGAAATCCAGGTTCTGGCTGGGTTTGCTTTAGAATATGGATTGAGTAAAACCAGAAGGGCACGCAGGAATCAAACACCCAAAGATGAGTGCTCCGCTTTGCTTAAAACCCAACCAGCATTCACCCACTACCCTGACATTCAGGTGTGACCATCAGCCATGCTCCCTTCTCCATGCTTCTCCTTTGGCTTTGAAAGGGGCTGGAGGAGGCTCTCCAGATATCTGTCTTGGAGCCAGTGCTACCATCAAGCCTACCGTCTCAGAGGTAGTCAGAAGCAAGAGCTGTATCATTTCTCTCTGCATTTACCTTACCAACAGCAGGTTTATCATCAGTGGAGTTTGAAAGCAAAAAGGTGAGCTTTCACCAGTTGGAGGGGTATCCATCTGGGTAATCAACTCGAAAGTCTCTGGTATGTCCATTCACAGACAGAAGGATTGATTTTATGAATGCAAAGGGCAGGTATTTGCAAGGCCCCATAAAAGCTCCAGATGGCCATTGGAGTCTCCAGCTCCCTGCTGGGTGAAACAATACCTGCACCAAAGAACTGATCATTGTAGGTCCAGACCCCAGGGCCAAGTAAAAGAATCCTGCCCAAAAAGTTAGATGGTGCCCTTCACTCTCCATATGAGGACAGTTACTAACGAGGTGGCAATACCTAAATTTCTCTTCTCTAACACATGCTCACTTTTTTACAAGTCTCAAAAATATCCATGGGAAAGCAGACCTGGACTGCAGCTAGTACAAAGAGACACCCAAAAAATGCAGCTTACCTCTGAAGGAGACCTGTTCAAGCTCCATCACCTGTGTGTCTCAGAGAGCTGATGTGTCTCATTTCTGCACAGTTCCAAGCCTGTTGCCACATCTAAATGTAGAGTAGCAGCAATGAGACTTGGCTGAAAATGCTGATTTCTGAGATGCAAACGTATCTTTTTTGAATCTGCAGAATTATCCATAAGCAAATCCTCTTTTATTTCACCAGAAACCTATGGGAAAATGAATAGGGTTTGGAGGTAAAAAATGAAATAATTTCAGCGTTCAGATACCCATGGTCTCCCCAGTGAGTGAGACAGTAAAGCTCTGTAAAAGTCCTCTGGAGGTCTGGTGTTTTTTTTTTTTTGTTTGGCTTTTTTTGGGGGGGGGGGCTGGGGGTGGGGCTGGGGGGGTGGGTTTTTTTTGGGGGGGGTGGTTTAGGGTTTTTTTTTTTTTTTACTGGTCTGTAAAATTAAAAAGAATAATTTCAGCTCAGGAGCTGTTACACTTGGGACTGATCAGCCTGCACCGACCCCAGCAGAGACAGCAATTTCATGCAATTATTATACCCCACAACATGCAAGCACAAGCGACCAGTCCAGGAGCAGAACAGCAAACTCATCATGCCCTATTTAGCAAAATGTTCGCTGCCAATGTGAAATTCTGACCCTTACATTTTATTAAAAGGATTATATCTTAAAGCAAACTATTTCAGGCACTTAGCTAGCTCCTTTCTGTGAAAACTTTCAAGACAATTTTGAGGACCGTGGTGGGAGCAAGATGAAACAGTTCTGCCTTTCCATCTTATTTCTTCCAGCACTCTCCTTTCCTTCCTCTAGTGTGTCGCACCTTGTGGTGTAAGCCTCGATTTGCAGAGGAAGCATCCTTGCTTAAAAGCACGATCTCCTCCTGCTTTCAAGCAAATGCGTGAAGTTAAATATGTTGCTACAGGGTCAGCTCTTCTGCTGGTGGAAATGGATTCAAGTGTGGAGGAAGTGGAAGATGTCCCCAGTAGATCATCTGCATAGCCTGGAAAGCCAGAAAAGCATCGTCAAGGCTACAGGTGCTGGAAAGGCAATTCTACCCCATTCTAGTTAATTGTAAAAATACACTGTTTCTATTGTATAAGATTGCATATGTATGTCACAAGGGGGGGGGGGGGGCACATGTTGTGGTAGATTTGATAGAACAGCTTTGTGTCAAATGAATAGGTGGGTTTATTATAGACTTCCCTTGCTCCAAGCTTCAGATGAAAGAAATCCTATAATCCCACCCCGCTTTAATACTGGATTAATGTGGATTTGTTAATAAAATGCTAGTGAAATCGAGAATAATTTGTAATTAACTCAAACTTCTACTCCCCACATCATTTTGCATACTTTTTAATAGAGATGAGGAGCAGTTTCTGCAGCTGCACAAGCTCCAGCAGAGCACTGCGAGCAGGAGTCCTGGTGAAAACCAAAAAGAAACCACTGCAGTTGAGCAGCTTGAGTTCATCCAAAAGAAACTCTACCCAGACCATGCTGCAATAGCAGCCACAACCGCAGACCTGGTGAACTGACTTCTGTCAGCAAATACAGTATGAACAGGAACTACTTAGCAGATACAGCAAATTTAGACTTGCAGCATTAATACTGCCCAGTGCCACCTCTTCAACAGCATGAATAGACCATGTACTGTGTACATGGATTTTAGACAAGATACTTTTCTGATCCAAAATCTCTATAGGCACACAGAAATAGAGGATTTGTCCTACCAGATCAAGGTAGTAGGCCACATCTCCAAACCTTTTCTCTTGCAATGAACTAAATTACTAATTTGTTCAAAGATAACCGTGCTGTGCTCTGCTATGAAGCAGAAGAAAGGTGGAAAAGTGAGACATGGAAAAGGCAATTTTATCCTGAGCGATTTCTGTGAAGGTTTGCATCCACTGAAGCTGTAAAATCATGCTGGCTCTATTATATAGGATAGCATATGCGTGCATTCTCTCAGAAAGGTGGGTCATGAGAGAGGCGTGGAGATAAGATGGTATTTCAGAGAGCTTCTTGGAGGGTTTGCCTTCAGTACATGCAGACTAACCATATCCCTGTATGGAGAAGGTGCCATTTATTTTTCCATGACAAAACCAACTCCCATGAATAAATCTCACTTTGACAGGGAGTGAGACAAATAATCCAGCATGAGTGACGCCTATCTGTGACATTACAGACAAGGGAGGAGGCTTCAGAGAGAAACAGAGAAAATCCCCTCGCTGTATTAAGCCTGGCAAACTCAACTGGTGTCATGGGTCGCAATCTGTAGCATTAACCACCACTATCACTTATTTCAGCCTGGCTTTGACCACATCACCTGAAGCCCTTATCACTGCCTGTCCTCAGCCACAGAGCATCACTTTTGAAACTTTCCAATCATTGACCCTCAGCACAGCCTTCCCCTTGGATCAGACTCACTTACAGCCAGGGTCATTGGTTAAAAGAAAAGCCTAGGAGAGGTGAATCTGTCCTTCATCTTCCTCAGCTTTGGGGACAGCCAGCTGCCAACAGCGGATAACAAAAATAAAGATGACTTTACAGCTATTTCTAGCCTCTAGGCTAAGTTTTTTAAAGGACTCATAACCTATAGTTAAGACCTAGTATTCAAGAGAGGATTTGTTTCAGCTTTGGCTCTGTCTCTCTATTTCTTCCCTAATATTTTTTCAGTCTGGAGACATTATACATCCCAGCATGAATGTTTTAATAAGATGCTGTGCGGTACAAAGCTCAGTAATGCACAGCAGCTGGTTATACCCATTCGGTTTATAAGCCTCCTGGCCAACTTGCCTGCAATTTTGGGTACTGCCTTAACAATTATGTCTCTAACCTGTCCCAGCTGCTATTTTAGCAAGTTTGCTCCTTATTTAAGGGAGAATCAATTCAACCTGATCAGTCTTTATTTTTAAGATGTAGAGAAGCCATTATATTTCAGCTGTGGTATTCCTTGATGTCATCCTCAACTGCTCAACATCCTCAACTGCTTACTTGTACTGGTAAGGAAATATCAGCTTGCCCTGAAAGTTTGTGTATGCTCCAGCTTGCCCATGGGGTCTGGCTCCTGTCCTCCTGCTGCAGATATTGATGGGATGTGAAAGAGGAGACCTTCTGCAGGATTGCAGGGTGCTTTCCACACAGCCCAGTTTAATAGCGACAGGAACTTAGTGGCTTAGCAAGTTGCAGTGAGCTCATTAAACTCACCAGAAGCTTTGCAGAAAGCAATGTGTCTGATATGAGATGTTGGAGCAGGGCCTAGAGTGGGACCTTCTGGCCACAAAGCTAGTTCAAAGGAAGGGGGCTGGCTTATCCTTTTGCTGAGTTATTGATGGATGACCAGTGCTGCCAAAGATACTGAGACCCCTTCCCCTGTGAAGGGTGTCTGAAGAAAAATAATTGTGATGCAGAGGTAATGAAAATATTGTGTTATTGAAACCTGCATAGGATGAAGAGTCTTTCTCTAAGTTCAGCCTCGCCAGAGGAATCAAAGGACAGGGGTTCCTGGGAGATTTCCTTCTTTATACAAAGGTCCTTGCATCCAGGACCGGAAAAAGGGCTACATTACTTAAAATTACTCATTTTGAATCTTAAATAATACTCCACACTCTAGGCTCTTGGAGAATACCCTCCAGCTCTATGATGTTTATTTTCCTGCTTGCCAAGTGCATCTGAGTCCTGCATGGATCTGAAGGAAAGCCAGCGCAGGCTGAGTTCACAAGAGCTTTGCAAACCAGAAAAAGGAAAATTATTTTATATATCTCTATCACGACTTCTCTTATTCATGTGGTCTCTAAATTATATAGCCATGATCTTTCTAATCTCTCTTTGCATGGACGTCTTTCCATGCCCTTAATAATCTCCTTTGCCCTCTCCTAGACCTTTCCCATGTCTGCATTTCAAGGCAGGGAAGCTGGAATAGAAATCTTATTCTGAGTGAAGGTGTATCATGCACTTCTGTAATTGCATTACAGCGTTTTCAGTATTATTCTCTCTCTTTGAATACAGCCTGTCATTGTCTTGGTTTTTTGGATCACCAGTGCATTTTGAGATTGTGCTTAGCTCCTGGAAGACACAACCAGGATTTCTACCAACAACTTGCAGGTTTTGGGTCCCAATTTCCAAAAAGCTAATTCTCAGTGCTAGGAAGAAGTCCTTCCAGAATGGTCCATGCTGAGCTCTCTGCCCTGGGATGGAAGAAGGACAAACTTCTGTGCAGTTTTCATCTCCCACTCTCCGAGAAACTTGATTTGCTCCAAGATTTTCTGAGTGAGGTAAAGTTGTAACCTCCCTCTTTTTTTTTTTTTTTTTTTGGCATTCCTTTGACTGCCTAGGGCTTACATCCAAAGCTATTTGGAGGTTTCTAAGAGTGATGAAACAGGTAGGTAAGCAGCCAAATGACCTCAAGCCCCATTATTCTAAACCAATCTCTCCTTTAATTAATGTCAACACAAACTGAGTCATTCCCATTTTACAGTAGCCTAAAGAAAAGCTCCTTCCTGAAGGAAATGTGTGGTGAAGGAGTCATGTATCCAGTGGGAGGCTTGCTTTGATTAACTTTTAAAGTTATCTTTTCTTCTCCTCTCCTGGAGAGGAGACAAAAGATCCAGCTGGCATCTTCCACTTCTTTTCCTTTTTATGTGCTGACAATAAAGCAGGTAGGGTACGGGTGTTACTGAAAAGGAAATCTGAGCATCCATGGGCTGCCAGGAAGCCCATTATCATCATGACTACTGTAGCCAACAGCTCAGCACTGGTTCTGAGGAGGTACTGGACATTTCAGTAGGCTCTCAGTGAGGCTGTAATACCCTTAGATGCAAGGAAGGACAGGGATGCTCAGTGCCTTCATGGCTCTTCAGGCACAGGGCTGAGAGTTTTAAGTTTGCTCAGGTCCAGAATTAATCAAGAGTTTGTAGTTCTCGTTACCTTAGCTTTGCTGCAGTTAAGAAGACGGACACCGACAGCAGGGTTTTGGATAGCTGCAAGAAAACTAAATCAGAATGTGTTCTTCAACATAAAAGGTTCTTTGTGGTTTGAACTGGGAAGTTGTTAACATCTTGCACCAGCCTGCATTGGAGGGGTTTCCCAGTGCTAGCTGTGAAGGTACAAGAACATGTCATATCACACATGCCTACCGAAAACAATAAAATGGCTATGCAAGAAATGCACTCCTTGCATCTTTGTCACCTCTAAGCTAAGTTTCCACATTCTGGAATCGAAGACCTTGGAGGTGATGGAGTGCATGAAAGTGCTACTTTGGTGGTATGGGAAGGAGAGCATCCCAGTGGACTTGGTTCCTTTGTGACACCCCTTCCAGGTCCTGCAGGGGCTGTCAGGCATGATTTCATTCATCCATGGACTGCTGCCTCAAAGGCTGAGCCTATGAACAGGCAATGACTATTTCTCCGGGGTCTAACAATCAAGAGACTCAACATTCAATTAGGCAGAGCTCCCAAGAGTGACCACAGTCTGCAATGCTATAGGAGGACTCCTTAGGACCTTAGATCAGACCATCAGCACGACCAATTAATGCTAACGCTACTGGCCTTGTTAATTGTGATGAAGCTTCCCAAGGGGAACAGGCCTAAATGAGCAATACATATCAAAGAGTAACTGAAAAGCCATTATGTATTATTGTCTCTTTGTTGATTTGAGGAGGATGTGATGAACTAGGTACTAATTACATTAAAACCACTGTATTCTAAACCAATCTCTCCTCTAATTAATGTCAACATAAACTGAGTCATTCCGTTTTTATAGCAGCCCAAGTAAAATATTAGTTACTGAGGGCAACGCACACAGGGCAGCTCTGGAATCTGAAGTATCAACATGTCTTGACCAGGGAGTGGGAAATTTCCAGTCCCAAAGCACAGAACTGAGGTGCAGGTAACATCGGGGACCCTCAGTAACGTTTTGCTGAGTCCCGTGTCTTTCCACACCACCATACAGCCACATTCTTGTGCATGCAGCCGTGGGTACAGTTGTGCACATGTGCTTTGCACAAAGCAATTTTTCCTCAGCAACAGGAAAGTTCCCCTTTCTACTTAAATGGCTTTTTTTTCTGATTCATTTTTATTTTATTTTTTTATTTATTTCTCTTCTGTATCCTTTTCAATCTGGAAAGTGACTTGGCCTCTCTTCCCCCCATCTATTTTCCTCCTGCCACTATTCAGTTTAGGCATGAAACACAGAACTAGATTGAAAGCATTCAATGGCCATTCAATCGGAGAAGAAAAGAGCCCCTCAGAGCTTTATTAGATATGAAGATCCACAATAAAAATCAATTTCTGCCTCTTTATGCAGTTTAAATGACAAAGCACCCACCCATTCTGCAGCCATTGTGCCTGGGAAATGTAATTCAGTGCCGGAGCTGGGACCAGAACACTACGGACTCGCTGACCTGTGCCGGCAGATTCCGATATGATACAGACCTTCGCAGATAATGACAGGCACTTCATCTCACTGCAGGGGAAAAAAACTTATCTGATATCTTTGAGGGTTAAAAGGCTATGTGGGCAGCATTTTTAATAGCATTCTAAATCAGCATCTTAAAAATACCCCTGCTTTTTTCCAGCACCTCCTCTCTCCACACTTTTTCCACTCATTCAGTCCCCATTGGCAAACCACAGCAGTGGTCTCCTATAGCTTTTACTCTTTGGGGAAAAGTCCTCCCTGGATGCTTAAACTGAAAACCAGTGGATTAGAGAACAAACTTGACTGCAACCATTCAGTCAATCAGCATGACATGCAGGAATTTGTTTAGGGAGTGTCTGCAGCTCTCTGGGTAAGTGAGGACTGCAAAGTGCTGTGGGGCAAAGCTTTCAGGTCTGACTGCTGAGATGCTCTAGGCAGGTCTGAGCTGTGTCAGGGAAGGGCAGCAGCTGGGCTGTTGTCCCCAGGGTTCTCCTTAAATCACTGCAGCAATTGGCTCTTTCCCTGTGTAATAGGTCTGGTTTTGTTTGAATTCTACCAAATATTTGGCCTAAATTGTGTTCCTTAGGAAAAAAAAGGTCCCCGAACGTAAATGCACTTTATATTTATATTTGAAATGCACATTATTTTTTAGCATTTTCCTTCTATCTTTATGTTATAGAAAAGGGTCAGCAGAACTGCCGCATCAGGCTTTGTTGCTGTGTATACTCTATGGCCACTGTCAGGTTTCCTTACACAGATTTTTCCACTAGTGATCATGCTGACTCCAACACTCACAGGCTTCAAAAGCCACACTCACTTCATCAAAAAGTAAAATAGCAGAGGAAGACACAAAAGGAAAGTGAAGTTATGACAATCCCGGAGGTCCTGCTTTTGCATTTGGAGGAGGGAACCCTTCCACTTTATGTCCCAAATCTACTTCTTTTTTCCCCCACATTTTAAAAGTTCCCTTGTAAATAACGCCAGTGAATGATGTCACAGTGGAAAACAAATGCTTTGATCTGTCTCACATGAGTCTGAACCCTTCAGTGACTAATCCCAAAAACTTTGCAAGGCTTCTATTTACTTGAAACAGGAGGAGTTGTAAATGCCGAAGCGGAATCTGTGTCCTCCTCAGAACGGCTGTTCCAGTCCTTCATCACATGTGTCTTTCAGCATCTCTGGCCAAAACTCCTCCCTGTGTAGCACAGAGTATTTTGAATGAATTGCAATTCTTGCTATTCCCCCTCGGCCTAGTGGCAGCTTTATCTTAATGAAGATGTGCTGTGTGCCTTTTGCAAAGCTTTTGGGCTACCTCAGGATAAAATTTTAAGTAGAAGGAATGCATGCAGTGGAATCTGAGTTTTTTACAAAAGTAATTCTATTTTTTTTAAGATGTTTTGGTGTGTTTATAATAAAAAGTAACTCTTAAACTTTCTTCCCCTAGAAGTGCATCTGTGTTTGTGCCCTGACAAGCACTGTCCTTCCTGGCTGTGAGCAGATCGAAACCTGCCATGAGCCATTGCTTGATCCTGTGTCCTGGAGCATCTATAGCATCTTACCACTGAGCAAGTGTTTTATGAAGGCAAGCCTGTGAAAGCACCTTGTCCACAAAAGCAGATACCTTGGATAAACCAGGACATAAACTGTACATATAACACAGACACAATTTCATAGAATCCCAGACTTTAAAGCTTATTTAATTCCAACCCTTGCCATAGGCAGGGACACCTTTCACTAGAGTAGGTTGCTCCAAGCTCCATCCAACCTGGCTTTGTACAATTCCAAGGATGAGGCATCCACATCCATTTCCTGGATAAAGGCTGGAGGCTCCCAACAGGGTGAGGGCAGTGCCCTGGCTCAGCATAGAAAGGTAACTTTAAAATCAAAACAAACAAAAAAAGGTGGAAATAGAGGAGATTATAAAAAGGATAAAATGAAGAGACACACCAGCTTAATGGGCAGAAATGGTCCCTTTCAGTCCCGTATTCCTGTGACACTAAAAGGCTGTGTGAAGAAAAATATGGCTTTTTTTGCACGTATACTTACCTATCTGTATATATATATGTGTGTGTATACATACACACATAGTGTTTGTGCAGATGGATTATCATCAATATAATCAAGGCCAAAGCCATCACACACTTCCGGACCTGGAATGCTGTAGTGACAGAAAGCTGGCAGTATGATTTAAGATGGTCCCATTTTTTTCCTTTTTTAGCAGACTTCTCTCATGTTTGTCATCTGTGACCAGTTCAACAACTGTTAGGAACCTATGGCAATGAGCAACACAAGGAGCTGATAGACCAAAACAAGCCTCTGAGTAAATGGTGTGGTTGAGAAACAGTGGTGAGAGCAGATCAGCTGATTTTGGGAGAGGTGGGGATCTGGTGCAGTGATGCTGGAAATCTTTTCTAGTTGCAGCTTGCTCACAAAAGGCATGGGAGAGGGATACACCCAGATTGCAAGGAAATGCTGTGAGCCATGTCTCAGCATCCTCAACCTGGGGACTCATGGGGAAGGCTGAATGCCAAATGGTGGCACATACCAGGGAAAAGGTTTCCCTAGAAGCAATGCACCTCTGTAGCCAGGTTTCTATGCCCAGCAGAAAAGCATTTCAAAGCACCAAAAGAGGTGAAGTTGCTTGAGGTACAGGCAGATAAATAGGTACTGAGTGATAAACTGGGGTAGTAGGGAAATAACACAGGATGGCAGCAGTCTATATGTGGCGTTCAAGCAAACTCTTAGAAGACAGTGAAAATATATTCACCAGGTTCCTAAAAGAGTAAGGACACACATGGCAAAGCTTTTGAAATGAGGGAATATTCAGTTTATGAAGAAGAGGGCAACATACTGATTAAGTCACTAAGGGCTAATAGGTCACATGTGATGCAATGACTATCAGGTGCATCCCAGCATTGCCCATCTGTGCATCCTCCATCTGTGTGCTCCTGCTGTGTTTGCCTGAACTTTTCCAGCTCTCACCATGGGCTGGCATATTTCAAATCATCAATGGGTAGGAGAGCACACAGCTAGATGTCAGCACTGGTGCAGCATGAAGTAACTTGCTGCACCATGATAGTGTGGACATGCGTCTGACCTTCAGAAGAAGAGGGACCTTTGGTCCTCGTAACTAGAAGGACCTGAACAAACCACATCTGCTCTTTTGGGTAGACTGAAAGGAGTTTTAAATACAGAAGTACCTTCTGGCAACGCAGGAAGCTCAGTGTGTGTTAGCACACACTAGGACTCTGCAGATCAATAGGAACTTACTGGAGCACACCTGACATTCCTCTAGGCCCCAGAAATGACTGTTACTACTGGCAGAAATTGAAGCCAGATTTTACAGAACATAATGTGTGCATGAATTTAACTGCATGTGGTGTTTTTCTAGGAGACGTTAAGTGCTGGGTGATGCCATAAGACCATGGAACAAGTTGCAGAATATTTTAGGGCACATAGGTAATCCAGCATGATCTCCTCAGATAATATATTTCAGCTTGTTTATCGAAGATTGCAGTTGTTCCTCTTCCTCAACTTTTGGAGATCATCCGTAGCCAAGCAGGCAGTTTTGTGCAGATGATTAGAACAGTATTAGATTAAAACGAGAGAGATGCTTGCACTATTGTATTGCAAATTGATTGAGCCTGGTCCTCAGCTGGTGTCCTTGATATGTGGACCAAGAGCATTTCAAGAGCTGGCCTATGATTACTTGTGTTGTCTATTGCAAATTCTTACCCCCAAAGTGGAGTTGTCTTTACTGTTTGGTTTCATTTTTTCAATGTGAGCAGTGCCTGAGATATTTTATCATATATATAGATATATATAATCTATATAACACATAGATTATATATTTTAATATATATAATCTATATTATATATCATATATTAGATCTTATATATATCTATATATATTGATATATAGCTATTCAAGGCCAGGTTGGATGAAGCCTTGGGTGGAATGGTTTAGTGTGAGGTGTCTCTGGCTATGGCAGGGGGGTTGGAACTAGATGATCTTGAGGTCCTTTCCAACCCTAACTATTCTATGATTCTATATATTGATACTTATATATATCAAGGATATATATCTTTGAAAAGATCTACGAAAAGATCTGGTATAACAAACCCTCTCTTTCTTTTCCTGAGGCTTAGTCTCTGAACTAGATGGTCTAAAAATTATAAAGTCTTTTTAACCAAAAAAAAAAAAAAAAAGAAAGAGGCAATGGTTCCATTCCAAGCAGTAATATCTGTCCATTTAAAACAGGAGAAACTTAATGGTTAACAGATCTTAAGAGCAGGTCACCTTGTGGGCTGGCTATAGAGTAAGGAACCAAAAACAGGTACAAAAAGAGTAAACAAAACGCAGAGATAAAGTAGACCACTTAGTTGTTCCAGGACTGAAGTGGAAAAAGGCTTTGAACTGGGAGAGGGTAGACTTTGGCTTAGTTGGTTGTGCGTGAAGGAGCAGCAGCTCACACTTAGTGCATCTAGCTCCAAGAGTTCAAGATATTTCTGCTCTTGCCTGAGATTGGAGATCCAAAATATACTATCCATTTGGTTTTTCACTTACATGGGTGTGCTGGTTTTGGCTGGGGTAGAGTTAATTTTCTTCGCAGTAACTGTATGGGGCTGTGGTTTAGATTTGTGCTGGAAACTGGTTGATAACACAGGGACATTTCATTACTGCTGAGCAGTGCCCACACAGAGCCACGGCCTTTTCTGCTCTTCACACCACCCCACCAGCGAGCAGGCTAGGGGTGCACAAGGAGTTGGGAGGGGACACGGCTGGGACAGCTGATCCCAGGGATATTCCATACTATATGGTGTCATGCTCATCTTATAAAACTGGGAAAAGAAGAAAGGTGGGACATTCAGAGTAATGGTGTTTGTCTTCCCAGGTGATAGTTACATGTGATGAAGCCCTGCTGTCCTAGAGATGGCTGAACACCTCCCTGACTATGGGAAGTAAGTGAATGAATTCCTTGTTTTTCTTTGCTTGTTGCTTTTACTTTACCTGTTAAACTGTCTTTTTATCTCTACCCAAGAGTTTTCTCACTATTACCTTTCCAGTTCTCTTCCCATCTCACCGGAGAGGGAGTGAAGGGGCAGCTGCATGGTGCTTAGTTGCTGGCTGGAGTTAAACCGCAACAGCTGAGCCAAAATGCAAGGGCTTTTATTTTACAGAAATGCATGAATCATGTTCTGATTTTGCAGAAGCCACACCAGGCACCTTCTTAATCTGGTTTGCATTTGAAAAGAGCCAGCAGAGGAGAGGATGAATTCAGATAAATGGTGCTGGTATTGGGTCATTTATGCTGTTTATGAAAGCAAAAAAATCCATGCTGGTGTCCAGAGGGAATGCCGTAGACCACATGCAGTATAGACATCTGGAAAGAGGGAAGGCTGGTGAGAAAGGCAGAGCTGACCAAATCTAGTTCATGTGTGAATGGCAGGAACTATGGGGACAATGTTGGACAGATCTTTGGCTAGGACAAATCCAATGGAGCTCCGTTGGCTGATGCTGGCCCTGGATTTGAAGAAAAGAGTAGCTAGGTAGTAGGTGAGCTGCCTTGCTTGTGCTTTCAAAGACCCATTAGATGAAAACAGGAGTTAAGCACACAGCTCTTTAGGTCTGAAGTGCTTTGCTCCCAGGTTTGTGTTAGCCCTGCCTTCAAAGGCAGGCTGAACCATCTCAAAAACTGGACTTCTTTGCCACCACACCCAAAGATAGATCCAGTCCTGCTCCTGTGAGCTGCCAACTTGCGAACTTGAGGCAGAACAAAACCACTGCAGACCTATGCTTCTTGTCCTGCAACATGCAGATCTTCCACGTGCTTTTCCTCCTGTAAATGAGTTTTCTAATATCCTTCATCCCCCCTCCCCAGGGAAAGAGAAGTGGGGAAGGGTTTATTTATTTAGACCACTTTACCGCCAGATCAGAATTACCCGTCTGAGAGGTGGATTTGAATGGCACCTTATCTGGGGTCTTTCTTCCTCTCTTTAATGCTTGAAATCAGAAGCTTTGCTGCCTTTTTTTTTTTTTTTAATTACAATGGAAAGAGAAAGGGATTGAACAGTGAAGTTAAAATAAAATACAAAAAAAGCAACTTTAAAAGTACAATGCGAATGAAAAATGATGGTTTTACTCTTTGCCTTAAAGTAAAATAGCTTTTATCTTTTTTTCCCCCTTACAACAGCCTCCTCTACCTAGATAATGCATTTGGTTAGATTTATTTGCTCAGCCCAGAAAACTTGACACTAAGGGGATTATTTAGTTTTAGATTCGCTGTAGTCCATAGTAATAGCCAACAGGGAAAGGAATGAAGCAGCGATATTAGCAGGAAGATGGGAGGGGAGGGTGGACGGGGGAGGGGGTAGCAGAGACTGCAGCTAAGCAAAACTGCTTGCATAAACACCATTAAGAAGATTTAGACATTGCTTTTCTTATCATCAGCACTCCTGGAAGAAATAAAAAAAAAAAAAAGAAAAAAGAGAGAAAGGAGAAAGGAAAAGGGACAGGCCCTGACTTGCTGTGCATGCGGTTCCATCGAGGTTCAATAGGAAAATAAAACCAGCCCAGGGTCCCTCTGCAGCAATTCTGCAGACCTCTCCAAGTTACCCCATCACGGTCCAAAGGAGACATTTGTTCCACATGTTAAGAGGAGGAAGGAGCAAGTCCAAAGAGGAGGAAACACACGGTTTCCCCACACAGACTTAAGCAATTTTATACATATCCATGAGAGCACATTTATTTTCCTGTAAAATGCTTTGGATTTCTTTGTGTGCTACCAAGAAGTAGAAATGCACACAGGATAAGAGGAGGGAGAGGTTCATGTGAGCTAGATGTCGAACTTTAACTGGTAAAGTGGCTAGCAGCACAACTTTTGGAAACTATGTCCCAGATCCAGCAGCAGCTGACTCCATGGAAGGACACAGTAGTTGCAAGGTGCATTGAATCATGGACAGCCAGAATTAGGCTCTGGGAACTTTGTTCATCTGTGGAAGGAAATGTCTAGGAAATTACAAGTGCTAGAAGTACTTTCCGAGCAGTCCACAGAGCAGCAGTAGTCCCTCCAGAGTGTGAGTCCCCCTCTGGCCAGTATTCCTGGTGCCACTCTCACAGCACGGCTCACATCCAGCCAGAGAGGGAGGGACATCCAGTCACTTAACTCAAAAGATTACTTCTCCACTGTTTATCGAGCTATACATCACCTTGGCAAGTAGTAAAGTCAGCTTGTGCTTCTTCACTTTATTCTTTCACACAAAGGAATCATGCGAAGCAGGGAGAAGAAAACTGGGGAGCAGGAAGTTATCTGGGGACCTGTGGTCCTTGTGGAAGGGATGAAAGAAGTTAAGCCCAGAGGAAAACACAATTCAGTAATTCTTTCATGTAGAAAATAACTCCCTCCCATTTTGATAGCACTCTTAAGAGCGTAACAGCTCTTGGATCAAAACAAGTGGAAGATGTCCTTCCTTGAATTCCCAAATGTTCCTGCTATACCACCCATCGCCTTCATCCCTACTTGCCCTTCCAATATGTTTAGAAAATGCTGTTCCTTCAAAGAATATTTGTGACTGGGTAAGGAGAAAAAAATGGCTCCAACTCATTGGCATACTCTGTTCTTTGCAATTCACCTTGATCTGATGATGCCAGCCTAATCTTAGAGAACGGGCATTTCAGACCTGGCTTGATGAAGTCAAGCCAGGGTTCACAAAAGGGGAAAGCAGCAGAATAACCTAAGTGCCCAGAGGTTGCTCATGATTAGCACATGCTGAGCCTTAAGGAGCAAGTGCAGTCCGGGTCCACTGCTGTTCTTCTTCTTTTGTGAGGTGGATGTTCAAGCGTTGTCTTAGAAAATGCTTGAATCCTTCTTTTTTTCCTAGAAGCATCATTTCCATCTTGCCTGGCTTGAGCTTCAGCCAGCTTTTTTTTTTTTCAGCCAGCTTTTCTTTTTCTTCTTCAAAGGTGCATGCTTGCTGTTTTGCAATTACCTCCCTCTTTTTTTGTTAACGTCTTGCTTCAGTTATGTTTTTCTTGATGGGCTTCAATGTGATGGCTTTCAGATCTGATGGGGAATGAATGAGTTGAAAGCAGAAGACGTCAAGCAATGGGTAAATGACGAGGGGAAGGAATTTAATACTCAGAATCACAGGAAATGAAAACCAGCTCCATTCATCTGCAAACAACAAATAACTTGCACTCCAGTAAGCAGTTTGTCTTGTATTCCGGTTCACACCTGCAGCAGGGGCAAGAAGGGAAACTACTAAACCCCATTATCCTCAGAGTAAGAGATCAGAGGAAGGCAGAAATTAGACAATTTCCATATAAACGAAGCAGCAGAACACAATTTTGGCATGTTTCAACCATCTGAAAGAGACTTCAGAGCTCTGAAAAGAGCTGTGAAAGCTGTCAGCTGGGCTACAAAAGGCAGAATCTAGTTAGCCAAGAAAGGTTGTGAACAAAGTGATGGGGAAAAGCATCAAAGGAGGAAAAAGCACCCTTTTCTTGATGGGCACTGCTATCAAATGCTGCATGCTTCCAGCATGCCAGGAATGAGAAGTCTTGCAGGAACCCTGTTGAGGTTGCGGGCTTCAACACAGGCATGTACCAGAGCTAGTCCCCAGGCTTTGGTAGGGTTCAAGGATATGTCATCAGCAAGACCAGGTTGCAGGCATTGGACTCTATTCGGATAGTGTACATTGGTTTAGTCTATGCAGGCTGTGCCCTGTTGCTGGCACAAGCATCTTTTTTATTTTGGAATTTGTTCTACATCTGTTTTGGCTTTTTGAGCATATCTTTAACCTTACACACTCTGGTGATATGGTAACAACAGGAAAAGAAATGCCACAAAAATCACACTGATTTTTACACACTGTTTTGGTCAAATATCTGTTTTATTTATGTATTTGTGAACGACATGAGTACAGAAAGGGATACAAGTATACATTCCAGCTTTTAATCTGTTCTGTCATGGATTTTATGAGCTTTGACTGGGCAGATGTTCTTTCCAAAGCACCTGAGTTACTCACATGAATAAGACCATACGTGTCTGAAAATGGTTGCTGTATTGGGCCAGGCAGCCTCATTGTAGGGTTTAGCATTAAACAGTATTTTCTTCAGAAGGTGGAGAAGAAAAACTATCTTAAGGATGTTACTCTAGGGATGAAGAGGTGTGAGTTCGTTGCAACATTTCCACCTTCAAATTGTGCTAAGAAGTCATATAGACTATTTTGTTTCCAGTGTGCCAACTGCCAGATTCCTTCAATGTCTTCCTCAGGACTCGTTCTGGAAGAGGCTGCCTGCACAAGCTGCATGTGATTTTACAGTTGTAGCTCCTTCAGTTCCCCCCTTCTAACCTGAAAATCACCCTGATGTTCTGATATAGTACCAGAAAAGCTGAGCAGACTGGTGTTAAAACAGGATTGCTAGATAATTCTCAAATATATATTTTAATGGTAAGGAGCAGACCAGCCGCTGCCACATTCTCCAACTGTTACCTTGGGCAAACCATTTAAACCTTCTGAACCCCAGCTCTTCTTCGGTGAAGTAGGGTAATAACTCTGCTCTCATCTTGGCTATTTAGTGCCTAGAGGCACAATAGTCTTGCTATTTCTATGCAGAGCACCTTCTGCCACAGTTATTGTCATGTAGACAACAGAGTGAGACAGAGCTGGGCTCTGTGGGCATTTCAGTGTTTTCCCTTGGGAGTCATGCCTTTGGAGCAGTCCCTCTTAATCCACCTGAGTCAGGTAAGGGCTCTCTGCCATGCAAGACAGTCCTTCCTAAAATTGCCTTAGCAATGGTAAGGCAAGAGGAGGAAAAAAAAAAAAAGTAACAAAACCCTTCAACATTTTGCAGCAATGGTATTAATATTCTTAGCTATTGTTCCAGATCTGCCAATAATGTGAAGTTTAAAGGCGAAAGGGGTGTGCAGAGGGGGCAGAGAAATCAAAGCAGACCATTAGGCTGAATGGTTATCTGGGCGGTTTGCTCTAGGCAAACTGTTAATCCAGACCTGGGAGAGAGCACTGCTAGTTAAAGCCCTTTAATGGCCTAAGTCCTATGATAATTAGTCCTGCCCTGGAGGTAGCTAAGTGAGCCACTCCAGCCTGAAATGGAGCTCATCCACCGCTGAGGCCATAATCCTCTGTGCACAATGAAAGCTGAACTAATTCACTGAGTAAACACTTTCTCAGTTACTTACACGCTGTCTTCTTTCAGCCTGACACCAAATAGATTCACTTCCAAGAGCTGGAAAGAAAATCAACTTTTTTTTTCTTCTTTCCTTCCACTCCCCTACCCCCCAAGCAACTGATCTTGGTAGAAATGCATTTGGATTTAGTATCCAGGGTATAACCTGGACAGATATCATCTCCTTTCTCCTCGCATCACACAGCAGCTCCTTTATTTTAGTCCATTACAATGGCAGAGAGCAGAAAGGCATTTCCCCATCTATTACCTGCTCTGACTCCTGCCTCTGTCTCTGAAATGTTGGAGAAGAGTGGGAGGCTTGTGGGAAGCTCATAGAGAAATTCACAGCTCTTTCAAGCATTGAGTTCTGTGTTCTCAGCTCACCCAAAGGCTCAAGATGGGGAACTTAGCATAGAGGAAGAGTAAATTGAAGTAGCAAGAAAGGAAACACCAAATATTTTCAACCCTTGCAGATGACACCGACTTTTCCTTCTTGTTTTAATTAGGAAATGGAAATGCACATGCCTTAACACACAGCCCTCTGTAAAGACACGCTGTGAGTGCCTAGTCTTCTCTGGGTGCATCTCATGCTTTCCAGCTCCACCCAGCACTATCTTGCTTCTGGACCCACCTGCAAGACCCAGTGCCCTCCATGTCCCACCAAGAACTGGGAAAGGTAACCAAGCAACAAGCAGGGGTGGTGGTGGCATGCAGAAACACTGACACTGTCCCTCTGGGTAGATCTGTTGTTGGGGTCTCCTGCCCTGCAACAACACTCTGAGAACACTGGTGTCTCTGCTGAATGATGCTGCAGGTATCCCAAGTCCATCAACCCCAATAATTGTCTGCCTTGATGCCTACAGTCCTGAATTTTGGGGAGAAGACAGCTGAAGACCTACAAGGGTAAGAAATGCTCTGACTTGCTAGTTCACTATCACCCAATAAGGTATGATCAGAACACATGGGACAAAAGAGAGAGGGGTCTTGCATAACACAGACATAAGTGAGGTTGTGAAGTTCACAGTGTAATCATCGCTCATTCTTCTCACAACTTGTCCTATCTCCCTTAAAGCAAAAATGCATTGTCTGTGTGTTCTCTTTACACAAGGACCCCCATATTTGTGTACGTAAGGGGGTTTTTGAAGCTCCAAAGTAGGAAATATTTAATTTGGTTTTTTCTTCCAAAATTATTCTTTCCCAAAGAGGGATTTTTGATGGTACTTGATGGCCTTCAGGGGTGCAGAAAAAAAGGGAGAGGCAACTCTCTCTTGCCTTGATAAAAGAAGAAAAATCAAATCCTGATCTAATTTTATACTTCCAAAAAAGAAAGACAGACATAAAGAGATCTGCCAAAGAGAAGGGTCTCATAATAAAAGGAGAAAAACAATAGATTTTGTTTGGGTTTTTTGATATTTAAATGTAACACATCAGCTAGAATCTGGCTCAGGAAAAGAAATATCATAAAAACATATATATATGATGAAAACTTCATCAATGCTCTCTATGCTTTAACAGCAATAATAGTTTTATGAAAACCAAGTCATGGCCTACGATTTGGTGACAACAGACCATCAAGGGAATAGAAAGGAGGGCTTGGGCAGGGTTCAGTCTGCTCTTCAGGGTCTGTTAGGCAGCCCAGTGGTGGGATTCATCCCTTACTGATGACTAGGTTTGCTGGCTGGTCACTCTCCATGTGAATAATGGAGAGGAATGAGCCAGACAGCTTTCTTTCTTTGCTCCCATGCCATCTGAGAAGCATGTCTTGCCTTTAGGATCTCAGCCCCCAAGAAAACACAGAGGAGCAGTGGCAGCTGGAAGATGCCAGCTCCTGAAAGCAGAGGTTACTCCTCCCATCTACACCGGGATGGACACTCCCTGGCTTTGATGATGCTGTGAGACATGAAGTGTTGAGCTGGTTGTTCCTTGGGCTATTTGAGAGCAGCCATGGGGTCCAGACTCATCCTCAGTTAAAGTGGTGATGGGCAGAGAGCAGAAAAAGTCATCTCTAAACCTCTTGAATTGAGTGATGAGAGACACAAGCAGGCCTGTTATAAGAATGTACTTCTGGCATGAAATGTGTTGGTGAGTGGCATTACTAGTGTTGCTTGGAGCTAGGAGGAAACAAAATCATTCTGAAGTGTATGTTCAGAGACTTTTTTTTCTTTTCTTATGCAGGGAAAATAGAAACAAAATATGGGAGGGAAAAGGAAAAAAAATCACACCCTTTCTGCATCAGCAGCTGCTTCTGTCTCCAGGCTCTATGGCAATGATACCCCAACCCATCCATTCAGCAGTCCATTATCACTTCCCTCCTTCCATTATTCCCCTTCAACCTTATCAGACATAAGCATCGTCTCAGGCGCTTCAACTGGAGCCTTGTAATTGTCCCTGGTTAGAGCTCGATAGCACCTTGAACCGCCAGAGTAATCTCTGCTTTAAAAAAAGAGGTCTCTGCAAGGAGACGATGCTAGAATTTGCCTGTGGCTATGCGGGATCTTTAATAGCGAACTCTTTTCTCCTTCTCTCAAGCTCACAGATAAATGGGAAAATTCTTTTTTTTGATTTTTTTTTTATTTATCCTCAGCCTTTTTAGACTGCCTGTTAGGCAATGATCACAATATTTATTACAAGCTTTGCAATATTATTATTACCAGTTCCTGAGGGCACATGGTGGAAGAGGTGGGTGGAGAAAGTATAATAATAAGTCGTCTCTGGGGGAAGGAAATGGAAATGGCATTTTCATAGGCATCTTGAAGCAAGGAAGCTGGACACCAACAGACTGACTTTCTCCTTGCATCTAGGCAAGGTTTAGCCAGTGCATCATGGGTGCCAATTGTTTTTTAATTAGAAAAGGAGCCTTTGTTTCTCATATGCTGGGAAGGGAATGAGCAAAAGATAAAAAGTCCAGTTCAGAGATCAAGTGAGGAGGATCTTGGCATTGCTTTACAACCCAAGTCCCCCCATCATCTCTAACACAACCCCAACTTGTAGCCCAGCCAGCACAAAAAATGAGAGAAGAGATGAAAACCTGCACCCATTGACTAAACCCTCCCTTTAGTGAAGACCTGCCTCTGGAGACTGAAGGGTGGTGGTGAGTTACTGCTCAAATTGTTTCTTTCTAGTAAATAAGACCAAGATTTCTTGCGCCTCCTGCACTGACCCCCTCTACATTCTCATGTTCCTGCCCCAAAATTGACTCTCAGTATGCATTTTCCAGCTTTCTGTTTACAAAATGTCACCTGAAAATTGCTGCCCATCCTTTAATTGCAGACCTTACACTTGGATGCCCATATCTGTAAGTTTACATGAAATCTTCATTGTTATCTAGCATTTTCTTCTAGATGTTTGCACCTGGTAGGAAACCCTTGCTGCTTTCCCCTTTAAAGGTGATTACAAAGGGGAAAATGAATTAGTGCCAGTTGTTGCTTTATGATGTATATCTGGAAGAGGAAGGAGTGAAAAAAGAAAAAAGAAGTAATTGAATACTGGAGGTGCTTTTGCACTTTTTAACATTAGACTTTGTGGACGAGCTATTTTTTCTTCTAAATATCTCCAGAACATTGTGGAAGATGGCTTTTTGCATTCATCAGCAACATTTTGCAAGAGAAACAGCTAAATTACACAGTGCTTATTTGTTGAATCTGGTGCAGAGGTCCACTACTTCAGAAAAACGACACGATGCTTTGAAAACGCTGTATAACAAATTATCCACAAGCAGACAAAAAATTCCTTTTCTTTCCTCTTCAGGCAGGGCCCATCAAGCCACAATGGGGACACCACAAAAATATATCAGTTGGACTGTTTCCAGCGCATTTATAAGAGCACAAGACCATGAGCTGTGATTACTTTGGTGCTAAGCCTGTCCCAGGAGACGGGATAGAGGAGCACTGCGGCATGGAGAGGAAGGATGTGAATCACAGCAGTTTTGAGGACGTGCCACAACCCATTGGAGAGGGTAACGTGTGTTCCTAAATACATTTCCTTCTTGGGTAACTGCTTTTCTCTCACTAAGCATCTTCAGTTCAAAAAGATTTCTGTTGCAGCCACGACAATCGTGTCCCTCCTCCTGGCATGGTTTGTGTTGTGTTCTCATAGGTGGCAGCAATGGTCATCTTGTGGTCATCTCTTGAGCATAGGTTTTGGTGATAATGGTGGGACTCATGCCAGCGCCTGTTGTATTCTACAGCCTAGCTAGAGGTTAGGCTCAGTCAGAGCTAGAGGAGCTGACTGAGGCCTGAGATTTACAGATAGGAGTTTTGCATTCAAATGGAAGAGCTGGATCTATACAGTCGATCGTAAGGGTGACAGGACCTCAGAGTCCTGGGCTATAAATCAGTCTCTTGTATTCCTAATGCAAAGAGAAGGTTTGTAAGCAAACACTTTTTTTTTTTTCCCTCTTTATTTTTTTTTTTTGTTTGTTTTCTTAGGACTTGTTGGCATGACTTGTGATGATGTTTTAGGATTTGTAAATCTGTTTTAGGATTTGTAAATCTATTTCCTGACTTCTAAGCCAATAGAATGTTTCAGAAGTCAGTCAGAGAGTTAAATCTGATGTGAGAAGTCATGGTTTGTAAATCAAACTGCAGTTCTCAGGTTAGCTGAGAGGATTTATGAATCTGGATGGAGAGATCTAAATCTGGTTTATAAAAGTACTGATTTATAAATAAAACCCCAAAGTACAGCTTGGCTCCTGGCAGGTGATGAGTCAGGATGCGCAAAATGACCATGACGTGGACACCCAGGACTGTCTATCATAGAGACTCCAGAATATCCATCAGTAGTCCCAGATTTACCCTTCACTGAAAAATGAAAGCTCAGGGACTCTTTATTATACCCAGTATAATGGCGAAACACTTGGGTGCTGGCCATCAAAGATAGAAGCTGTTTTCCAAGCTGTTTTCCAAGCTGTTCTACAGACCGAGGTGAGGCCACCAGGACCACCTCACTGGCACAGGGGTGAATACTGTCACCTGCCTGAGCTAGCACGGAAAGCCTTACATCCTCCTTACCCCTTAGCACCCTAATTTCCATGGAGGCCAGAGGTGGCTGTTCATGGAATATTGTGCTGCTTCAAAAGTTTCATGGTATAAAAGTGTCTCTTATGTAAAAAAGAGAAAAAATGGGGGGGGGGGCAGATATCAAATTTCTACAGTTCTAAAACTTTTTTAAAGCATTTAAATTTTAAGCTGGGGATTTATAAATGGGCTATTAAAGTTTAAGAGTTTCATTATAGCTTTTTTTTTTAAATCATAATTACTTTAGGTAGGGGAGGAGGGATAGATCTACTTTATTCCTAGTGGAAACTATACATATATATGAAGTATCTATATAAAAGCTGGAACTGAGCTTATATTAATACAGTTTAACTGATATTCAATAACTTCACCCTCCCTTTTTCCTATTGTCCATATTTAAATACTTCAAAAAGAATTCTAATCAAGTGGAAATTAATAGGGGAGGAAAGACTGGGGTAGCAGGAGAGGGCTCTAATCCCACTCTCTCTTAATATTTCAAAGTCTCTTTTATTTTCCTAATAAAAAAAGAGAGAGCGAGAGGGAGAAAGTGGAATTAATCCAGTGCTCTGAACTGTCCTCTCGTCTTACTGATTTAAATAAAATCCAAGAGCACATCACACCAGAAGGCCATTCCTGGCCACGTGCCAGGGTGGGCTCTCACAGCCCAAATTTACCTCCCAACCTTCCCCAGGAGCTGGTCATCCTCCCTGCTTCCCACTGGCAGGTTGGACATGAGACCCAAAACCAGCAGGGAGGTGTTTGCTTTCCTGAGGGATTTGGGGTGTCCTCTATCCCCTCTCCACACCCATGTGAGGACAGCCTTATCATCCTAGTGGGGTTTGGTGCAAGGTGTGGTGGAACCTTGATGCACTTAGTCCCCAGATGACCCAGCTCATCCCTGCGCCCAAAAGTCTTGCACCCATGGACACCTTACATGTAGGACCCTGTGATGGTGCTGGAGCAATGCTAGGGTTAGATCAGGACAGGGCTGAGCATGAACTGGAGGAGAAGGAAACCCGTGGTGGATCTTTGTATGGCAAAGACAGAGGAAACCAAACGTTCTGCATTGGTTTGCCTTGATTTCTCTGTTGCTGGTGCATTCAGCTGCTTGCTGAGGACGGAGGAGCAAACCCTCTCCGCCAACACCAGCCTGCAGTTCCTCCTTGCTCCTGAGCCAAGCCTGTGGATTTAAAATAGACATCCCACCTGGCATAGTGTGTGCCCAGCCTTGAGAAATTATTTAAGCAGTAGGTGCTGTGCAAAAACTGAAGGCAGCCTTGTTAAAGCACACAGAGCGGAAGGATGCCATGTTTTCAACTAAGCAGTAAAAAACTGGTTTATTAAGCCAACAGCGCACACTAGATGGCATACCACTCCTGGCCTACTGCTCCTGTGTTATATTGGTTTCATTACATTTGTGTCAAGACAGCGTCCATATTAGGACAGTATTTTCCTAATGCAGGCACGACCCTAACCCATTTCAGTCGGGTGAGTGAGTGGGGGGTATCCATTTCAGACATGGAGAGTCTTTTCCTTCTTCCCAGTTTGTTCCAGAGGCACACTGGGGTGCAGCGAAAGCTGTGATTCCACTAGCAGAAAGATGTTAGGACTCAGGTACACCATAGCAGTTGCAATAGGTAGAGGTCATAGCAATGTGGGATGAGATGGCAGGGTCCTCCTCTGAGAAGATACCTTGTAAAGCTTTAATTTCTGCTGATCAGTCTGGTTAACTGACAGGCATTTAAACAAAGCATTTCCACCCAAAAAATCCACTCTATTGTGGATTTGTTTGTATTTTTTATTTTTAATTTTGGAATCTTTCTCTTGCAAAAAAGCTTATAAATTTCCCAATCTCATTATGCAGAAAGAAACATGCATTATATGTGATATTAAGCTTCAAGGCTTAATGCTCTCTATACAATGACGACCATGCAGTCTTGTTTCACCTTTTAAATTGCTGAACAATGAATAACTTGTGTAAGAAATGTACAGATCTGAGCAAGTGTCTTCATTCAACTGCTCTAGGATTTAATAGAAAAGCAAATGAGAAAAAAAAGGAAATGCTGTGTATTCCAAGTGTTTCAAGACAAACGATGGCACCAAGGAGCAGTCATGCTAGAAAAGATATGAATTAAGATGACAAGGATAAAGAATTTTCTGCATGCTTCTAAGCCTTTAGATTTTAGAAATTCCAGCAGAAAACAAAAAAAGAGACAACTATACCTATTCCAAACCTACCAAGGACAAGAAGTTTGAAATAACATTATATTTCTGTCTGTAATATCTTCTTGTGCTTGGCTGGAAATGCATGTTGCCTCTGCCCAGAGCTAATAACCAGTTATTACCTACAGTGACCCAGCTGGGCACTCAGGGGAGGAAATTCATACCCAAGATGTTGGTAGGAAATATAAGCATGGGGCTGAAAATAATAAAAGAGATTAAAATTCATAAGGATTTTACTAACAACATATCAAGAAGAAAATTATAGCAGAGCCTATCTATCTACCTTATGCGCATGAGAAACAGTGGGGCCATGGTGTTACAAGACACTGGTGGAGTTGAGGGTGGGCAGCCAAAGGGACCAGATGTTAATGCCCATTACATGACAGAAGCAAACATACCTGAGCATGTTGACTGCCTTCACAAAATGCTACTGCTGAGCTAGAGGGGAGGTGATACTGAGTTGGATGGGCTGGCTCTCAGACAGCCACACTCATCACAGGTGGGATGGAGATAGCCCAGAGCAGCAAATGCAGTCAGCTGCCTTCTTCCCATTGAGCCCTGTGCCTACCACCTGGAGAACAAGCCAAGGCCATTTTTTAATGGAAAAGATGGTTACTGAAGAAGTTTGACTTTTATCCATTGTTTGTGGTTGTTTTGTTTTGTGGAAGCATCTTATTTTGTCTTTATATATGTTTCAGATGATCTGCTCTTTGTACTTTGTAACCCTGTTCTTCCCTGCCCACCAACTTCCCAGCCAGACTTGCAACCTCAGTTAGGCATCAGGACTTCATTCCTATCTGCATCCAAGTAGTGTGGGGTAGGAGATCCCATAGCCCTTGGCCCCCGCAGAGGGAAGAACACACAAATTGCTATCCTTGTATACCTCTCCTGCGATGGGATCCATCACCTCCTTAAGAGCTTGTCCTTTTTCATCAGCGACAAATGCTCCCAGCTGACTTGTTCAGATGTGATGCCTAACCTCAGGTGATGTGAAAGTCATCTGCAGAGCACAACCTTTCAGATCAGAATTTTTCAGCTCTTCCCAGTCTGTGACAAAACACCAGCCCTGCTGATAAGAAAATGTCAGAAATGTCAGGATTTTCCCAAAGGATGAGAATTCCAGCTCTCTGTCAGTTGTTGCTGTCCTAAAGAGGTTGTGGTCTGAACGAGAAAGAGCAAGAAAGCATGTCATCTCTATTTTACAATGTTATGACATGTGCTGTGTCTCTAATCCTTTAACAGATTGCATTGTTTCATTCCCTGATCAGATATTCCATACTTACTTACAAACTAAAACGAGACCTCTTCCCAAGGAATTGGCTCCCTGTGGTCACCACTCATTGCCTGAATTGTTTAAAGTCAGCTAGGAGAGTACTTGCAGTGCAGAGATTTTCCCCAGGATTCAGGAAGATGCTAGGAGTGCTGTCTGTTTCATGGCAATGCTCTCACAAATAAAATCTGAGCCAAAGTTATCTACCAGCAAGCGAATAAAAGACTTTGGAATTGTGACCTGGCACAGTCTATTTGCAAAAAATGCTTTGGATACAGCCTTCCATGTTTGCATAATTTGTAGTCTCAGCATTCCTAAGACAAGTTTCACCAGCATATCTCTGCTTTGTTTAGTCGCTGTTCTTGGGGGAAAAGGCTTATCATTACTTGAGCCAGAAGGTATCAGCAATTCTCATACGTAGCACTTAGGGTGGGCTGGGTCCCACAGCTGGTGTCAGAGACATGTCTTTTCCATTTACACGTGTGCACAGATGTACACTCATGCACATGTAAACACATGGACATCTCACGCACACAAACAAGCAGTAATTTTCTAGAAGACTCTTTTTAACACAAACCAATTTGAACCTGGAGAAAAGGTTGCTACATTACCGTAAGAATGAAAGATAAAGTGGTAATACAATAACCCATAAAACTCAGCAAATCCTCCAGTTAGAATATGATTTTACTGGAGAGAGGGGGAAAAAATAGCTTTCTTCTCAAAGAAAAGGTGGTTTAAAATTAAAATTCATTAAAGAAGGCTAGCTGACACATTTTTGTATTCTTTGAGGAAGTATATCTGTCTCGTTTAATGCACTGTCCAATTAAAAAGAAGTGGTCCCTTATTACAGATATGATTTATTCTCTGATAAACCACTGATTTATGGCTCACTGGGGTATATATTTAATACTGTCAAAAAAAATGAAAGGACACCCAAAACTATCTGCAGTGCTACAGTGACTCAGTCTGAAAAGGATCTGAGGAAGCAAAGACCCCTGGGAGTTAAATGTAATCTTTGCCTGGGATAAAAGCACAGAGAACTGCTGATCTTCACAAAAGGATCCTTTGCCACTAGCCCCAGCCACTGTACACACACAGACACACGCACATGCACACTCTTCCTCCCTGCCTCTTCCTCCTCTTCCTGCACCCCAACCAAAGAGCAGAGCATAGGCTACTGTGGGAAAACACGGATTTGAAACAGAATAAACTAACAAACAAACATGCAAATAATTATAGCATTATGGGAATTTTCTTCCCAAATTCTGAACATCAGAAAGTGTACCTGCAGGAAATAATAATTGATTAGTTAATCTAAAATTTAGGAAAAATAGTTCTGATTTTTTGTACAAGATGAATCCCATCGATGTATTTTTAATTGTTTTTTTTTTTCTCCCAGACTGTAAGCATCCAGATTTTGAGTATGGAGAAACAGGGATCCAGGATAAGGAAAGTGCTTTGCTTCAGCTCCCAGCACAGTCAGCAGCAGCCTTGAGAAGGAACAGCAAGATTTTTTCATAGATGATAACCAGCTTGCATGTGAGTTTTTCTTGCTCTGAGCTTCTTGGTTCCACTTTACAGTAACCCAGAGAAGAGGAGGTGTGGAGCAGGGCTCATCCTCTCCTAGGGCAAGCAGCTAAGAGAGGTAGGGAACTTGTTTCTCTCCATCACTAACAAGGGGGGAACAGTCTGACTTGCCAAACAGTGACATCTGCATCAGGTATCCTGGAACTCCAGCAAGCCAATGGCAGGCAAAATACTTCAAATCTCACCCCAGCCTCTGAGAAAATAATGATGACAAAAATGGGAGAGAGGGCAAGTTTTTCTCTGTTTTTTCCCTTGTACAAGAAGAACATGGTGCTGATCCTGTACTGCAGCTGTGTCACCTTGTAGTGATCACCATCACCTCTCTCTCTAGGTAGTCCAGTGCTATGATGGAGTATCAATACCTTTAAATCAAAAAAATCCCCTGATTGATAAGTGTTAGGTCCTCTGTATTTGGGATTTTGCCTCTTCAAAAAGAGCAGAGGTTCTGTTCGCATGTTTTTTTCCTTGCCACCAAGTAGCAGTGGGCTTTCAAGCAACTGGCACCTGAAGTCATTTGGTCATTGCCCAGCCTCATAATTAATGTTAATATGTGAACCTCTGCAAGGGTAAGTACTGCATTAAGTCTGCTTTTTTAATGTATCTGCAATGGAAGGTTTTTGTTTGTAAACTCCACTTCATTTATTTGATGAGCAGAGATGGGACTGATGAGAAGTAATGAGTCTCTTTATTTCTCATTTCTCCCCAGATATACCTATCCTAACCCAGAAAATTTCTGCTGGTTCCAAAGTAAAAGTGTGTTATATTTTCTTTAGCACATCACACCAAAACTGTCTATTTTCTTACAGCTAACACATGAGCTTACATCAAGGATCATAAATTCAAGATAAAGAACTATCTTGTAAATAGAAAGAAAGCCTTAGGAGTGATTTGTCTTTATCTACTTCTCATATGTTCTCGTAAAATCTAGTTTAAAAAAAAAAAAAGGGATAAAAAAACCATCTCTGAAAAAAAGTAATGGCATTTCAATTTTCTGGAAATTGTTTATCTGAACTATCGTTTTCTTCCCAGGTAGAGGAAAATGAGGTCAAATGCAGGCAATAACCCCATACAACATGACAATGCCATACTCGGGGACATTTTCCACCAAAAGCAGAAGTGTGTGTTGGTGAAAACAGACCTCACAGGAGCACCCATGCTGTTGGCATTGGCAAAGAAACATAGTGGTCTCAGGTTCCTGTAAGATACATTTGGAGCTGACTAATAAATACTGGCGCATTGGCCAAAAGTCCCCACTCTCACAGCTGTGGAGGTGGAAGGAATCTTTGCAGACAGGCTGCCCATCCCGCTCCTCCTGAGGTCTTCTTGCTCCTTGGAGAGCTAAGCTACTTCATCATGACCTTACGAAGGAGACTGTCCTCCTCCCTCCCTTCCGTGCCCGGCTAGCAGGCAGGTCTGAGCGCGGAGGACAAGCAGCAACGGTCTCTCCTGAAGTGATTCGCCATACAGAGCATCCCGCATCGAGCCAAGAAGTGTTAACTGGTTTTTCCAGATACCATCAAATACATTTAAACAAGCCTGATGCTTGAATGCTTTTTGCATCGGGTGTGTTATACATAAAATATGTTGAGTCAGTGATAGCGCCCTTATCTAAAGACAGAAGCCAGCAAAATTTCACCCGGTGCACTTTGTCAGATTGTTCCTTGACACAGACAGCCTGCAGCTGGCTGTGACAAGCAGGTGATGGCATCTTGCTCTGGGGAGAGGAGGCATTTGCCTTCCCCTACACTGTTTGCTCTCCCCAGCCACTGTGTCTCCTGAATGAATGGGAGAGCAAAGAGCACGTCCAGGCAAGACTGAGACTATGCGACTTTGCTCTGAAGACAGGTTTAGGGTAAAGATGTGGGTCTTTAAGGAAGAATTACATCCCTGTATTCTTTCACTCAGACAGCAAAATGAGAAAGTAGTGTTCGGGTTTATCCGTACAGCTTGAAGCTATGCAGCTCCAGGGCTGATACCCTGCACAGTGATGCAGCTGCATGAAGATCCCGCATCCCTGATGATCTTCTCACCATTGAAAGCTGCTGCCTATCTACACTACTATGAAGACTTTGTTTTGGTTATCAGAGTTCTTGGGCAGGGAAGTGGTCTTCTCCAATTTCTGTTCAGCAGGAAATGCATCTTCTCAACAACGTTGCTCACAAATAAGCAGTCCCCATAGAAGACCCTAAATCCTACTCAAGTGTCAAACAATGCAATAGCTTCAGCAAACACATGGCTCCTTCACCTACAAAGGCATTTCTGATTCTGCCTAAAGTTCATCCATAGGGCCACAGGTTTTACTGAGCTGCTGTCATCAGGGAGTAGAAGAGCATCTGGGGATGTGATAGACTCACACAGCATGCTTTTGCCTTTTTTATGGAGTTGGAATTTGGTTTTCTCCTCATCCCCCATCTGGGTCTTGAAACAAAGGTTTGAGACATAAGTCTGTTCCTTGGGCTTATTTCCACTTTCCAGCCAGTTTCACGTATGTCCAGGACAAAGTCCTGTATCCTCCCCATCCTGTCCCGTTCAGTTCTGTGGTAACTGGAGGATGACAGCACTGCTTGCCTCAGGGGGATGCTGGAAATATAAACACAGTGATGCATCCAGCGACAATGGAAGAGAAGCATGTAAGCATCTGGGCTAGAGAATATAGGCACAGGAATCATCTGAAGACAGAAAAGGGATTGTCACTCTGGAATGAGTCTGAGCAGGGACATGTTCAAACACCATACAAGTGTCTCCTTGCTGCACCCTTGCCTCCACCACCACACATCCTGGTCTGTCTAAGCACATGACACTGATGTTCACACATGCCATCCCCCTCCATTTCCAACTGCCTTTTGGGTAATTTGGGAGCTTGGAAGTAAAACCACCAGGTGGGCTTCAGATGTGCTGTGATGTCTTTAAGGTGAAACCTGTCTTTGAAAAGCAGCTGCAGCTCAGCCATCCCTTAGTACAGCTTCCGCAGCTTCTACTTCCAGTGGCATTCACAGACAGGGAATCTCTTCCTTAGCCAGAGCATTTAATGAATTACATGCACCCCCCTTGGCTCCTGGGCATCTCACACCAGTCATAAGCCCCAGATATGCAGCTGAGTGCAACTTCGTGTTCCTGGCCATTGCAAAAGTGGACCAATACACATCTCTGAAACCAGCTACCAGAGCAATTTATCCTAGAAACACCAACATGAACAAGCACACCTGTGGTTTAGATGGCTACAAAGGAGAATGACCTATTTTTTCTCCTCACTGGTGCACAGGAGGCCAAGGCTGGTGGCATTCATAAAGCAGGCAGCTCATAGTAGATGAGCCAGCCAGCATGGCTGTGGAAAGGGCTCACTTGTAGAGCAATACAATACATGGGTTTCTCCCAGTCCCCTTCACCTGCTGAAAGGGTAAGAAGCTGTCCAAAGAAAGGTGACAGGGCTGTCTTTACCACCTCGAGAGAAGCCTTGCTATGAAACTCCATAAAGGACCAAGAACTTGCTCTTCATCTCCTTTCCCTCTCTCCCCCTCTCTCTCCTTCTCCCACCTCAGAAAGTAATCTCATCCTTTCGTCACATATTATTGAAATCCCAGCTCTTAAAAAAAAAACTCTCATTTTTTGCCCAGACTGAGAGCATGTCATTCGGAAGTGATGTGCAAGGCAGGAGATAACCAGGTAGAACTCAGCGATTCGCCACAGAAAATGGCTCCATGTATGGTTGTAATGCTATCAGAGTCCGTCCCTCAATAGCTCTTTACCGCTCCCGAGCTCAGAATCTGCTGATTCAAGAACTTTGCCTGTGCGGGCGGAGGAGGAGGGGACAGGGCTGGGGGGAGATGGGGAGGTATATAAAAATAGAGCCTTTGCGGTCCGGATGGAATACATCATAATGCAAAGGCTCTGCTTTCTTCCCTTCTTTAATATTTTTTGGTGATGTGGGAGAAGCGGTGTACGTTCCCCCCTGCTCTCTCTCTCCTCCTGTGTCCTCATTTCATGCTTTAGTTGTGCTGATTGGGAGGGCTTGAATCCCATCGGCTAACTGCTTAGTGCAAAACAGTTGCACTCCTGTCTGAAATGGAGAGAGGTTAGAAGCTAACTCCATGCAGACAGGGGATTTTGCAGAGGCAAATGGGGTCTCTGAAGGGATGCAGCCGTGTGAGTCCTTGGGCTCCTAGGCTGAGGAGTTTGGAGTGAAATGTCCCACGCAGTCCTCATTTAACCAGAAATGTGTTTGTGCATATGAAACAGAAGATGCCTCTCTCTGTTCAGCAGTCTTTCTTTCAGATGTGGTGGTGCACAAGTTTTTTGAGCATACACAGAGGAGGAAATAAACCCCAGAGTTAGACAAGCAGGTAGGAGGTGGGGTAGACAAGTCTACACAAGTTGGGGTCCCACCAGCACCTTTCAACATCTGCCTGGACCCTAGTTCTGCCTCTTTTCTTTTAGCTTTGGATGTGAGATAGGGCATCCAAAGCATTTTGGATGTCTTCGTAAATCGGTGCATATATCAAACCATACCTTTTCTAGACAGAGGGACCTGTGGCATAGGAAAGCTGGTGTAACTGCACAACCACTGTTTGGCAGCAGTAGATGTAGTGCAGTCACTGCATCCAGCAGAGGATTCACTCTTTTGGCAGGGTGCTATTACTTTGCACCATGGAGCCATTAATGGGAAATCCCTGCACTCTTCTTCTTTCTCATTTATGCGCTGGTCTGATGAACCAGTGGTGCTGGCCAGGCAACTCAGCTGTCAGCCAGCCTCCCACTTCAGCTCCCACACACGTTACCAGACCACTGGTGTTTGACCACCAACTCAATCATTTCCTGGTTGAAGAAAGAACAAATGGGTTTCACTGACCAGAGAAGATTTTTTCCCCTCTGACAGATCCCATATTGGGTGATTTTTTTTTTTTGAAGTGCATGATTGCTGGGTTAGGCAGATGCTTACTGTTTTGCTTGCCATGTATCCATCATCACCCATTTATTAGCAGGGGGATTTCACCCCCATCTGCCCTTCCCCATCCAAGGTGAACTGTCAGCCAGACTTGGCCTCAAGTTTCCTGTCAATTTTCTAGTCTTCATAAATTTAGGAGCTGTCAGCAAAGTAAAGGAGGATCACAATACCATACATGGAGAACTGCATAATCTTGAAGACGAGAGTAAAGGAAATGGGATGAAATTTAAGACTACTAAATGCAAGGTCATGCACTTGGGGATTAACAAGAAATTCTGCTCTAAACTGTGAGCTCATCAGTTGGAAACGAGAAGAGCAGAAAGATGTGAGTGTATCATTTAACCAGAGGATGTCTACAAGCCACCAATGAGTTGACTATGAAAAAGCAAGGGTCCTAGCATCTTTCAGGTTAAACGTTCCCAGTTCAGAGCAGTGACACTGAAGTGGTGCCCTCCTATGTGTCATGAGCAAGATTTCACCTAGGTAGCTCTCTGCATGGAAGAGGCTGTCCAAACCACAGGGAAGAAGTTGGAGAATGGGAAGGGGAGCAGAGAGGTGATGTTAAGAAAGGATCTTAACAGCTCTGGGTTTGTCTAACAAATAACTTCTTGAACTGCCTGAGAAAAACATGAATGCTTTTTCTTAGAGGCAAATGGAAGACACCGTTTAGTGTCAGAGCAAATGAAGCAGGGTATTTGTAGTAATAAAGCGGGAAAACCTAGTTCAAACCCATTAATCTGAACATAAAACAGAGGCACTGCAAGCAGTATCTGTGAGGGTATTTTTGTAGTTGCATTTCTTTTTCACCTCTGTCTAATAAGGTTAAAACCTCACTTTGGGGCTTATGGAGGATATTTCCTGGGCTGTAGCAAAGCCTTTTGCCATGTATTTGTGCACTCACATACGTGCATCCCTGTCACCTTCCCCCTTGGGTATCCCACGCCTCTGGGGGCCTCCCATCCTGCATCACTTTGCACGCTCTTCAGTAGCCTTTCACAAGGTGCCATGGGGAATTTAGTGTAAGGGCCTTGGAATAAAATGCACACTGGGAACAGGTTTATGCTCTGTATTTACTGGCACAGGAGCAATGTTTCAAGCTGTGCTAAGGGGGTTTTGTCATCCTCTTTAGTAGTTCTCACTACATAAAGCATTGCCTCTTTCTCCTCACTGCCCTTCTGAATTACTTTTCTCTTCAAGGAACACATCCCTTTTGGTATCTCTGAAGCCTGTTCGAAACCTTACTAGGCATTTCCTGCACTCCTTTCATCAATCTCTTGTTTTAATCAGTTTCTCAAATGTGAGCAGCCCTATCACAACCTCTATCGGTTCGAGGGTGTTGCAGCTTCTGGCTAGTGTACACAGAGGGTTTTCTCTGCGATCAGCCATGAGGACAGCAAGAAAGGAAGAAATACAGATGCCAGCAACATAATGTTTTCTTCTGTCATAATGGTGTTAGTTATATGTACAAGCCATGGTTCACAGCCTGTGTTCAACTGGGATGGAGCAGCAGCATCCAACCACAAACAACCCGCATGCTCCTTTGGACCTGCCAGTGAGTCCCTGGGCCACAGCATTGAGGTCCCAAGTTGAGGTCAAAGTGCTGCCAAGGTTGAGTCTGAAGCCCAAAATAAAGGCCTTCCAGACTCCTTCTCAAGTGGTATCCTGTGCCCTTTTAAGTGTCTTCAGCTAGTTGTCCCCCTTTTTCACAGCCAGAAGTCCTGCCAAGAAGAAAGTCTTCAGGGCCTGCTCAGATTCCAGCAGCGCTCTGGCCTCCAGAAGTCCTTTTCACAGCACACAATATGGCATTGTGATTAGATATAAACTGAAAGTGTATTTCCTGCCCTTCAGTAATTACACTGGCTTATGGGAGCTTTATTCAGCATGAAGCTTTATTATTCTGCAGAATGAAATTCTGTATAATTTTCCTCTCCTCCAATGTGCAGATGAAAAATCATATTTTGGTCCGAGTTGGGAAGAAAGGCTCAGTTATCACTTGAGAGCGTGGTGTTATTTTCCCCCGGAATTAAAAAATCCATCTGGGTGTACGACCCCGTTCACCCTCCTGCCTCTCCATTCAGCCTTTTGTATGCATATGAACCTTATCAATTTCCACTGCTGCAGAAAAGTGAACCAAAACAGCGTGCCTCCCCCAGCCCTCCTCACTCTAATGGAAACGCGTGAGCCAGAGCAATAAATGCATGTAAAACCCTCCTGCTCTGCTGAGAAGGAAAGGGAGGTACAGGTGGAAAGCCTGGTTTGTGGCTGTCGCCCATCAGCAAGGGTACCAGCATCAGTGCATTCCCCTTGTCAGAACAGCCAGGGATATCAAGACATGACCTTGTTTATACAACACTGGCTTCAAGCAAGGCTTAACTCCAAAACCAACAAAAATCAAATAAACCTACTTCATCTAGCCTTACTTGCTAGGCTCTTGGCAACCAAAGGTGGGATTCCTTTCTGCAGGCACAGCCCAATTCACTCTTACCTCGTATCAGCCTGTTGCTTAGCATGACACAGCAGATGCTTTCTTCATGGCATCTCTTCCTCTAAGAAAGGACTTGGAAAGACAGGCTCCATTTTATTGTCATACTGAGATGGTCTGACAGGGTTGTCAATGGAGATGCATAAATTAAGGGGAAAAGTGGGGAGAAGGGATGGTGAAAGGGGTCTCCGGTTTTGTTTGCTGCCTGCTGCCCCATTAAAGAGTGTGTGTGTGTGTGGGGAACGGTCCATTTAGCAGGTCAGCAGCAAGCACTGCTATCAGATGCCATGCCAAGCTAATTCCTAATTGGGGCAGTGTTTGTCAACACTGACAGAGCCTTAATACACTGTAATCGCTGGAGCCACAAGCTCTGATAGAGATCTTAATCTCTGCACTCCGTCCCTTTTACACTGCAGTGAGCATGCCTGCTCCTTCCCCTGGCCTTCACTGCACCCAGTAGCTGGGCTCTATGCACCAAGAGGTTTTTAAAACAACTCCTTCCATTTCTTATGAGCCAAAGAAAGGAGAGGAAGTAAGCGGCAGCTGATTAGGGGGCAAAAGCAGCATCATGCTGGGGGAGTTCTTCAGAGGTTTCACAGATGAAATGGGTTTGGCATTGGACAGCAAACACTGTTCACTATGCTGAACATCTGTCTCCAAAAATAGATGTACAGCACATAACCAGCTCTTTTAGCATCGGCTTGGCTCCTTGTATATTCCTTCCTACTCTCTGACACAGCCTTCCTGGAAAAGCTTCTGTCCACCTTTATGGGTTTTTTTCTAGTTGTAGGAGACAGCTTTATATGGGGCTGACTCAGTGTGGAGCAAGAATGAGCTTTGATATAGGTCATCTTCAAAGTCTGTGACTGAATCAAGTCTTCCAAGTTCAAGAATCTCTCCTGACACAGGAGGTGAGCATACCCACTAAGGGCTTTGCGTTTTTTTACCAACAGGTAATGATGAAGATGTTAGCACTAAGGCAGGAACAACAAACACCGATATAATGGTCACACATCCTGCTTTTGCTGGGACAGCTCTGAAGTTCCATCCACTGTCTTTCAGTGCCCCAAATCTAATTCAGGATGCATGGAAAGATTTCATTATTTTGTCAGCAAAACCACGCATATTTTTCTTCTTTAACTAATGCAAACTAGTCTTTGCAGAGTATCACTAAGCTGACTAAGATCAGCTCTTGTGTTGTGGACACAAAAGGAGAAAAATAAACAGCTTTTCTACTCCACATTGTGATGTTTACTTGTAGCTCACCTAAAGGATATGTGGATACCATAATGCAGGTAAAACCCTTCCATCTTGTGGAGTATAACCTGTTGCTCATATTACCAATGGGTCTGTGAGTACAGGGATGCCTTTTCATGCCTTTCCACAACAAGAAGCCTCCCATTGCCTTCAGAAGAAACTAACAGATGTGTCCTAAATTCAAATAGGGATCTCCGAGACATCTTGGAAGGAGGAAGAGCTCGTTGCAGATGGCTCTGCCCCCCAAAAATGTCCTGACTTGTCTCATACCTTGGAGTTGCAGAGACATCATGTTTAGCAAACTTGCTGCAGAGCTGTAGAAGTATCTCTTATATTCTCCTCACTTGTTATCCTGGGCTGCCATTTGGTACCTGCTGTGTCTAAGTTCCTCTTGGCAGGACACAGAAACAAAACAAACCCCAACAAAAGAGACACACAGGTATCTCTGCCTTGCATCGATTTATGAAGAGGAAAGGAAATGCATTTTCAATGTCTATGAATTCTTGCCATGACCATGTGAGGCCATGGCTGTCCTTGTGCATAAACAACATGACAAAGTGAGTTATTACCAAACTGAAAGACCACAGCTCCACACTGGAGGGTGCTTTTGTCTTTCCTTTCACACCAGCTCCAGAAACCTCTCAGCCAAGCCTCCTCATGGCATGTGCTATGCTTACCTGTGATTTATTGATGATAATCGTGGGGCAGGCCATTTGTAATCAGACGTACAACAAAGACATTCTCTTGCTGAGAGGGAGTGATAACGCACCATTTAGTAATTTTTGTGCAGTCAGTAATTTGGAAAATGAATGATAATTTCCTGAACTGAAAATCTGCAATGACAACCCTTAGTGCTATTCACCTTGTGAATAAAGATACCTTCCTCTCCATGTCTTGTGATGAATTCCTTTTATTAGGGCCACTTATGTGGGACTTCATCTTAATCGTCTTAAGTATGGGGCAGTCTCTGTGGTGAGGTTAGGTCGTTTTTCATTACGACCTCAAACATGCTTTATGAAGCAAATAAATAGCAGTCAGTGATATGAAACAGTCATTTAAATGAAATGGGCTTTGCTAACACAATATTCTCACCCACTGCATACAGCATATCAGCACAACAGGAGATTCTGGGGAACAGGGGGTCCACTGTTTACATCCACCTCAGTAGGGTGGCCTGTCTGATAGGAAAATTGGGTATTTTTGACCATCACAAAGTTGAACAATGTCAGTGCACCACACTGAAAGTGCTGCAACATGCACTTTCCCAATTCCAACAGTATTATTTAAGCCAGCAAAGAAATGCAGCTCCTGTGGCTTTGGATTTTAAAATGGAAATGATGCATGAAAAGCCAAGGTGATTTTACTAGCTAGCCAGGAGTTCTGCCTGATGACCCTCATGCTGTAATGCTTTATGGTGTCTCTGTTCGAAACAGAAGGATGGGGTGTTGGAGGTGGCTGGTTTTAAGATAAACTGATGTTCCTCTCCATGTCACTGGTGCAAATCCAGGCAGGGAGCTGCTATCCAATGGTGAGATGAGTAAGTGGCTTCATTCTCCATTTCCAAGCACAGGTGCTCGCTTCTTGGACATCGTTGGCATAGCTGGCAGAACGGCTGGTCCTGGAGGCAAGGTGGTTCTCTGCTGTTTTACATCTCAAACATGAATCACTCACCATCTCTGCAGAAGCCACCCTTGTGTTTGAAGAAGAAACCTGTCCCCTCCACCAGGGACACAGCTCCCTCCTGTTCTCCACATCTGCTTCATCCCCCTCAGCACGGCCCTAAGTTTGGATGAAACTACACAGGGCAGAAACGTGTGTTTTTCTAAAGGTAACTGGAGGACAGCCACAGGGCTGGGTTATGGTCTTCACTTCTATTGCCAGTAAGGACTTGATTTCCAGTGATTTGATTCCTACACCACTGATAGCATCTCCACAACAAGCTGCAGTGACTAGAGCCCTGCAAAACCCAGTGCAGGGAATAAACAGCGTTAAAGGTGAGGGCTCAACACAGTCTGGCAACCCCAGTCCCAGGTAATTTGGAGTTTGGTCACCTACTGAAGGCCAAATGTGGGCTGTTGGCTAAGATTGTTGCTTGTGGTGTTTGAGTAGATGATCTCTGCCTGGCTGTGAGCACACAGCTCCCCACTCCTCTCTTTGCTCTCCTTGTTGCAGCTGCGATTTAATTCCAGACAGGCAGCAAAGTTTGGAAACATGCAGATCATTCCTGTTCTATCTTAATCATCCTCACCGGGGGAAATAGAAGAGGAGAGCTTTTTGAAACACTTGGATAAAATGAACTGAAAAGATGAAGTGCATTAAGAACAGGAAAATCTAAATGAAGTGGAAATAATGTCTTAATTGGAAGGACACATTTTAATCTCCCTCTCTTGCACTTACATGAACACACACACGATGCTAAAGCAGGAGAATAAGGTGTAAAGTGGGAATTTCCTTGGCACAAGGAAGGCAATACCAGCTGATTAAACACTTGTTGGTCTTTGCCAACTCTGCCCATCGTGCTACCCACCTCCTTGCACTGACTTCTTTAAGCCAGTAGCCATCACTGCAGAAACCTGCCACCAATGGAATGCCACTGCTGCTGCTTCTGTCATGCTGCTTAGACAGATGGGAAGTGCCCATATCCTTAAGTTGACTTAAGAAAATACCTCTTACCAGCAAATTATGAAGCCAAGATAAGATTCAGCTGGGTGTCTGCATGAGGTAGGTACCTCCATCATTGTTATAGGAGCTGTGGTCTGTAACTGGTGTAGTCCATAAAGTTGTTCAGTTGAGCAGCTGTAGTTGTCAGCTTTGAGGTGCACTCACCTGCAAATCTGTGACTCTGAAGAGTGTCAGAGCTCAGATGAAGCCTTCAGTGAGAGCCAAAAATGGAGAATAGTCCACTCTGTAATATGCAGCCTGCTGGGATGATTTGTACAAATAGGGTGTACCCTAAAATGCTTGCCCCGCAATGGAGCAAGCAAGTGACTGACTGATTTTTGATGCTCCATTGCCCAAGTTTATGGTACAAAAGATTCTTCCCCTCTGGCCCTATTCATTGTAAAGCAAAAGGCAGTTTCTAAAAGGTGAATTCATGATGCTGCCAAATAGGTCCCAGTCATCATCTGCTGGCAGGGCTGAGCTTTTTGACCTGATCAGAAAAGGGATCTTTTACATAGAAAAGATATCAAAGATGATGTGTGTCTCTTTCCATTGATCTGAAAAGAAGCAGGTCACTGGGTAAATTTAGGATTTAATTTTATGAATCATCTTTTGAACTATGCTCATTGTGCTGCTTGATAGAGTGTGTTTCGCCCTTGATCTCTGCTGATAATATATTTTCTTCCAAATGGTATCTCTCATTTCTAATATGCTACTATTATTTGAACTGATTAATTGGAGTCTTTGGTCAGATCTGTATCTGGATATCAGTTTTAACCATATGTGTACCATACTGAAGTCACATTCTTGATCTGTACTTTGTGAGTCACAGGGCATCATAAAACATATTAGAGACTCCTGTGGTGGTATTTCCACAACAGACAATGCGATAAGAGACAAAACCAAACAGGTATGATGTTGCTGGTTCTTGGAGATCATTCACAGCTCAAGGCTACTCCTAACACAGAGCCAGAGCTTTCTCATTTACCACTGCTCAACCCAGTGCTTGTCACCCTATACCACTGGCCAGTCTTCAGCTGCACAGCAGATGGATGCTGTATGAATAACCATGTACAGTCCCCATGTGTGTGCCTGGCCCATCACTGTACTGAGCTATTAAATCCGGCTGAGCTGCTCAGCTTTTCTTTTCTGGGAGGTACCCATGCAGTCTTACTCTCAGTGATTGTGATGATGATAAAATCTTTTCCTAGATTTGCTGCAGAACTGCTTGAGAAAGAAGTTATAGAAGTGTTGTTTATTGTCTTTATTTTTTTTTTTTTTGAGAAAACAACTGTAAGGAACCTTTTAGCTGTTATGTCTTCATTCACTTTAGGTTGCGGAAAAGGATGAATAAAGACAGGTGATATAGAAAACCCCCATGTCAATATGGAGGAGAATCAAACTACCAGCAGTGGGTTTGTCAGACCTGGAGGATGACACCAGCATGAGGGATGAAGGCAGCTGCTGGCTCCCTGGGTCAAGAGAGTTGGTCTTAACACCTCTTCTCTGAACGGACACTGGCTGCTCAACCTGCTGAACTCTCTGCTCCACTTCTAATACCTTAAACTCCTGAGTGAATCATCTACAAAAATATTGAGGGTACAATTTGCTCCCCTCTGATCCTTGGAAATGCAAATATGATGGCTCCATCAGCAGGGCAGGAGCAAACACCTGGATATCCCATTTCAAGCAGGACTGATGGAGGATGCTATGGTATCAGGAGCTGATACTAACATTGCTGTGGCAATGATTTGAAAGATGTGACAGGCACCTGCAGCTCACAGGGGGTGGCAGCCAGGAGTGGGCTGCTGTCATCTTCCCCTGTACTGTGACCTGCTGTCTATGCATGGAAATGCTGCTTGAAGTGGACATATCAGGGCCCTCTCCCCGTGCTCTGCTGCTGGAGACACCCCAGACCTCATTACTCAGGTGCCCAGAATCAGGCTCTGTGCAGACTAAATGCTCGTGCCACCCTGGGGCTCAAATCACGATTAAACTAATCACAATTAAATAGCAGTGTGGTGTGAGGAGTAGAGAGGAGGGCTGGCCAAGGCAGCAGGATGCCTGAGCCATCCTCTGTCGGCAAAGTGCTGAGACAACAAACTTAACCTCTCTGTCCACAGCGCGCCTATCAGCCGTGGTTATTAAATCCCACAAAAGGAAGAAGAGGAGCAGTGAATAGGGTTGAAAGAAAAAGCACTTTCCCCATTTGGATTACCTCCTACAGAACAGGACCTGCCAGTGAAAGGCGGAGAGTGTAATTGCTGGCCTGAAAGAGAGAAAAAAAAAAATGAAAAGGAAAGGAAAAAAAAACCCACTATAAAAGGAAAGAAAGAAAGAAGGAAGGGGGAAAAATTGATAATGAACAATTTATCCTCAGAGCTAACAGTTAATTAATTCTGAAAATATCTGTCAGGCTAATGGCAAGGGGGGTGCTGTGCCACCGAACACAATTAGAAAAATAATAATAAAAAAAAAAGGAGGAAAAAAAGAAGAAAAAAGAAAAAAGATTTTTTTAAGGTGTTGCTATCTTCTTAGAGACCAGGCCCTTGGCTTCCCAATGTCATTCTCAACACAATTTTTTTCTTCTCTCCCTTCGTCTCTTTTCAGAAATTGTTCTCATGAATGATTTATATATGTCTAGTTATCTGGAGTGATTTCTATGGACCCGGGCGCATTGCTGCATAATTGTTAATTTTAATGCCATAATAGCTTCAGATGGAGGAAGAGATTAGGCGTTTATTGCACAATTAAATGAAACATACTTGAGAATCACAAAAGGTTCCATAATTATTTCAGACCATTAATAAAATGGGCATTAAATTATATGGGACACAAAAGGGAAAGGAAATAGATTTTCATTACAGCAATAGAAGCCGAGAGTAGTAATAGATCCTTGTTGAATTCTCTTTCTCTCTCTCTCTCTCTGAAATTAATTGTTGCCCGGCTTATTTCAAAGCAAAATAAAAGAGAAATAAAGTGTGTTAAAGAAGCTCTGATGAAAGGGCTTTGTTTGATAGGGACAATAGCCACTGATACACTCTGGGAAGAAAAAAAAAAAAAGGAAAAAAAAGAAGAATTAAAAAAAAAAGGAAGATTTGATTTTGTCTTCCTGCCCTCAGTCCTGAAGGCAGTTCGGGGGCTACATGTGGACACACGAGGGCCTCTCCTCCCGTTTCCACACCACAAGTTTGGGAGGGAGAAGGGAGAGCCTGGAAAGTTCCTCTGTCCTTTCCCAAGTGCCCCCAGGGATGGGGCCAGTTGTGGTTTTGGCATCAGGGGCAGAAGATGCAGCAAACTGGTAGAAAACCCAGTGATGACCTCACAGAGGGGCTGCAGGCAGAATTTGTCTGTTTCTAGACAAGACCCCATACGACGGATTTGCCTCGGATGCACAATGAAGGGCATACTATGGAGAAGGAAGCTGTGGCTGGAGGCTCCCAGGTGTCCAAACCAGAACATCCAGCCCCACCAGAGCCTGGATAATTTGTCCTCTGTCCCCTCTGACTCCGGAGAGCTCAGCAGAGAAAATGTGAGAGGCTGAGTGAGGAAAACCTCCTATTGCATATGGAAAAGACAGCCCAGAGGAATTTAGATCTGAATGCCATCGAAACCTCACCTTTTGGCCTGGGAAGGTCCAAACACAGAACCCACCTGAAAAGCATGTCACCTTCAGTATCACAAGAGCCCAGGTATCAGCACACACAGCCCTCATAAGCTCTGATTCTGGCTTATCTGATCAGCTATAATCTAAGTGGCTCTTTATTCCAACAGTAATTATTTCCAATTACAAAATGAAGGGGCATGATCAATGTCTTATCCCCTCCTTGAACTGAGGACAGTGCTGATGAGGTGGGAAGGAGTCAGAAGCCCACCAGACTTTCCAGGGGTACTCAGGATTTCTGGAAGTAAAAAGTGGCGCCTCTGAGCAGTTGTAGAAGTCCATGGATCTCAGTTATTCAGGCAGTTTTGCAGACCTTACGCTGTTTTCAGGCTCCTCAATGTAGTTGAAAACGTGTTGTTGATCCTAAGAGAGTTTGCACTGATCTGAGTGACCAGCAGTAGAGTTAAGAGTGGAAGAGGTCAAAAGAGGGTCATTGGGAGCTAATGGAAAGTTCATCTTCCAGACTAGCAGCCCGACTTCACTGTCCTTAAACTCCTTTGAGAAGCCTAAATGAAAAACTACCTCTAAACCATTGCTTGGCACTTGGTCCATGAAATGGTGTGCATGGCCAGTTCCCTTGCACAGATCACTCCAGGTGCTGCAGAGGTTTTTAATAAAATCCTTTCATTACAGGGAAAAAAACCCCAAGCAAACAACAAACAAATAAAGGAAAAAGAAAGTAAAAAGGTGGTCATGGCAAAGCCAAGTTATTAAAAAAACCAAAATACTATGTCTGAGGAAACCAGAACCAGTTTGTACATTACACCCAATAGAATTTGCCAAGAAGCTGTCAGCCTCCCCCCTTGCCTGGGTATGGGAACTGCAGAGGGATCAGAAACAAGGAGCATCCGAACATGGGGATAAACAAGCAAGAAAGCAGGGGTGTCTCTTCCTGGAACACAACTGCACTTGGAAACGTAGCTCAGCTGACGCAGATGAGACGCATGGCAGCTATTTTTAGGCTCCATGTAGTGTTCTACTTAGCAGCTGCATTCTAGGCCTGCCCCCATTCACACTGGCACTGGGAGGAAGCGATCCTTTGATGGAAAGGAAAGGTCTTTGGCTACCCATAGATATGGGCAGTGGGAAGCTGGCAGCAGAACTTCTCCTGAGAAAAGAGGGGGTTTAGTAGCAGCTGTGTGTTAAGGGCAGGGAAGCATTCTTCAGAAGGCAGTCAGGGAAGAGGAGAGAGGCAGGGGAGGTGATAGCCCCCCCTGCCACATCTGTACCCTTGTATCTGTGGTGAAACCAGAGCAGACAGGAAGGTGTTTCTGCTGTCACTGCAGCTGAGTGGGATGGTCTCTGAGACTCCAACAAAGAGCAGAGAGATGCGACAAGGGCCAGCATCCCACAAACCCTCGTAGTCTCCTATCCTAGTGCACCAGAACAAGCACCACCAGGTAGGTGTCCAGCACCATGCTGAGCACCTCAAGCGTCAGTGATGGGATTAGGCCTGCAGAGGGGACCAGCAGAAAAAGAGTTTGACACAGAGAGACTTAAGGAGAAATTGGGGGAAAAAAAATATTGGAAAATAAATAAAGGGGGGGGGGAGGGGGATATGTCCGAGGGGGAATTCTGATCCACGGCGGGAGGAGCAAATCAGAGCCTAAGTAGCAGCAGCAGCAACAAGAAAAGAGAAGTTAAATAGCTTTAGACTGCAATAAAGATGCTGTGGGCTGCGGCGCCAGTGCCCTCTCCTGGGCAGAAGGAGCAGTGCTCCGGGACCGGAGACCCCCGCGGGGAGTGGGGCCGTGAGGTGCAGCCCTTCAGGCAAGCATGGACCCCTACACCGATCTGGTACAATATCGAATAAAGGGATAATTAAGAAGCTACAGGGAGACTTGGTCAGGGTGGGGGAGTCTTAGGGAGGTGGAAGAAGGTCGGCATTAGGGGAAAATGAAGAAGAAGGTGAAATAAAACACGAACAATGCGAAGTATTAAAGAGCCTCTAAAAAGGGTGAGGAAAACAACCTCAAGTACAGCAGGTCACCAAGCTGAAAATAAGTAAGAAGAGGACTCAAGCCCTCTTGTAGGCCTCAAGAAGAGGCTGTCGAGAAATCTGGAGAGGGACTTTTACAAGGGTATGTAGTGACAGGACAAGAGGCAATGGCTTTAAACTGGGAGAGATTTAGATTGGATATTAAGGAGAAGTTCCTTCCTGTGGGGGTGCTGAGGCACTGGCACAGGGTGCCCAGGGAAGCTGTGGCTGCCCCATCCCTGGCAGTGCTCAACGAGGCTTGGAACAACCTGCTCTAGTGGAAGGTGTCCCTGCCTGTAGCAGGGGGTTAGAACTGAGCTTTAAGGTCCCTTCAACCCAGACCATTCTATGGCTGTATGTTCAAGGCACAGCTTTTGGAGGGGTGGCTCAGAGCACAGGCACCTGCCCAGCACAGGTGGCACAAGGTTTTGCCTTCTCCCCACCTAGGACACTCATAATGGGGAGGATTACATTGCTGGGGCAGAGGAGCAACACTTTGTCCTCTGCTCTGGAGAAAGCAGTGCCCCTGTTGTCTCCCGATGCATGATGACAGGGGAGTTCCCATTTTGGACTCATCTGTGTGTGCTGGTGTCACACAAGGACTCACAGCAAACTGCCTTATAAACGGACTTCAGGAATATGTGCAACTTGCATGTCCAGCTTTAGGCAACTTCAGATACACTGCTGTTGTGTTCTAAGGAGGAATTGGCTAGGGAAAGGGGCTGAAACCCAGGAGCTCGATAGAGCAGTGGGACAAAATGGAAGCAGGAGGAGATGGCTAAACCCAGTGACTACCTTGATGTCAGACCTAAAGGCAAAGGAACAGACCTTAGGCTAAGGAACAAAAAATCGCTGTCACCCCACTGTGCCTGGAGATGGCAAGGAGGAGTCTCAGGGCCAGCAGTAGCTGGGATTTGACCAAGAGAGACAGGGAAGGAGCAGATCCAGGGCAGGAGATACTTGGAGACCAGGGGCATCATAGCACATGGGAGAGCCTTACTAAATTCAGCCCTAGTGCATAGCCTGTCCTTTGGTTATAGGCAGGTAATACAGGTTACTAGATACTGCAGAGGGGTCTCTCTCCAACAGCAAGTGTAAGTTTTAGTCTTCTGTGTGAGCAGGGAGGAAGAGGGTTGTCAGTTTGAATATCCCTTGCCCTTATAGTGCATTATTCTTTAAATGTAGGCAGGATTTGCAAGGTTAACCTGTAGACACAAGCAGGAAACACATTGCTTCCTGGCATCATCCCATGCGGTACAGTCCCAACCCAGTGCTTTCTCCTAGCAAAACCCAAATGGTTTGACCGACAGTGAACAGCTCCATTCTGCTGACCACATTTCCCCAGACGGCCTTCCCCAGCCCTGCCATAGGCTGACAGTGGTGCTGAAGCTGGCATAGCCCCCCGCTCCAGCTCTGCCTCTAAGGGGCTGTGGCTCTTGACAAGCCTTGTACAGATAACACGCTTAGCACCAGCAAGGGGCAGAGGGAGGCAGGAGCAGCACAAGTGCAGCCATGCATCCTTCAGTCTCCAGGACCCCAAGGCAACTCTGGTCTAATCACTTGGTTCCCCCGACTAACACTGGGAAAGCCACATTTTGGCAGCTTCACCTGCCCTGGCGGAAAGCCCAGCATTCATGGAAAATTCAGGAATTCCTGGATTTTCTCCCACAGCCAAGGAAAATGTCTGCTCCCTATGCTCCCCTCTAGCATCTCAGTTCATTTTGATGGTCACTATGGAAAACAGTCACCTTGTCCTGGTGGCCACAAGCCTGTGATGCATCAGCAATGATGATGAGAGCTGCTGTGGTTGTGATCTTGCAGAGAGCAGAAGCCCATGGTCCCTGCCCTCTATGCTCTCCTGCTCTGGCTTGATTCAGGGCTGCCTGACAACTGGAGTGATCAACTCCCTTTCATTAACAGGGGCTAACAAGCGCCCTGATTATCATCATTCTGATCACCAAAATGACATTGACCTCAATGATGCTCCAGAGAAGCCTGTCCTAGCTAATCCAAACCAGGATGCCAGCACTGAGGGCTTTGGAGAGCAGTGCTCATCGTGCAGAAACAGGGAAAACAGTGTAAAACTATTTATGTATAAATAATTCGGCATGAACCCCTATGGTTGAAGGGGACAGTGGTTTTGTTTCCAGCTGGAGTCGGCCACTCTTGAACACAAAGGTCACCCTTGGCAAGAAAAAAGACCCCAAACCAAAAAAGAAACCAACAACAACAAAAAGAAAGGGAACTGGTGAAGCCAGTGAGGCTGGATTACAGTTTCCGAGATGGGGGTCAGAGAGGGGAGAGCTTTTAGCAGTGATTTGCACTCTCCAAAGGAAAGCTTTAGGATTTCTCTCCACTTCAAAGAAAAGCTGCCCCGCCGGAGTGCAGCCCCTCCTGGGCACGCCAGGCAGTCGGGAGCGGTGTTAGCACTGCTCACATGTAAGCGAAGGGAGCAGGGGATTCACACCTCTCCTGCTGCCTCTCCTCCTGCACCGCATGAGAGATTTCAGAGCACAGCGCAAAGACTTAGAGACCCAGCCTCCATTGATCATAACAGCAACTGAGCAGCCAAATCCCCGGGCAGAGATTCCCAGACTCACTCCCTCCTTCCCAAAAGCTGTTCCACTCTGGGGTGCATGATGGGGATTCGGGAAGGAAGTGTGCCAGTAGAGCCCATCTCACAGCTCTGCCGCTTGCCACCAGTGCAGAAGCTCAGCAATGGGCGTACCCCAGCCCTGGGAAACAAGTTTTGGTGTCTCCTGCAATGGAATGATCCTTCCCTACCACCTGCACCAGCACAGACCTACTCTCTCTTTGGGCTCTTACACAGTCCTGACCTTGCACATATCCCTCTGGCTTATTGTTGCAGGCTTAACTCTGACCATCTATTAGTACATCCTAAAATGTTTCTAGCACCTCCCTGGAGCCTGACACATGGATCCTCCCCTCTAGTGTATGGAGTTTCTCTGCCGTTTGCCCATCCTAGGTGATTTGGATTGGCAGTTACAGGCTAAGAAGCTGGTCCTTTCACTTCAGTGGCACTGAGCTATTCCAGAGCAGCTGGGACCTGCCCATGCCACTCACCACCTTTCACAGACACTGGTGGAAGTGGGAGTGTTTGATGAAGGTGGCCTACGCTGTAAGCTCAACAGTGTGACTGCGAAATCACTGCATGATGGGACCAAGAAGTTGAACACCTCCTTCTGCAGACCCCATCCCTTCCACAGCCCCCTGCACCCCTCCCTAGGCTCCAGCAGCTGCCCCCATCTTTTCCCCACCCATAGCCCACAGCTAAAATACCTGCTGCTGCCTGCCTCTGCTCTCCTAGCAGTTCTCAGAGGGGCAGAGCAGGGCATTAACACTCTCCTTTAAAGAGCTCCTGCTTGTTTAGCTGTGACCCTAAAATGTTGTAGGTACAGCAGCACTTGGGTGAATTAGGTCATTTATTCTCCCGAAGAGTAGCTTTAAGTAGAAAAATGCTGCTATCCCAACTGTGTCCCCTGCATTTCATCCTAATTTGAGTGTGCAGCATTCCTGTTTTTTCCTTCCTTTCCCTGTTTTTTTGAAGCATGATTTATTGTAGTTTCCAAAATGTGGAATATCGGTAAACTTATTTCTTTTAAATGGAAATTTTCCAGAGGAGAAACATTCCTGTTTTGCAAGGGAAACAGAAAATTCATTTGCATCCTTAAAATTTCCCTGCATTAGAATAAAAAGCCCTTAAATAGGGCCCGAAACACAAATGTTGTGCAGCAGCCACAGAAAAATGGAAACGGGCAGCATTTTTGCAAGCTGTTTTGCACTCCTGCCTTAGAAAACAAGCAGAGTTTTCAGGAAAAAAAAAAAAACCAGCACTACCTAGGATGCAATTTTAGTGTCAGCCCAGAGATACAGGAATAAAGCCCAGATTTTGGAGGAAGGACAAATGCAGTGAAAGCCTTTTGTCTGACCAAAGAGATACTAAGCCTTTGGGCAGGAGACACCAGGTTGTCCTAGCAAGAGAAGCCTGCCCAGACTCCTTTCATGGCAAACAGGCTCTGCTTGTCCTCTCCAGCCAATTCAGAGGGATCAGACCATGGGAGCAGAGAGACCCAGATATCGCAGGCTGTTGCTGTTGGGAGGGAGCAGTCCACATTTGGGGGTGTATCGAGAGGCCATATTCCTATAACAGGACCATTTAGTCCTGAGATCCCACTGAAGATCAGGAGCAAAGCCCTGACCCAGGCACACAGCTGCGTACCTAACAGATAACGATTAAAGGCATTGTGTGAGTCAGAGAGAGGGTTTTTTGGCTGCAATTAAATACGCAGCACTGATTAATTGGAAAGAAATCTTTATCCGTAAACGGAAGAAAATACTCCACTCACTGCATGTGTTAGGGCAGTGATGGGAATCAGCAGAAGGCTTGGCACGACCAAACTGCCTTCCCCCAGGACTCAAGCACACCTTTAACCTTGAGGTAAACTGGGTGCTGGGACACTATCAATGCCAGGAGCTGGTGAGAAAAAGCCACACAAGAAGGAAAATTTTCTTCTCCTGCTCTTTTCTTTATAGTTGGAATTAGTTTGGGGGACAAGTCACCAAAGAGCAAATCTTTTCTTTATCTCAGTAGTGCTGCTCTAATAGAAACATGTTGTCATCCCACAGGAGAAGACTCCAATGTTAACATGGGAATAATAGCAAAGAAAGGGAGAAAACTACCTATTTCCTCTGCTTTGATTCACTTTGGAGGCTATGTCCTCCTGTGTTGCTGACTGACAACAGCTTGAGATGCTGAAGTCAGTTAATTGTTATGGATCCCTGGAGCATTATTGCAAGCCTTGTGAAAACACAGAAGGGAGCAATAATCACCTGAGAGCATTAATCCTATAAAACCGGGGAGATTCATCAGTTTGGGGATCACATGGACCAGTTTACCCATCTGCAGTGAACCTCCTCTATACCAAGGGGTTGGATGCAGTCCTCTGGGCTGAGATGCAGCTCATCTTTTTGAAACTGCTCAGCTGTGATTTAGGGGCTCCTGTGGCTGCAGAAATGAATGATGCCAGCAAAGAGAAAGCAGAATGAGACCCTGACTGGGGATGCCGAAGTATCATTACATAGCTGCTTGTGTCACTGTATCTAAAGGGAGTCACTAAGCTAATTGATGCAAAGTTGCCTTTTCCCTGATAAAACCGTGCAATAGTTCTTTCGGTCTAAAAACCTCATGTCTCCTCTTGGGCAGGTCTGTAAGTCCAGGAACCGAGTAGACCAGCCTCCCAAGTGAAAACCAGCATTAAGCAGAACTGCGGGGGAAGAGGATGCAACAGTCCGGGTATGACAGTGGGGTGGCCTGTGTGCCTATATAGCCACCATATCTGGTAGGTCTTAGAGATGACTTGATCATCACAAGCCATCGGGTCACAAGACAGTCAGAGCACCAGAGGGAAATGAAGATGTCTTGGCTTATGTCCTGGATTGTGTTTGAAAGGATGGGGTATCCTGATCTCATTCCTACAAGTAGTCTTTCCCAGGGGAGGGTGGGGATCAGGGTATTTATCTGTGTGCCCCATACCGGAGGGAGTGTGAAAAGTCAGTGCTTTACACAATGCACTCATTCTTTCTCCTTACCCTGCAAATTTGTAGCTGTTGATTAAATCCCTTTTCAGAGGGGAGCATTACAAGGCTCCTACATGCTTTCCCAAGCAAAGACCTCTCTGCTCCTTCTGTGTTTTCATTCTCACATCAGCCTCAGCCCACTGAATAACAACAGTAATTGGATGTGTTTAAATAGCGCTGCTTGTTATTGTTTGACCAGTAATCAGACAAGTCTCCCATCCCCTGCAACCTGACTGCCACGTGCCACTGAGGAAGGCCGGCCACATCTCCTCCTCTTCTCCACCCCTGTGTTCCCTCACCTCTCAACCCTGCCCAAGCTGGGTGGGCAAATCGTGTTCCAGTGTTAGCAAGTTGTTTCTCCCTCTGTGGCCAGTGGGACACATGAGGTACATTGAGGCAGCCTTGAGATATTAATTTGTTGGGGTGGTAATTGCATAGAGGCAAAGGGCTTGAATGGAGGAGATGGGGCTGATCTGATGTGTTGCTTTGGTTTCTTGTTGGCTGGGATTGAGGCAGACAGTACAACAGAAGGGAATGAAGTGCTCTTCATATATCTTTCCAGGTGCATTCTGACTGGCAGGTAAAGAGCATACTGCCTTGGTGTGTTGACTCTTAGAGGTGTATAGACAGCACTGGTTGACCTCTGTGAAAGCCTGGATGTCAGATGCATTGGTGGACACCAGTCCTCTTGGGTCTGGTATCAGGTCACAGTGGCCTCAGCAAGGATTACCATCCCCATACAAGTGCCGGTCTCGGACTGAGCAGCTGTGCTTGCAGGAGGACCAGAGAATTAGTGCTGAGCATCTTCATAGTCCTTCCTCTTTGCTCCCATTGCTTGCCAAAAAGCAAAAGGCAAAAAAAAAAAAAAAGCCCCATCACAAATTCAGGCTCAGAAGCAGCAGCAAAGGACCTGAATTACTGTTCATATGTAGATACCAGACCAATAACAAGTATTTGCTGACAGCCCATTGGCCACACGTTTTTGCATGAGCCATGCCACATCTCTTTATTATGACTAATAGACACACTTGCAGAAATCAGAATCTATTTCCAAGTGATTCATGAGCCTGTAGGAAAAGGAAGGGGGGGAACAACAGACTAAATACACCTGGTAATTTATTTGCTATGAATAATTTGAGCAGCCCCAAGTGACGGAGCTATCTTAGTTATTTATCCTGAGGGGGAAATTTGCAGGTGCTGCAGACTGGGTGCGCTCCAGAGCAGGCCCTCCCTTTAACGTTTGCCTCCCCCGCCTCAGCATAAACCTCGATGGCCATATTTGGAACAAGATATAAGACATGCTTCATCCAAGTCTTTCATTAATTGCTGTTTCTGGAATCTCCTGCCGGCTAAATTATTCCCCACAGAATCCCTGTCTTGAGGGTTAGGAAAGGGTTACTGAACGTGCCTTCCCATTTGGGCTGGGTGGGTGGAAATATCGTTGGCTTTCATCTCCAAGCCTCGTAAAGAACAAGCAGCTGCTGGAGAGATGGGTGCCTTGTAAATAATCACAATAAATAAATAATGAAGCGGGCGCATCCCTCTGTCATAGGCACGGCTCTGTGCAAGGACCCTGCAGAACCGACCCTGGAGGAGACATTGCTGGCTGCTCTGCCGTGCTCTGCCCAGGAGTGGGTGGTTTGCCCTCATGTGGCTCCTTGGGAGCATTCGCTGTAGTTTTGGGCCAAGGCTGTTAGAGTTTTTTCCTTGCAGGTTGCAAAAGAGTAATTTTCTGTAGCCTGGCTGTGTTAGTCGGCAAAATAGCTAGTGGCTGCTCCTCCGTATCTCGCTTTTTGTGTGACCATATTGTAACTGTAGGGTTTTGTCTTCTGGCACCACCAGACTGTGATGCATTTTATTATTTTTGGTGTTAAAATTCAGAGAGATTTTTCCATGAAATATCTTTGTATTTGTTTCCAGAAACAAATGATTAACATTAGTATTCATTAGTATTCGTGTTAACAATTGATAAAGGGCCCACTACTGTAGTATCTGTGCACAGCACACGAAATTCAATTAAAAATATAATAATTTCCTCAAGCCATGATCATATAATCTGTACCATCCCCCAAAATTAGTTCCTGAGACTTGCCCCAAAGTTTATTGCAGAGGAATCTGTTTGCCAGTGAAAAAGGGCCCTGAGTCAGGGATGCTGCGGTCGAATGAGCAGGACCAGGCTGGGGAGGGCAGGAAAGGGCATGTACAACACAAACCAGGAATGCTTTTGGGTAGTGCCAGGTCAGCACAACTCTGCTCCCAGTCATTGTGTCTGTCCTGCAGCAGAGTTAGTGTGTCTTAATAAGGCTGCATCTCCCACCAGCATGGATCTCCAAGTGGCTCAAGGGATTGGGCTCTTCTCCATCCAAATGCTTTTCTGCCTCCATCCCTCTGGTTGACTCATTTTTGGAGTCCAGCAGTGATGTTTCCCTCTTTCCTGGCTCTGCAGACTGGTTTCACACCCTTGCTGGGCAGAAGATCAAACTGATGCCCAAGGAGGATGGCAGAGACCGTTTCATGGATGGTGACTGCAGCCCTGCTGCTTCCTCTTTCAGGAATGGCTTCTGCATTCCTGGAGAGGATGCTGGAGGGGTCTTTTCCTTAACGCTGGGGACCCATTGCCAGACTCCCCAGCAGAGCATGATATCTGACATGGCATTTAACTCACAACTAACACCCCAGAACAAAGAGCCAGTCTACGCAGAGTCTATGTGTGATGTGTGGACACCTTCCCTGCCCAGACATGTGGCATTATTCTGCTCTACTGAGCCTCTGAGAACTGGGGGTGAGCCAGTGAGGATGTTTGCCTCTAAGATGCCACCAGAAAACTCCAGCAAGCAACAAAAGGCATATCAGAGCCATCCAGGCTCCTGTACAGCAGTGTTTGGATGGAAGCCGTTGCATTTTCAGACAGTATGGGTGGGTATGTACCTTGTGGTTTCCCTGAAGCTGGTTCACTTGGTGAGGTCAGTGCCAGGGTTGGATTTTCCATGAACAACAGAACTGACTGGCTGTTTAGACCTTGTGTCACTGGTTCAATCCAAAGCTGTGTTTGCCAGACAGGGTTGGTACTGCCAGCCAACATCCCAATATGTGATGTACTTTGTATAGAGTGAAGTCTACACAGGGACTCAGGTTTGAGGCAAAAGACCATCTGTTACTACTGGTTGTCTCTTGCTACCATGGAGTGGCTTTTGCTTACTGGAGCATCTCTTACAGCTGTGGTCCCTCTCCAGCAATTCAGGACCTAAACAACACACTTAAAACCTCCTTATATGCACTGCAGGTTATCCACATGACAGATGACATCTCCAGGTTTATGGCAGTCAGCACTTGGCTGTCAATGTTCCTAGAGTCCTGCCTTTACACTGAGAATGTGTCATGGGGAAGAAATGTTCTCCAGTGTTTAAAATATCCCAACCCACCCCTGGGGCTTCATCCTGAGACACTGAGAACAGTTTCGTGAAAAGGGAGAAAAGGTCTACAGTCCTTCTAGCACGACAAATTGTCTGTTCATTGAATTTTTGATGGGTTTTGAGCATCACCTTCTCAAAGGCATTTGGATTTCTGATGTGTTTAACTGCAGTGCCATATCAGTGTACCTGAGAAGGGCAGGAAGAAAACTATACTCCTGCATGGTTTGGTTCATATAGGTGGGAAGTTAAATGTGAGCTTATCTGTGCTGTGGGCCTGTGCTTATGGGTGCAAATCTTTCACAAAAGGGGCACATTGACCAGAGAGCAGATTTGACAAAAAAGCTAACTCCACCTTGTTGGTACATGTGACACTGACAGATCTGAAATAAATGGAGTGGACATGAATTGAACCATCCTTCACTACAGTAACAGATGCTCCTGAAACTCAGAGCACCACAGCCTTCAGGAACATCTACAGAGGCTGCCTTTAAACACCGTTCCTCTCATTCAGATCTCTAAATGCAAAATGAGGAACTCGAGGACAAGACATAGATTTGTAAGAACTCCTATGAGCCTATGAACTGGTGTTGAGATTACATAAATCAATACAAGCATTTTCCTCTGTACCTTCGCATCTTGACCAGACCTCCACTTTTCATGTTATTTATCTGTACTAGAAGAATAACAGTGTGATAATACTTTTGAGCATATCCTTTGTCTGCAGAACACAACACTTGGTTACATTTGAGCGCCACGTGCTTTCCACGTGTAGCTTTTGACTGAGGTCAGTGATCCAGAAAAAGGCTATTCCAGAGCTCACCTGAAATACCAAGCCCTGTGGGTCACTTCCTTCTTCTACCCCAAGCTTTTAAGCCAACCTTGGAGCAGCCTCTGCATTTCTCCATGCCTGACATGTAGCTGGGAATAATTAGACTTCTGTGCTTCATCCTGCACCAGTGAAGATGGCTGTATTGCAGCCAATGAAGCCATCAGCATCCCCAGAAACAGAGGCGGGTGAATACATGAGATAAACAGTTCAGCCTTGGCACTTTTCTTGAAAGTTGCTGCTTCTATTTCAGAGCTCGTGTGCCTGAAAGCCTGTCTGGTTCTTTCTGACTGTATCAGTTGGTCTAATAAAAGATACTACCTTTCCTTACAAGCCTGCTCTGCACTTCTGAGCTTAGGTCATTTATCCTTCACTTCATGTTGCTGACAATGACTGAAGCTCCCTGGCCATACAATATCTAGAAAGTCAATTGTGTGTCAAGCCCTTGGGTTTACATGCATGGCCACAGCAAATATACTTATTTACTGGAGAGGCTCATCAGCTCTCCCTCCAGCTGCTTTTGCTGCAGAGAAAACAAACAGTGATCTCCATGGATCCTTCCCATTCCTTGGGATGTGGGCCAATGCACCAAGGACCTCATGGGGTCTACCCAACGTAAGGGGATCCTGCTGGGTTTTCATTGGGCAATTCTCACTGGGAAAGGGTGAACCACTCTTTATCCACTTGTTAGCTACCATTTAACAACTAATGCTGAGGAGAAGGCACAGAGTTGGCCCTGCCCCAGGAGTCTCTTGCAGGGGTTGCACCCAGAGACCCTTTGTGGGTCCCATGGAGCCCAAGCTACTGTCTGGCTCTGCACGGGCATTTTTGGTGTTCTCTGCCCCAGCATTACGCACTTCACAGTGGCAGGAATGTCAGCCCAAGTAGCTGCTGGCCCGGCTGCAGTCAGTACAGCTCAATGGAACACTTCCACACATACAGAGAACCATGTTTAATGTTACCATCCACAAAGGCTGCTATAAATCGGGGCACAAAATTATACTGTACGGTAGTGCCACTGACTCACCCAGCCCAAGACTCTCACCAGTAAAATGCACTGGACCTGCTGGTGATGTCAGCTGGCAACAGGTTTCCCATCATCAGTAGCTCCTGAGAAGGACTGGCCACACTGCACAGTTATCATCGGGAGGAAAATCCTCTGGTGCAAAAATACGCATCACCTTCCTCATTAACAGTGGACTACAACAAAAAGGAATGCTGCAAAAGCGTAATGAACAGATCACCTGTGAGAAATGAGTGTTGTAAATGCATATAGCACTCTGTTAAAGGACAGGGTGTTCATAGCAGATCATGTGGTGCCACGGCTAGATAAAATGAGCAGAACAAAAATGAAGTTTTGAAAGGGCTGTAAACTTCAGGCTCAGGGCATAAGCCACGTCCCAAGTAATGGGGACTGAGGCAAATCTTTATTTTTCTAGCAAGTTATTTTACAACTCTCTCTCACAGAGCATGGTGCCTTCCCAGGAAGTGTCTCTTGTTGGCCAGTGTGAGAAAGCAGTCACTGGGCACACCAGATCGTAGGATGATCCAGTCTGCCACATCCATCACTGCTACCCTCTTCTGTCAGGTATGTGCAGGGCAGTGACCTGCTCCATTAAATCTTTTCATGCAGAGAATTTACAGACTCCGTACAGAAGTCTGTAACAGTGTCACTACTTCTAGCTGTAGCTTCATGAATGCTTTTCTCAGGGTTGGCGGGGGACCGAGCAAGAAATACTGCAAACATGCACAGGGAAGGATCTGTAAGTATGTATTCTGTTCCACACAGTATCTGTGAATACTGTGAGTGCTGTGTGCTTGTGTGAGCTGTATGCGTCCGTTTTACATATATATATCTTATCAGAAAATATTATATGGTGGCATGCGATTAAATGGGTGTTTTTAAAATATGTGGCACATGCATAAACAAATGTATGCATGCACCTTCGTGTAAAACAACCAAATATGAAAGGAAAGTAGCAGCCTGTGCACTGAGCTAGTTCTATGCATTTGTAAAAAGCACGGTGTGAATCTCCCCAGGTCACTCAGAACAGCAAGGAGGACTGGTGTCCTCAGTGCCTGTGAAAAGCACCAGAGACCTGAAAGTCTTTCCAAAACGTGCTCCCTTCAATTCAAAATAAACTCAAAATCCACTCCCTTTCTTAGCACCTGAAGCATAAAGAAACCCTGTTCTTTCAAATATCAATTATTTTCCAGCAAGTAAAAGTTTGGATCGGATGTATTTTCAAATTACAGCTCTTCACCTCCCACTTTTGGCAACTGCAACACTGCAAGCCCGACCGTGGTTCCTGCGAGGAGGAGGAGGAAGATGAAGGCAGAAATACAGCTATATTTATGCTGATATTAGATCTCAGGCTACATGATGTCATCTAATTTCAAGTTACTCCAAATAAGCTACCTCCAAGAATATAATTTTAATGTTTCCATATCAGGTCGTTCTTATCTTTCTGCTTTACCATGATATCATTCAGGAATAATAATCGCACTGTTAGTTTTGGTGTCTAAACAAGCTGGCGAAGAGAAAAGGATTTCAGTCACCGCCTTGGAAGTCGCTTCTGTCTCAAAGTAAAAGACCCCAAAGATGCGAAGTTTATAAAACCCGTCCTCGGGGGTTGTACAGCTCCAACAGATGCCCTTCCAAGAAGGATGATTTAGGGTAAAAATGAAAGTATTCAAAAGTTCAGGCATTGGCACCTCGAAGGAAATCTTTCTTTTCCTCTCTGCCTTTTATTTTAAACGGGGGCACATACGGGATGTAAATGAACAAAACAGAGCCCGAAATGCCCCGAGCTGATCGGAGAGTGTGGGATGATGCATCAAGGCAAAGGCGCCAGCCAATGAAAGCCGGGCTGCCGATTTTTTATCATTAATATTGCGATGTAACATTTAACTGATTGGAAAGACTTTTCGGGAGCAGGCAGAGCCTACGAGCCATCCCCCCTTCCGAACGGTTTGTCTTGCTACCCGGATTTTTGAGAACGACGCTAGGTTTCCTTCCTTTAATCTTCGTGAGGGATGAAGAATGTTATAATTCCCCCTTCCCTTCTCCCCCTCCGAAGAATCTGAGAATAAACAATGAAAACAAAGGGAGTTTTGTTGTTTAAACGGCGGAGGGGAAAATACAATATATAGACGAGAGGGGGGTCGGGGGAAGAGGCGCCAGCGCGGGTTTAACCGCGGATGTTAAGCGCGGCCGCGCACGCCCAGCCGCGGCCGCTCCTCGGGACACAGAGGCAGCAGCCGGGGCCGCTGGTATCGCTGCTCCCACGGGGGAAGGGGAGTGAAAAATAAGTTTCCATGCGTGTCACCCTTCCAGTGCCGCGTCCGAGCCCGCAGGTGGCCGCCGGGGCCGGGGCAGCGCTTGGACGTCCCCGCTCCGGCCCGCGGTGAGCGTCCCGACGGGACTACAGGGACCACGCGTGGCACGGAGGTTCCAGAGGGGGGATAACGTAGAAGGCGCCCACGGGGGCAGCTGGGGGCAGTGGCCTCCTCTACCCTCCTTGTTTTGGTTGCTTGTCCCGTATGCACGGCAGCGGCGGCTGGGAGAACGGGGAAGCTCAGGGAGCCCACCTTCGGAGGGGGGAAGTTTCCTCCCGAGGAGGATCCGCTGCCCCCCGGGAAGATCCGCAGCTCCCGCTCTGGGCACGGGGGTCCCGGCGAGCGGGGAGAAATTCGCGGCTCATTACTGGGGGCAACGAAAAAAGCCGTTGGGTTGGCCTGGCGGCAGCAGAGTCAAAGCCTCCGGCGCTGTCGGCCCCATCCAGGTGAGCGGACTCTAAACCATACGCCCCCCTTCTTCTTCCTCCTTCTCTTCCTCCTCCTCCTCGACCCCGGCCCCACACTCACACTGCTCTGCCGGGAAACGAAAGTAATTTATTGCAAGAGGAAAAGAAAGCAGAAAACAAGGTTGAGGGTGGTTTACACTGTTATTATTCTTATTTGGACGAGGGGGCACCCACCAATAGCGGCACTCCTGCACTGAAAAGACAGCGACGCCTGCTCCAGGCCGGGGGGGAGACGAAGTTACCGGTGGAGCTACAGCCGTGCCCCGGCGAGGGGTACGGGGGTACCCGGAGGGGCCGGGTCCGCTGCCCCCCCATCCGGCCAGGGGAGCCTTCCCCCGCCGCGCCGCCCGCCCGACTTCTCGTTTCTCTCTTCTGTCGCTCTCGGAAACGGGCGGGCGGGGGGTAGCGGGCGGCCCGGCGGGGGCTTTTCGGAGCAGGTTTGTTAACCAAAGCAGGTGCTAAAAACCAATAAGCCTGGAACAAACGCGGTCCCCCTCGGGAGCCGGGACAATTGTTTCCATTTAATAAATATTTTCCCCACGGGCGTTTCGCGGGAGGCAGGCAATTATTCAAAGCAAGCCGGGACGCGGGCCGGCTCCCGGGGTTAAGCGGGGCTGCGGAGCGGGGAGGCGGGTAGGGGGAGGGTTGTAAGAGGAAGAGCGGTCCGGCGCACGGAGGAGAGCAGCGAGTGCAGCCCCGACGGCGGCGGCGGCGGCGAGCCTGGAGGGCGTCGGTACCAGCCCTGCTCCTCACACCAGTAGGACGGGGAAAGGAAGGGGGAAGGATGGGGGTGACCCCCCCGCTTGTCTCGCCTCCCCCGCAGCTGCTATTAGCACAGCAACTCACAAAAGCCTTCCTTTTAATCTGCGCGTTTGAAGGGGGGTGGGGGTGTCCTCTTTTCGCCCTCCTTTCTTCCTCCTCCTCCCTCCCCTATCCCCTCCCCTCCTCTTCCTCTCGCTCTTCCTCTCTCCCTCTCTCCCTCTCTTTTTAAGCGGGTCCCCCTCCGCGCTGATTGGGCGCCCGGCCGCGCTGTGAACGCCCTGCCGCTATGTCAGCCTGCGCGCCGCAGCCCCTCGCCTTTGAACTGCCCCGCGCCGCTCCGCGTCCCCACCGCCGGCCCGCAGCAGCGCCCGGCGGCTCGCCGCCCGCCTAGCCGCGGGCCGCAGCTCCGCGCCCCTCCGCGCTGCTCCGCGCCGCTCAGCGCCCCGCCCCGGCAGGGCTCCCGCCGGGGACGGCGTTGGCGGAGGACCTGTGATGATCAGCTGAGCCCGCTCCTCCCGCTCCTCCGGCTCCCTCGGCCTCCTCCTCCTCTTCCTCCTTCACTTCTCGCCGCCGTCCGGCGCCCCCAGCGCGCCCTACACCGCAGCGCCCCGCCGAGCCGCCCGCCCGCCAGCCCGAAGCATGTCCAAGCCCAGCGACCACATCAAGCGCCCCATGAACGCCTTCATGGTGTGGTCCCGCGGTCAGCGGCGCAAGATGGCCCAGGAGAACCCAAAAATGCACAACTCGGAGATTAGCAAGCGGCTGGGCGCGGAGTGGAAGTTGCTCTCCGAGGCGGAGAAGCGCCCCTACATCGACGAGGCCAAGCGGCTGCGGGCGCAGCACATGAAGGAGCATCCCGACTACAAGTACAGACCCCGGCGCAAGCCCAAGAACCTGCTCAAAAAGGACAGGTATGTCTTCCCTTTGCCTTACCTCGGGGAAACCGATCCCTTAAAGGCCGCCGGGCTTCCCGTGGGGGCCACTGACTCTCTGCTGAGCTCCCCGGAGAAGGCCAGGGCTTTCCTGCCTCCCACCTCAGCACCTTACTCCTTACTTGACCCCAGCCAGTTCAGCTCCAGCGCCATTCAGAAGATGACTGAGGTTCCTCACACCTTAGCCACCAGCACCCTGCCCTACGCCTCCACCTTGGGATACCAGAACGGGGCGTTTGGCAGCTTGAGCTGCCCCAGCCAACACACTCACACTCACCCCTCGCCAACTAACCCGGGCTATGTCGTGCCATGTAACTGTACCGCTTGGTCTGCTTCCAGTTTGCAACCTCCAGTTGCCTACATATTATTCCCAGGCATGACCAAGACTGGGATAGACCCCTATTCTTCAGCACATGCGACTGCCATGTAACACCCACCCACACTCCCACAGGCGTGTGTGTGTCCCCGGGTGGCAGCCGGAACTGGGATTCCTTCGTGTGCATGTACATAAAACCTGCAGAAGCAAAAGGCCACCCTGAAACAGGACTCTGCTGCCCGCCGCCGGGCCGGGACAGACGCGGACACTGCCTCGGGGACTTGGAGATGCTCTCGCCTATAAACCTCGCCCTGAGAGCTGGCCCCAGGCTCGGGGGGGGATCTGCAATGGCGGGGTCAGATAGGAGCCTGGCACTTTTCAGAGTTGTAAATGTGTTAAAAAAGGAAAAAAGCAAGAGAAAAGCGAACCTTGAACTGCCCTTTCGGGACTAAGCGGGGGAGAAAAAGGAGGAGAAAAAAAAAGAGGAGGTTTCGATTTTTATTTATTCTCTTAATGCCTATGAGTTCTCCAGGGTTTCATGTCACTTGGACTTGACTTTGGGATGTCCCGATCTTACTCTGATTATTTCTTTTAGTATCTTTTTCCTTTTGCACATTAAAAGACGAGATCAGCTGTGTTATATATATAAATATATATATATTTTGTCACCACGCACTACTAGGTAAAATTGCTTTTCATGTCAGAAAAAAGCTCTTCAAAGTTTAAAAAGAGAGAGGGAGAGAAAGGGAGAAACATTTATATTTAAAGCATATGATAGTGTTTGCTTAATTTAAAACAGATAGTCCTTAATTTTGTGTGATCCAGTGAGACTAGATCTAAGTTTACTTTAGACAGAGCGTCAGGTATGAAGTCAGGCAGTAGAATTGTAAAAACTTAATACTAATACTACTACTTCTAATAATAACGAAAAACCGAGTAAAGACCGAGGGTAATTTCAACATGTTTTCACCATGTCTTGGGGAAGAAGAAAAAGGGGTGAAAAAGTATGTATCCGGCAGGATTTTACCTCGTTAAACCTTTTCGTTTGTTGAACAAAAGGCGTTTTGAATAAAGACAATCTGTCATCGAACGAGGCAACTGCGTGGTGTAAATGCGGTGCCTCGGCTCCCAGCCCAGCGTCCCGCACCGGCGAGCGCTGGGGGCTGCGGGCGATGCTCCCCGTGGCAGGGCCGAGCTCCGTCCGCAGCCCTGCCGCTCGCTGCCACTCTCCCCGTCCCGACCCCACGGTAGCCGATCTCTCCGGGTCGGGGACGGTTTGGAGCCGAAATGGCCGGGCCGGGCTCTGTTTGGAGCCCGTAGGGGTAAAACGCGGCTGTGGAGTAGGAAAACTTCCGAAAAGCGAAGATGGAGCAGCGGCAAACCCGAGTATCTGCGGGGGGCTGCTTCCTTCAGCCCTGGACCCCGTCCCAGAGGGGAACCACCCTTCCCCAGGTTGTCTTTAGGGCGTTGAAGTTTTACCTGTGCGAGGAGAGATTTGGAAGGTGGAGGGGGGGGGAAGGGGGGGCTGGTGTCGATGGTGATGAAGGGAGTGGGTTGGAACTAACGTCTTGTCCGTATCAATTAGTGATTATATTTTTTTTGGGAGGGGGGCGGGGAGGGGGAGAGGAGAGGACTATTCTTCGGCGCCCCTTTGTGAAGGGAGGGAGTCTTGCTGCAGAATGGGAAGAAGGAGTAAGAGGTCCGTCTGGATGAGCTGAATAGCCGGAGCGATGCGTGTTTGGATGTGCTTTGCTCATTAAGTGCTCTTTGGAGACCGATGTTAGAATTAAACGGCATAACACAATTAACATACATGGGGCTTGAATGGGAGGGTAAGCAGAGGAAGAATAGATAGATAAATAAATGAGAGATCAGGCTAAGGTAAACAAAAGGGGAGAGGAGAAAAGGGCTGAAAGGAGAGGTTAGAATGGCTGCTCCAGCCTTGTTTAGCATGACAAAACGGCTCTTACAAATGAGGACAATTAAAGGAGCTGGCTTCGGGAGGGCCTGGGAGCAGCGGGGCGATCCGCTGGGACGCGCGGGGCTGAATGCGCCCGGCGTGGGGCAGGGAGGCGCGGCGCGGCGCCGGGAGCGCCGAGCTCTGATTTAACCCCAGCTGACAGTTGCTGTCAGTCTGGGTGATAACACCGATAGCTCAGTGTCCTTTAACATCCACCCAGATTAGTCTGACAATGGTCGGAGCGAGAACGAGGCGGGGAAGGAGCCTGCCCGCGGCCCGCCGGGCCCCGCAGGAGAAGGGGGCAGAGCAGCCAGGGGGGAGCACCGTGTCCGCCCCCTGCTCCTCACCGCAGCAGAGCTTTGGTGGGACCCTTCGTACCCCTGAGCCTGCCGGGCCGGGCCGAGGCGCAAGTCCGGGCGCTGCTCCCGAGGGCGGCCCCGGCGGCTGAGGAGAGGAACAGGCTCGGTGGGGGCCGGGGTGCTCGGGGGAAAATCGGGGCGAGGTGGGCGAGTGCGAAGAGACTGGGCTGGAAAGTTTAGCGGGGATCTTTTCTTCTGACAGGGCTGGAAAGTTCAGCGGGGATCTTTTCTTCCTACTTCGCTTTCTTCTTGCTTCTTTCCGCCTTTCTTTTCTTTTTTGCTTCTTTGCTCTTTCTTTCCTCCTCTTTTTGCTTTTCTTTCTTTCTTTCTTTCTTTCTTTCTTTCTTTCTTTCTTTCTTTCTTTCTTTCTTTCTTTCTTTCTTTCTTTCTTTCTTTCTTTCTTTCTTTCTTTCTTTCTTTCTTTCTTTCTTTCTTTCTTTCTCTTTCCTTCCTTCCTTCCTTCTTTCCTTCCTTCCTTCCTTCCTTCCTTCCTTCCTTCCTTCCTTCCTCCCCTCTTCCCTTCCTTCTTTCTTTCTTTTCTTCTTTTTTTAATTTTCTTCTTTTTTTCTTGTCTTCGTATATTTGTTTTCCTCTCCCTTTAATCTCTCCATCTCTCTTCTTCATTTTCTCCTTTTTCTCTCTGTTTCTTTCCTTCCGTTCTTCCTTTCACATCTTTTCTTTTTCTTTTTCCTTTTTTCCCTGTATTTGCTTGCTTCTATATTCCTGCTCCTCGTTCCCTTTCCCTTTCTCTCTCGTCTACCCCCTCCTGCCCTGCTCGCCCCCCTCCACAGCCCCTGCTCGCCGTGTGTTCCGTTTCCATTTACCCCGCCGTATTATTCCTCCAACTTTCTCGCCTGTCTGCAGGTGTGTAGCTATTTAACTCGTGGAGATAAATAAATTAAATAATGATCTTGACACTGCTATGAACCGATTACTGACTTTGATGTCAAAGGGAAACCAAAAACAGAAAGAAAGGGGGAGAGAGAGAGAGGGAGAAAAAAAGCTATTCCCTCGAGGGGAAAATGCAGCTCCTTGTCAAACCTGTTTCCCCACAACTGTCTCTTTCTTTCAATAAAATCATTAAACAAAGGCCGCGGGGTTATGCGCACCACGCCTTGGGTGCGCGGCCGGGTGCTGTCCTGGGCCGGGCTGCACCGCGGAGCCTTGCCCGCACCCGCGCAGCCTCGCGGAGCTGCTCGCCACGCTGGGACCGACGAGCAGCGGCCCCGGGCCCGAGCCTCTCCCCACCACAGGGCCCTCTCGCCCCCCCCACAGCTCCCCTCTGCCCTCTTTCCTTTCCCTTCTTTTCTCTTTTTCATCATTTCTTTTCTCTCTTTCTTCTTTTCTCTTCTTTTCTTTTTTCCTTTCTTTTCTTTCCTTTTCTTTTTTTTTTCTTTTCTTTTTTTCTTTTCTTTTCTTCTTTAGCCTCTCGTCTCATCTTCTCTCATCTCTTCTCTTCTCTCCCCGGAGAATGGTTCTGTTTTGGCTCAGCGCTGCCTGCAGGACCACCTAGACACTTAAGGGCATCCAGCCTGGCCTTCCTTTAAGCAAAACAGCAAATAGAGAGAAAGAGGAAAGAAGTCGGGGGGCAGAAGGAACCAGGAGAGCCCTAGCTAGTGCCCGGGTGTTGCCACGCAATCGCCAGGGAGCTCTGCTCACAGGAGAGACAAAGGCAGAAAGGGAATTATATGATGTTAAAAAACTTTATTTTAAAGGACACATTAAGCCCATAGAAGTCTCTGAGAGATATTACTTATTTCTGCTTATTAGTGATAATAGCCCGGTAAATTTGCTATTGAGTGTATCAAAGGCATTCAAAGAGACTTTGAAACATCAAAAAGATTGCAATTCTGATTTTACGGTTTTATTCCAGGCCCGACCTCCTGGCTACATCCCTTGATTGTAGTGTTTAAAAGTAAGCGGTGATCAGAAACACATCCTCCTCCTCTTCCGCTCCCAGCAGCCCCGACCGGCCGCACCGCACCGGGCCGGGGTCCCACGCGTGGGGCTCCGGCCGCGCCGGCTCCATGCTCCGCCGCTGCTCCGGCTTCCGAGGGCAGAGGAGAGCCCGGCCCTGGCAGAGCACAGGCAGGAGGGTCCCCCCGCCAGGAGAGGGCTTACCGCCCCCCTTAGAGAACAAATCAAAACATAGAAAATGCTTTAAAATACGATAAAATTACTACTGAGCTAACTATAGTCCAGCCCGCTGCTGCTGCTTTCCCTCCTCGGGCCGCGGGGGAAGAGCGGGCTGCTTTTTCCGCGCTGCTCCTCGCTGCGGAGTGAGGCAGCCTCTGACACTGCTTTTGATGTGCCTGTAATTTACCTCCCCCCCCCCCCCTTTTCTTTCTCTTTCGGTCCTTAATTTTGCCTCCGTGTCTCTTCTTCCTTCACACGCCTCTGTTCCAGTTGGGGTGTTTTATACCAACATCAAAGGGACAACCCAGCCTTTATTATATTTTTTTTTTTTTTCCCCTTTTTCCTTCCCTTTTTATTAGGGCAAAATACTTCATTATTACTGAACACGCCGCATTTGGAAAGCTAAACAAGAAGTAACGTGCAGGGTCGGAGCAGGTCCACACTGCAACGAGCCAACATGTGTATGCCTAAAAGCCTAGAAATTAAATACAGGTTGATCCAATTTAAAAAGGAGAGCGAGGGAGAGGGAGCCGGCTCTTTGAGTGTGTGAGAGAAAGAGGGGAAGAGATGAGTAGCTGGTAATTATTGAAATATAAGGATGAGATTAATTCAAAGGAAACAAACTATGAAAACAATTGGAGCCGAGTGAAAAGCAAAACCCAGATTAGAATTTGCTTGTGGTTTGTTGTCTGTCTGCTTTCTTTCCTCCTTCCCACCCATTGTCACAGTGCAAGGCAATGGGATTTGCACACTTGAGGTGTAATAGCATTACTGCATTAATTAAAATTTTCATTTCACGTCCAGATTGTTTACTTATCTGCTGGAAACATATGTCGGGAGAAGTTGAGATTCCGGATTCTGCTCCGCTGCCCAAGGTGCAGCGCAGTACAGGGGGGGAGAGGATGACTTCAGATTTTTTTTTCTTTTCCATTGCATCCTCCAGCCTTATCTCTCCGCTGTAAATTATAAGGAGACTCCATTGAGCTGAATATGAAGATTATATTTGCGAACGGCGCGTCCTAGAGCGGACCCGGTCCCACTTTGAGATGAAACAAGACGTCTTGCTGGCCCCGAGTCCCCCTCTCTCCTCCCTCCCCGTGCAGCCGCAGCTCCCTGGGCCCGGGGAGGGGGGGGGGGGGGGGGCTGGATGGGACCCCCCGACATCTACCTGGTCTGGTGGAGAGGGAGGGAAAGCAACGATGCTCCCCTCTCGTCCCGGGATAGCCCTCCGCTTCTCCCCGCTCCCGCCCGGGAGGCAGCAGTGAGAAACGGGTCGCTTCCCCACCTCCCAAAAGCCGTGCTTTCCGAAGCGGCCCCCCAAAAAACCCACAGCCGGGGGTGTGTGGCTGAGCAGCCCCGTCCCTGCTGTCGGGACAGCGGCCGCACCGTCGGGGAGGGCGCTGCAGCGGAGCCGGGGCTCTGTGCGGGGCAGCGCGGTGAGGGGTGTCCGAGCGCCTGCAGCAGTCAGGTGCTGTTGGTGGGAGCCGCCTGTTTATCTGCCCTCCCCCCTTTATCCCTTTCATTTTCCCTTTTTTGGGGGTGTGTGAGGGTTTTTTTATTATTATTTTTTTTCCCTTTTTATTTTTCTTTTTTTATTTTTTTTTAAGAGACCCCTGAGAAGGCAGCGAGGTGCCGTCCTCTCCGCCGGGTCTATCTGTAATTGAATCTAGGTCAGTTATTCTAAAGCATGGGAGAGGCTGATTCCCTCTTTCCGACATCAGCCCGGAATTTGGGGGGGGGGGGGGGGGGGGGAGGGAAGGAGAGAAAGGGAGAAGAGGGGGGTCTTGCAATTTCATTTAAAATGTAATGGTGGATGAACCGATAAGCAAATAGGAGAAAAAAGGGCTCTGCTTAAAAGAAAAAAAAAAAAAAAAGGCATGCTTTTAATATGCTTCCAGATGGGGGCAAAATGATTTACATGGGAGTTTATTTCCTCTTTGCTGATATGAAAGAATTACAGATACAAAACCCACTGATCTATAGAATAAAAAAAAAGAAAAGAAATGTTATTTTCCTGTAAAGGTATCAGTTCATTTATATTCATTTAACCATCCATCCATCAATTCACTTTCTCACTCTCTGCACATTCTCTCTGCCTCTGGTAAACCTACCCCTCCAATATACTTTTCTGGAATATACAATGAAGTTTCCTTAAGAAAAAAAAAGGAAATAATATGAGATTCAGCTGAAGTAGCTAAAGCGAAGTTTCCCTTCTTTCCCCACCCAGCCCCTATTTTATGTTACAGACTTTGAGTAAATCAGCAATGTGGAAAAGAAAATGTTTGAGTTTGGGAAAAAAAAAGTCTGTGTATATCTATAAATAATATATGCAATACAGATGTTCTATATGCCCCTACATGTGTATATATAATATATATATAGAGCGGAGTTCGTGTGCTCAACATGTATGTATTGTGTCTCTATACTTATGTTATACAAACAGTTCATTCTCTCCCTATGTGCGTGCCTATAAAATAAAATATACGCATATTGTACAGATATTTACAGCATTCATATATCGTAAGTACACGTACATAGATTTAAACATACATCCAGCCTGCGTATGCTGTATATATGCACAATATATATGATGCCCATGCACATGCACATGCAAAGGCAACATCTCTCTGAATAGGAGCAGAATGTTTGTATTTAAACATAAAATATTTTCTTACATTCTTAACACATACCCTTTATGAGCATTGAGGTACATAGAGCCTCCTCCATCCACATATAGAGGGAGTGCGATACTGGAGGGCAGGGATCAGCCTGATGGCCTAAGACCTTCACAATCTAAAGGCCACGTCTGTGTTTTTTGCATTTGGGATGGTACCTGAACCTGAGATGACACTTCCTTTATAGAAGTAGTGACCAGAGAGCAAACCTCTTTCACTCTTAGTAACAACTTCAAGTACTAAAGCAAAGCTGCCCTAGGTGAGCTCTTCCCCAAGGCTGCTGCTTGCTGCAGCTGTACCCGGCCGGGGGTGGCTTCTATCTTCCCATGCTCTCAGCGTGATGGCCCTTACTCGCAGGAATAGTTACAAGGAGAATAAGACTGTGCACTCAAAGACAGAGGCTGCTAAATCATCCATCATTTCCCGGAGACCTTCAGGCTGGAGGGATGCAGAATAACTTCTTTTTCTGGTCTAAATATAGAATCAAAAGCTGTGTAAGAAGTTGTCTTTTTATTGTTAAAAACAGGTAAATAGAGAGGCAGCTAGATATGAAAATACCTATATATACAGATAAAAATATGCATCTTTATCTTCAGCTAGATACGGATATAGATCCAAATGCAATTTTTCTCATGGCTGCCATTAAAAAGAGCCTCAGCAAGGGCTTGGGGGGTCCTCACCATTCTGTTTTTAAAATCCATGGATAAATAAAGCAACCAGCCAATCACCCCATGATCAAACAACCCGGTGACAACATAGACACCAGCTACCTCGTGGATGCCTGCCCCGTGCAGATCCCCTGTACAACTGTGAACCAGATCAAAGGCTGGAGCTACCAGATCCCTTATTGTAAGTGACACCTGCAAATGTTAGCCCTGCTTCGTGTTTCCAACCCATACCTGAATAAATACATAATCATATCACACAGCATAATTAATAGGAGTATCACCATGAAGGACTCTTAAAGGAAAGGCTGTTGAAAGAGAGTTCCTGAAGATAATCCTTTTAAAAGGTTTCCTTAAAATGCAGCCACTAGCGGGAATAAGGCAGGTTTAGTTCCAACATCTTAATACCTCTGGTTAGCACAGTTTTAGATCTTGTAAATGTCTTTCCTTTAATAGCGGCTTGACTTTTGATTTGGTACTTGCACTTTTTGGAGGATCTCATTGCTGCTGTGGTTCTCAATGGAGAAGGTCCCCAGAGGAGGCCCAGCCTGGCTCCACTTTCTATTGACCCATCGGGGACTCACAACCTCTTTTCTGCTGGAAATCAAACATGATTGCATCTTGCCTGCTTGTAATAACCTTTTTAACTTCACCATTCTGGAGCAAGAACTGATGTCCCGCACTATTGTTTAACGACCCATTTGAGTAATTTTCAGGGTGCTGCTTAATTTGTCCTTTTTCCTTATCCTGGATGGCACCCCAACTCCTGGGCCACCGAAACGGGGTTCAGCTGCTCCCAAGCTCTCTGCTTAGTGTGTTTCTTGACTCCTCCATTGTGCTCAGGAAAGTCCTGCGTGGCATCCACTGCCAGGGTTGGTAAGTAAATCACTGGGCTTTTGTGCTTTTACAAGTGACGTCTGTGTGAAATGAGGAGATAGATGTGAGACAGCAGGCTCTGCTCTCAGAACCCTTCTCCTTCCTCAGTTTCCCATCCCATGTGTTCTTTCCATGATCGTTTTGCATGCTCACATTGCTTAGGCTGTGTGGTGGCAGGTAAAGCTTGAGGAGCTCAGGGCTCACAGTGGAGTAGACCCCTGTTAGGAAGCCCTTGTCCTGCCTTTAGGAAGAAAAAGGTCCTGCCTTTTGCTGTCACTGCTTGTCTAGAGCTTCAGCCCAGGATTCTTCTCATGATTTTCATCAGGAAAAGTTTAGATTTGTGAAAAATGTCATCATACTGGCATGGAAATAAGTGAGGGCTTTTGGAGTAAGAAATGATGGACACATCCTCCCAACAGCAATAACTAAAAAAACCAAAATAAATATTACATTTGTTTAAATCAGGGTTTTTTTTGGCTTGTTTGTTTCTTTGCCCTAGAACTGCAGACAATCCTTTTGAATACCCCAGTCCAATTTTATCAGTTGGTGACAGGTTTGATGTCCAAACTCTCTTACCCCACAAGGAATTTTTTGCCTCTGGAAAACCATGAAGCATACCCAGCAGAGTGCAGACCAGGCTGTCACATTGTGGTGGTGTGCGTAACAGAAAGCAGGATCAGGGCAGCATAAGAGGTCATGGTCCTGCTGGTTCAAAATGATTTTAGGTCATTTGGCTTCAAAATAACCACACAAAGCAGTCCCCCCCCCCCAGCAAAGCTTTACAAACCAAACCCACTGTGGTATGAAGGAGGACTGAAATGTACTTGCTCCCTACTTGCCCAAGTTTTATTTTCCCGTTTATCTTTTAGCTGCTACTGCGCTATCACATCTGAGCTTTCTCCAGCGTTTTTTTCTAGGCAAGGTTAGAGACCTCTGATTTAGAGTATTTAATTGCTTGTAATTTCTCCTAATTTCCATGTAGTCATTTTTAATGTTTGCCTCTTTCCTTCCCTGTGAGCTATTAGCGTGAGTCATTTTGTTTCTTGACACAGGCAAGGGTTTTTCCCCCTCTCCTTTTCCATCCAGCCCTACTTATATGGGAACTCCCCAGCCGGGTAGGGAAAGGAGAAGGGGAATTAGATCTTTATCAGAAACTTACTTTCACCCAAAATTTCTTTAGATTAGTAAGTTAAACAGGGGCCAACAAAAGGCAAATGAATGCTTTCTCTCCCACTAAGAAATAATTCCCCTGCAGCCAAAAGTATTTCCTCTCCTCCCCTGGAGGCAAACCAGGAGGTGGTGTGACCATATGTCCCTCTCTCAGATGTACCAATGTCAGTCCTCAGCAACGGTCTGATCTCACTTTTTCTCTCTTTGGCCATAGAGTGTCAGGGAAGGTAAGAACTAAATTTCTATCAGAAAAATAGAAAGAAAATAAAATAGGAAAATGGGGAAGGTGGCATTAAAAACCTCAGCATTTGCTTCAAATCCTTGCCAACTTTTCAGGCCTTTGTAACTAAGCCAAAAATAAGGCTAGAAATCCACCTTTCATTTGCAGGTCACCTTGAAAGGTATATGAGTAGCTCTTTTACTAGCATTTATTTCAAGAGGATTTCAGCGAGGAAAGTAACAATGACAGAAATTCTGTTTCCTCACAGGTTCTCAGTTTTGTCTTGAGGATATGCAAGCGCTGGACAACTCCACACTGTGGACACTCACCCTGATGCAGTGGCATAGTCTGACTTGAGGTACAAATGCGGTATGGCACGAAGATGCTTTAGCACAGTTTTTGAATCATTTCCTAGGCCTCACAGCCCACACATTCATGTTCAAATAGCCGCAGGGTGGGAGGAGATGCCTACACAAAAGTGGGCAAGCGTCCGCTTTCCACTCAAATACCGTCCCTCCATTTTGTGTGAGATCTCCCTGATGCTCTTGTGAAAAGAGGTGGCACCAAGGCGTTTCTCTCTGCTCCCCACTGATCATTCTGCATGGAGCTGAGCCACTCCCTTCAACGTGAGGCTAAGTAGGGACAGGAACCTAAGGGTTTACTTCCCTTACTGGGACATTAGGAGCAACTGCTGCCTGGAAAGAAACCATCCAGAAGATCAAACTGTGCACATGCTTTAGTCAATGTTTTCTCAGCCTTAATTGATAACTGATGAGGAAATCTGCTCTGCACATACGCATGCATATGTATTGACAAGCACACAGACACGTGTGTGTATACATAGATCTCTTTAAATTTAAATAGATTTACAACCAAGGACTGGAAGGTGGATAAAAGGTTGTTAGAAAAGATCTAACACATCTGTATGACCTTCTGTGGGGATTAAATGCATAGTAGGCTGCACTCAGCGCTAATGCTCCTATTAATTTGTATTTTTCATTGTTGCTTTCACGTTTGTCAGGCTTCAATGAAGGGATAATGAAGTAAATGGATGTTAACTACAAATTAATCATCCCTGCCTTGATAGCATTAACACAGGTTCTTACTTGCGTACTTTCTTTGCACAGAAATTGTAGCAAACTTTCTATATCTATACCAGCAAAACCAGTGGGACGTTGTAACACAGCAGAGAAAGAGAAATAAAAAGAAGGGAATTGAGATGCCTTCCCCAGGGAAGTGCAGATACTTATTGCAGCTGTTGAATTTGAATTGTGAGAAAGCACTGAGGAGGTGGAGGGCATGGTAGTTTTGCAAGGAGAGCTTGTTGGAAACGGTGCGCTGATCATGGGCAGGTAGGAGTTTTGGTCGTGTTTAACTCCTAAAAGGGCAGATCCTCTGAGGGTTTATTTTTCTAACTGGAGTGTATCTCCTCTCGCTGTGCAGCAAAGGGACATATATTTACATGGATGTATTTAGAAATGTGCAGGCTTCTTTTCTTTTTTGCAGATCTCCTTGCTTTACTTCGGAGCTTGATGTCTGTGAGTCTGGTTACGTTGTCGTATCTGGTACTGGGGAGGCTGGAAGCTCCCTTTGGATCTGAATGGGAACAGGGTTGGAGAAATCTCAGGCTCCCCAAGTCCCTTGAGAGTGAGTGGAGCAGGACTGAAGGCAGAGGCAGAGAGCCACCAGCCCCGGTGGTTCGTCATCTTGGAGATACACATGCCTCTGCTGAAGGCTTTGGATACCCTGCAAATGTATATTGGGCAGCTGCCCCTGCAGACGAATTTCATGAGCTTTTTGCAGTTTAGACTTTGACCCAGGCAAACACGGGGATTTCTGCTCAGGTGTTTAATTTCTGATGAAGTGATGTTCGACTTTATGCAGACAGGGCAACAGACTCATTTTGTGCTGGCAGTAGAAACAAATGTAGATTTTGATTTTATCATTAATTGCTCACCTCTGCTGTGATCACTTGGCACTATGTTCTACTATCAACACAGATTTCCTTCTGCTCCCCTTCTCCATATCACAGGCTGCTGTAGATCTTTGCAGCCAAGTTGACTCTTGCTGTGATGCCCTAGGAAGTCACTGGTGTCTTGTGATGGACCCTGGCAGAGCCCAGCAGCACCCACACTACCAGCATCTGGTCCTGATCCTCATTTCTTGGTCATCAGTGTGATGCTATGTCCAACTCCACAGCTGGCTCCAAAAGCGCCTAGATGCCGGTGTCCAGAGATCCCTTTGCAAAGAAGGAAACACTTGGTCAGACTGAGATTGTCAAGTGATAAGTTCATGCAGCTGTACCGGCTTTTCTCCTCCAGGCACACACTGGCAATATTGTCCAACCTATAAATATGGAAAACTTTCAGTGCTCTTAAAGATGGGCACTTCATGGGCAAACTAGTACTCCCCAGAGCAAGTGGTGACTGTAGGTTCATCCCCAGAACAACTGGGGCATGCTGCAAGACTTGAAGGTATCATTGGTTACTTGAGAGGAGGCATTATAGACTGTTCGGGTATTTCTTAAATTGATTTTTTTGTAGCCTTTGTCTATTCCTTTTTATCATCTTCCTCTTTACCAGTTGTTGGTGCAATCTTTCGCTCTCTTCTATGGATCAAGCACTTTTATTAGTTGATGGACTGATTACTTGATTCACTAAGAAGTTTTACATATTTGCCCCAACATTATTTTTTGTCATCCCAACCAAGATTTATCACTGGTCTTTCCTGTATGAAATGCAATCTTTTGATGAAAAAACAAGAGCATTCTCTAATTACCATCTTTCCACACGTCTCCCAGGGTATCACCTTTCCTGTGGTCTCCATGAGTCATTTGGAGGCACTAGGTGACATCTTTCTGCATAGTTTTCCCTCTCCTGCTGCCTTGGAAAAGCAGTCAAACTTCCATACCTGCTTGTCTCATAGTCTACCCTGTCTTTGGGTTGGGACAACCAGAAGATCTGTTTGTGGGTCCATTCCCTGCACTTGATTCACTTGGATTAAACACAGACCTTTCTCTCTGCCTCTTCCCCTCCTCTCTTCATGTTCCCTTCTTCCTTGTGTCCTTCCCATCCCGATGGGCACAGATAACATTTTCTCACTGTGAAAGCTGTAACTCCATGGGTTTTCAAAGGGATGGATTTCATTCCTTACCCACCATCTCTGCTATACACTCTCCAAGCTGAAACATCTCCATTTGTTTTCTCGGCCACAGAAAAAAACAAAGCAGTCTAGAGGTACATAAGTATTCCAGAATTCACTTCTCTGGTGGTACAGTTTAACACTGACCCATGGCCACTTCTGTGGCTCTTGCATAATGCTTTAAACTGAGCATCTTTAGTTTTGTCTCCAGGCCAAGAATTTGTTCTTTAATAAAAAAACTCAGAAGTGTCCTGAAGGATATGCGCTCATAACCATGTGACAGATGTGCAAGCTTGCACTTATGTGGCCCCTGTGGTCTCAGCTACTTGGATTAATGAGGGTCCAGTGTAATCCTTGCTTTCTTTTCTTGCAGATGCATGCAATAGAGCCACAGAATGACTTTTGCCTGTCAGGCACCTTCTCTATGCCATCATGTGTACATGGCTGCTGCTTGGAGAGCCTTGGAGAAGGGAAAGAAAGGCTCTCAGTGTCCTGGCCAAGCATCTGGCTTCCTTTCCTTGTTGCCCCCACAGCTAGAGGAGCAGCACTCTTCTTGCATAACTTACCCTGCCTAAAGTCTCCAGAAAGTTAGCTGTTAAATCCAGCTCCAGCTGTTTGTTCTTTGGGAGTCAGCCCTACCTTCCTGCTTGTTTTTCACAGGCCCAAGTCCTTCTGGTCCTTCAAGAGCTTGCCCACCCAAAGCAGCAGAGACCTGCCTCTCCTCCCACACTGGTGCTGGAATGTGAATGTGATGGGTGCTGTGATCAGAGCTGTGCAAACCTGGCCTTGGTTGGAATTTAGGATCCTTAATCACACAGGTTTATCTAAAAATAAAATACAGGCTCATAAGTGTCTCAAGCATTTTATCTCATTTTGTGGGGAGATGTGAGATATTTCTAAATGGAGTTGGGAATGAAGGAAGCAGCCGGGTACATTTTAATTCTAATTTTTCCTATATATCAAGCGTTAAATTAACAAGTGAGGGAGAGCACTACTGAAGAGCTATCTGCTGTTTAGACAGGCATATCAGGATAAAATTACTCTGCTTGCCCGTGGTTTGTCTGGATACTCCTGGAGCTGCACCAGTAAAGAGTATAATTGTACTGCTGTTTGAGGTTTCAGATTTGGTGCTGTGAATCCTCCCCTCTGACTATGCAAGGTTTGCTCCATGACATTAGGTAACTATTCCCCATAGGCAATTTTTACCCAGAGAAGGTGCAGAGCTCCTCAGAAGGTGTGGGAGTAAAGGGAGAAGGGCTCAGGCAAGAGACTTCTATTTGTAACAGTGAGGGTGGTTGGCTCAGATGTTTGTTGGAAAAAGGTTTTCCCCGCAGCTTTTCAGTAGGGGGGTCTAATTGGCACAGGAAAGATTTTGCAGCCAAGAGAATGGTTTCTATTTCTGAATGGTTGGTGCAATGCACACATTATTTCAATATCATCCAACAGATTTAATTTTTCTTTTTCTATAGTAAGAATTGCTGTGTTGCCTTCAAGTAATTGAGTTTAAAATCAGAACACTCTTCAGAATCTTTTATTTGCTGCGTGATAAGGGGCACTGAGGTCTTTGGATTAGTTAACATCAAGATACAGCACCTCCAGGCTCTGCACAGCTGGCCTGTACCGTGCACGTGTATGTCGAGTACTCCTGTCTCTGAGTAAATGGTTGGTATTGACTTCCACTGAAGCTCAGTCATAAAATGCTTCAGTGCACTGAATATGATGATTTTTTTTTCCTCAATCCAAGTCCCAAGAGGACTCACTCCAGATATCCCCACTCAATGAAATATTGTCTCTGCAGCCAGAGAAAGCAATCTCCTGAGTATGAACCTTGAAGCAGAGGAACGGGTTATTTCTCAACAGCCTTTTGATATTGTCAAACCTTCAATCTCTTGGGAATTTATGGACTTTGCTAATACATAGGACTGACTCTGGACACTAAATGCCTCATTTTCACCAAATCTGTAATTATTCCCTTTGCACATTTCATGTCATATAGTTGTGGGGATAGTATCATTGTTCCCATTTTATAGATGTGAGAGTTGTGCTGCAGAGAGACGCCGGGAAAGTGTGCACAAGTCTATTCTGCATTGCTGGCTTCCTCTTGCAGTGCTAGTACAGCTAAGGGGTGCTTGTGTGTGTGTGTCCTGCGTTTGTTGTGTTTGCTGGTAAATCTGTTATTTCTTCTCCTTGTTTTCAAGGTCTTCTGGCCCCCTCAGTGTGAACGTTCCCAGAGGTGACTCTTTTTACCTTTAAAGCAGAGATGGAATGAACTAGGAGGAAGCTCCCCCTTCTGCAAGTATTTGACCGCAGTGGTGGAGCCTGAGGTTGCAAAAGTCCTTTAAGAAGTATGCATTTTCAGATGTCATTTACTGTATTAAAAGCTGGACACCCAATCCAACTCCGAAATACTTGAACCTGGGAGTTGCTGACATCAAACCACTGTGAGTCAGCCATGTGGGACAAACGGCACTTGGTGTCCCAAGGAGCTCCTGAGGGATTGTACAGTGACGATGGATGTGCACAGGCATGTTGAGATGACACAGAAGTTAGAGCAAGCAGGACCCAGCTGAGCCCTAATGGCTGTCCCTGAGCTTGCAGGTAAAGACTATCAAGGCAGGCAATTAACCCTGTTGTAGGTAGGCAAGAAAGTCAGGACTCATTTAATTTCTTGGCTTATTCCTTATGAGGCTACAAGCTCATTTAATGTTCACACAAAGTTCTGAGTGACCATGTGGACCTGGAGCTCACGATACCTTCCTTCTTTCTCAGTCCACCAAAGCATCCCTGAACACATTTTTCCTTTGATCACAGTTGCTTATGACTAGCAAAATCACACAGGAAAATCGTGAACTTATTCACACAGGGAAACCCCCAGATTTCTGTATAACAAATTTTTATTAAAATCATTAACTATTAATTATTAAAAATATTGACGTCTGCAAATTTCCATCCGTTTCAAGGAACAGTGAGGATGCCAGCATAGCATGCTCTTTATGGAGAAGTGTTGGGGCTGCTTGCTCACTTCTGGTTTGAAGGAGAAGAAGCCCATAACCAACAACATCTACTGAATTAATCAAAAGCTGAAACTTGAACTAAAAAATAATCCACAGGTAACAGGTGTGAGGGTGCAGTTCTGCTGCAGGTAAGGTTTGCATCTGAAAAGTTAGCTGATTATTAACCAGCCTATTCCTCCAAACCCCAACCCACCAGTCCTTGTTTTCCTTTATTTCTCTAGCACACTTACACATACACCGAAGACTTGAAAAAGGCAGCACAGATTTCATTTCCCATTCTTTCCAACCTGTCAAGTCAACCCCTGCTAGCACAGATTTCACTACAGCATCCCTGTATTTGTTACAACACTGTGGAAATAGCAGCGGAAATTATAACACTCCTTGTGAGGACGTTACAGCTTCTGATCTGGGTTGCCAAAACATTCTTTCCATGCCAGTTGTCCTCCCTGAAGCTGCCACTGGAAATGCTTAACTTCACCTTGGTGTCATCACTGATTGCCTCCTCACCAACATTTTGGATAGGCTCATGGCTGGATTAAAATGTATTATTCCTGTCTTACATGTTTTCCCAGGTCCTTGAGGCACAAGGTAATGCTGGAGAGGACAGGGCTAGAGATGCTGATAAAAAAGTAATGAAAGCACAGTGCAGACAGCCTCCTTTTACTGGGCTTTGGGAATGCTCTTGTGTTGACTGGATTTGTACCTTCCAAGCAGTTTCTGGTTAAAAGGAAGAATAAGGAGTACCATATTGCCCTGGGTTAGATCTCCTGGGGCCTGTGTTAGTTGGTTGCACTCTTGTTGCTGCACACTTACGTGTTGTTTCCATGCAAGCTGCATGTGTGCATCAGCATGAGTTTATATGTCAGAGACGTATCCGTATGATGGTTTTTGTTTTGTTCTCCCACCCCACCTTTTCAGGCTCCCGGAGCCTGAAGATCTCCCATTTGGACTCCAGAGTTCCGTGGAGATTAGGACAGCAATGTTTATGTGCTATTCTAATGCTGGTTTTAGTAGGATAAGTGCTTTTTAATGCATAGCATTAAATAGTGTGTCCTGTTCTCTCTCCTACAGGATGGTTGTCTGGAGGAATGTAATTCCAGCTTCTGCCTCAGCATGCTATTATACACAAGCACGGTTACATGCCCACATCAGGCATGGTTAGTGCCACCATTGAGCATTATTTGGTCAATTTGGCACCGTCAATATGAGAACCATCTTGACAGAATGAGTGTTGTCAACCCCAACAGGACCAGGGATCCTGTAACTGCATCCTGAAGGCAACAGGACTTTAGAAGGGCATTCAGGGAGTGATGGGCAGTGGTGACACCCAAGGGGAATATCATGAGATGCTGCTATTCCCATGCGAAAATCCAGCAGGACACAGGTAGTGTGTCACATTGGCTTGCTAGTCTTGTGATGGCTCCTAGCCACTGATGGAGACTGATCTGCTGACTGTACCCACACAGGCTTCTGGCTATGGGTTTGCAGATAGAATTGTAGGCATTGGGCAGATGTGGTGATACTGCTAAGAGTCAAGAAATCACCACAAAAGCAGCTTCCTCATACTGGGCTGTTTCCTACAGCTTTTGGCTGTCCCAGCAGAAAACTGCTAGGGAAGGGAGCTCATCCTGAAGCAACACATCTACTGAAGGTACTTGGTGCTGATACATCATCTGATCTGATGGTGCTTTCTTGAACCTTTGCATGTCCTGCTCTCAGAAAGCACTGTCTTGAAGGAAACCGGAAGCATCCGTGGAAAAGCAAAAACCTGCAGAGCCTGTGGTAGTCTGTGTGAGGGTAGAGACTCATTCACTCTGCTCCAGGAAGCTTGCAGAGGGAAGGTTGCATGCACTATTGTAAGAGACATAATGTGGTCTTAAAATAAATACAATTATTGTGCTTCTGTTATGAAGTATATGTGAGAAAGACCATTCCACGAGATATATGAGGGCTCTGACCCAACCTTCATTAATGTTGCTATCTGTTTAAAGTGAGTAATTGCAGTGAAGTGCCAGTCAAGTTCCCGTTATGCTGAAAAGTCTCCAGAAGAGGTTCAGTTAGCAGAAGCTGATGAGCTGCAGTGTGGGGAACCTCAGGAAACCTTTCCCAGATTAGTCATAAGAGCCAGCCCTTGTACAGTGCTTGTCATCAGCACGTGCCAAAGTGCTCCATAAAGTGCTGCCTGCAGCACTTCCCTTGCACAAAGTAAGGTCACGGATGAGCAAAAGGCTCCCCCAAGGTTGTCTGGGGGGCCAGAAGCAGAGCTCAGTTTCCGTGTCCTGGAGCAGTGTCTTTGGCCTCTGTGTTGAACAGCACATCTGTTCATAGAGAGATGTAGGAGTCCTGGCTGGAAAACAGCAAAGCATCCTTGGCTCTTGCAGCCCAGGAGGCAGAGGCAAATAAGATGTGATAATAACCAGTGCTTCAGGTGCTACCTGGGGGGATTTCAAACACTCCTGTTGTCTTCTAGAAGACTACATTCATCAGTTCTCTTGGAAGTTGGCCACCCTTTTGCCTTCACCCAGAGGTGGTTTGCTCTGTGAAGATCTCTGTCTTCCATTTGCCGGCTGCTTCTTTCACTGCAGTGAGGGGCTGCAGCCATTTTCAGCATTGGGCCTCCAACTAGGCACTGATACTCTGCTTTCCTGGTGGGTTTCAGCTCAACAGGTCATCTGTCCTGGTAGTCCTCCCATTCAGAGGTACTGAAAGCCCAGCTGTCTCCTGCCAGGACCAGTGTCTTCCAGGGGATTGCCTTGGGATCCTGGCTCTCTCATGAGCAAGGAGAGATGGCCATGGCAAAGAGACCTTACCTTTTTTGCCAAGGCCATCAGTCTCTGGATGCTGGTAGTCTGAGGCTACCTTGTCCAGGTGGCAAGTAGGAATCTGCCTTCTGCATACAAGAGCTGAAAGATGCAGAACCCAAAGATGCTAACAAGCTAAAAAACCAGGAACTGTGTTTCACTGTAAAGAAACCCTCCTGACTGCTTCTCTGTATCTATCTGTACTACTGCTTTCCAATGTCTATGCTTTTCTATATTCACTGTCTTGCTGTAGAGGTCCAAGTTTGCCCTGAAGTTCAGCACAAATGAGTCCCAAAAGCTGTTCCCCTGGATGCTCCTGGCGAGGAGGTCAGAGAAGACGTGAGAGATGCTGGATACACACAAGCAGCAGGGAAGCAAAGCATCTTCCCGGTGTTTCTGTGACTGTGTCCATCTAAAGTGACAGTCCACGTCCTGTGCCTGCCCTGCCTTGGACATCCAATGACCAAAAGTTGCTCCAGCACCAGAGTCTACGAAAGCCTAACAGGGGCCGTTGGGGGAGGTTTGGTGACTGGAAGCTTTCTGCCTGGTGGGCAGGCAGGGCAATGATGTTCATGGCTTTATCTGGGGTCTGTTGTGTCTTGTAAAGATGAAACGATGTTCACAACTCTCACCTGCTCTCTCAACGTGGGGGGATGGAGTCTGAGGGAAAACCGATGAGAAAATATTTACTAACCTATTAAGTGAGGTCTCTCTATTGGAGAATTTAATCTCCAGGACATCGTTATCTTTGTTAGGTTTTCTGTATCTTAGGTACTCAATAAATGATTGTTAAAGTAATTCGGCATTCTCCTCTCAATCAGAGAACACAACAGCATGTCAGCTATCCAATCACACTCTCATTCAGTAAACAAAACACAGGCAGGGTAGGTACATGGGTGATAAAACTCTGAAACAAGGGTCTGGATCTTCAAAAAGTGATGGAAACACTCTGTGGCTGGAGACTGTAGGAATGAGGTAAGCAAGAGCCACAGGAAGATATCCACAGGGAAACGACATCAGAAACAACCATGGGATGGCAACAATGTGGTGCTTAGCTATGCCATGGAAACATCTACTTGACTCCCCAACACTGAAAAAAGTGTGGTTGTCTGTCTTTCCATGACCTGGGGCTCTTCCTCATGCCTTACATTTTCCCTGGAAAGGTTTGGAGCCCCAGCATTCACGGGGGTGCTTTCCTTAAGTGGTGACACCCAGCATAGCATCCTGCATCAAGGCACACTTACCTTTTTGTTGTTCTCCCGCCCTTCCTTTCTGGGATGGACCCGTTGGATCCCCCTTTGGTTTGCCCCCTCTGGCTGTATGTGTCCCTTATCTGCGCTGCATTCCCACTACTTCCAGCCCAATATATCAGCTGTGTGGGGCTGTGCATGCAGCCCCGTATCATGATGCCCACTCAGAAGTTTTTTCAGCTTAGTTGTATCACAGATGGGTGAGTTTGAGCACTGGAATTGGAGATCCAAGGTTCAGTCAGGGCCACTGCCACTGTGGTCCCATGGGGTTCGAATGCAGCTTTGTCTTCTTGTCCCCCTGAGATGCAATTCATCCTCATGTACAACAGAGCACTTTCATTTTGCCTCTTCAGACCTGGGTCAGGTTTAATACAGTCTGTGAGAAGGGCTTAAAACAGTAAAGTATGAGATTGAATTATGGTCTAATCTGCCACTAATAGAACCTGACCAGCTCCATTATTCAATGTCAAATCACTGCATTTGTTATTAAAACGTAGTGTGAACTTCCCTAATTTCTGTCGGGTTAGGACCATATCCATCATTCTTGCCTGAACCGGCACCAGGGTAGTACAGATAACACAGACAAATTTAATATGGCAAATTTACCTTAGGAAGCTTGGTCTAGCAGCACTGAGAAGGGAGGGGCTGGGCAGTCCTAGGAGGAAAAGGATGGATGATAGCAAGCTGCAGTTTGACATTGCAGGGGGTAATGATATTGCACAGTGCCTCTTTAGGAAGGGAAGGTCTAGCTGGCCACTGAGCTCTAGCAGTCTGACTTAAAACTGTGCTCAGAGGAGAGGTGACAGGGGAAGGGCAGGCCCCATGTTCTGGTACAAAAGGAAGGGAGTGGAAACACATAACCACAGTTTTTAAGATTTGCAGGTGACACCACCATTATTGCAACCATCACATCATAAGGTTGCAGTCTCTTTTTCCATGGGCTGTGAACAACTCTTGCCTTCTCTCCAGTGATGCCATCCCAGGGAAGGCAGAGCTGTCACATCAAATTCTTCACCTTGCTCACTGGTGAAGAGTATCTACCCTCCGTGTTGGTAAATACTCCCTGGGAAGAGACAAATGGAACTAAAATTACTCAGGAAGTCATCAGCAGATATCTGGATAGTTAAATGAAGTCTGCCTAACCTGGTTCAACTGTGAATTGTACCAGGATTTTAGGTCTTATCTGCACAGGTGGAAAGCAAGGCCATTAACTCGATGGAGCATCAAACAACCTTTGTCAGAAACTCCTTGTTTATGTGCATTTTCTTCCTTTTTTGTCTTTCTCCTACATCCCTACTAATCCTAGAAATACAGAAGTGTGAAAGTAAATCTCTACCATGTTGACCTAAAAAAGGCTAGAGAAAGAAGAGCCCAGAGGCACACCAGGAGCGCTGTAAACCATTATACCCATTTTCAAAGGTAAACAATCTGATTGCAATAGAGATTAACAGAATTCATTAGAGGAAAAAAAACCCCAAACTTGTCATTATTAGGTCTAATGAGTTGACACTGGTGGAGAGGGACTTGGCACCATGGAAATGACAAATATTAAGAAAGAAAGATAAACAACTCTATCTGGATAGTGAAGACCTTCTCTGGCCACTCTCTTCTCATTGCTGGTATGAGTCAAACCAGCAGAACTGTCTTTAAAGAAGCTTATGTTTCGCTCACCTTTGCCTTCAGCACAGCTTCTTTCTTGTAAGGACCAGGGAGAATGCTTGGAGGGCTCAACGAACCTTTACAAATTAGTGGATAAATCTGCCTCATAGTCAGCATGTGGAGTAGTAGGTGTGTGAATATGTGATCATTGCTCCTTCCAAAAGTGAATACCCCAGAAATACTAAACACTGTCTGCGTGAGATCAGTGTTATAGATCATTCTCATGTGGTAAAGCTTCCTCTATCTTTATTATACCTTGTCTGTGGCACTGGAAAAACTTTATGCATCCACTTGTCAAGACGTCCTGTGTCCCTTGATCTCCCAAGGCTTCTGTCTGGGCCAAGTATTCACGGACAAGAAGAAGGAGCACTTTGTTTGGGCATAGTCTTTGCAATTACTGGGATAAGGAAGACAGCCAAGCCTACCATCAGTGGTGGCTTTATTCATGTTTTCTTCCCATTCTTCAGGAGAGCAAGGAAGGTCTTATGCAAAGCAGCATCACTTGGCACTCCAGTGGAGAACCGTGTTAGGTATGTGCTCAGAGGAGCTGGTGAAAAACACCCACACCTGATTTGTCAGCTCAGAGGATGCGCCTGGTGGCATGGTGGCCCTTGATGGGAAGGTGCCAGACTATATGTGGCAAATCCAGTGGATTAGGAGCTCAAAAAATATGTTTCTCTTTCTCTAGTCTCTGCAGCCTTCACCTAGTTTGCCTTTTCTGGGTACTCTTCATTTAGTTTCTCCTAGGGTTGACTTTTTGCTCTCACAGGTTCACCTTTGCAAGCAGTTCTGTGTGGAGAGGATTGCAGCCAAGGGAATGAATTCTTGCTAGGGGGCTAAGGCAATATTCCTGATGTGTCTTAGCTGGGGAAAAGAAAGGACTGAGGTCAACATCTTGCAGTTGGATCTGTGAGAAGGGATCAAACTACCATGATCTCTTTGGAGGTTCCTTCCTGGATTGTGCTGGTGGATTGAGACTAGGGAGGATCCTTGTTCCCTCCTGCACCACCACCCTTGTACATAAGTGAATACCAGCAATACACCTCGTCCAAAGGATTTGTTGCTGTGAATAATTTTGTTGTCAGAATTAAATTGGCTTGCACGCGATCCCAGACATATAGCCAAGCACGATGAGATGAGCAATGCTCATTGCCCTTTACCTCCCATCCTTTGTACATCTCAATTAAAAGGTGTCATTGAAGAGGGTTTTGCAAAGTGAGGCGTCGAGTCTGAGCGGTGCAGTGTGTGGGACAGAGAATGCTGCGATGTCTGTGTGCTGCTCAATTATTCATTTCCTATTTCTGCATATACAAAAGGTTAATCCACGAGGCGCCTGCCACACAGGGAAAGCAGCTCTTTGGAGACGGCTCCATATTATTATTATTTTTTTTTCCTAGTGGTTTTTCAAGCATTATCTCTCTTCTGTTTCTTCAGAGGGGGGGAGTATGTAGGATAATTAAGAGCTTCCTCTTCCCAGGCAGACAGCTTGAGAAGAAACTGCCTGGTGTAGGCAGGATGGATGATGGGTTATTAAAATGTTGGAGTTTTAACATGGGAGTCCTCCATCTCTCCAGTCCTCACCCTCACCAAGGCTTTATGTACTAGGGGAAAAATGCCATCACTGAAACCTGCACCTTACTCTTGTCACACTCCTGCGGAAGCTGCTACAGAATCCCACAAATGCCCCATATTCAGAGGCACTAAGTTGTCTTGTTAAGAGAGTTGTCAGGCAGTCAGTTCTTTGGGCAAACTCTGTGCTGTGTCTTCCAGCTCACGTTGCTTTAGCAGCTTTAGCTTTAGCAGGGGAAGAGTCTGGCCTCATTTCCTGACATTCAATGAAATGGTGCACTTGGAAGAAGAAACCACCACTTTTGCAGTGAGACCAAGCAACAGAACAAGGAAGGAGGCAGCATAGCATGTCCAGTGTTACATTAGCCTAGGAGGAAAGGCTTTGGGGCAGTGGCCTCAGCATATATGGCCACAGAAATCATATATTTCCATCAGAGCAGTTTATGAGGGAGGGTTGCAGAGCTCTACCTCCTCCTTCCTTCCCTGAAATATGTGGTTTTCCTTGGTGTCTAGGGGCTCTGTCCTGCTGACCTTCTTTTCTGTTGGGGAATTCTAACAGGATCTTTGGAGAAGCCCCAGGAGACCTCCTCATGACTGCTTTCCACTATGCTGTGTTGACTAGAACTCAGAACAAGTTTCTTGTGCTGCTCTGAGCTTCCAGGATGTGCAGGTGAGCAGATACCTGGAGTGGAGGCTGCCCCCCCAATGTCAGAGCCAACAAGGGCTGTGCTGGCTCGTGCTTCACCTTGTGCTGCCCTCTGGGTCAATGTGGAGCTGAAGGGGCACAGCCAGCCAGGTATGACTTCAGCCACCCATGGCCAGACCTTCTCTGCGTTGGCCAGTACAGACAGCTGGGTGACCCTCTGGCTCTTCCATTATTCATCCTTCTGGACTGATCTCATGGAGACAGTTCTAAAGGTCGGCTCGGTGTTAATATGCTGAATGGGAAGATGCTATAGGCTGGAAATTGAGCCTGTCACACCAGAGTGATTCTCATTGATGGTATTTGATTTGCCATTAATATTAATTGTAGTTTTTGAGGAACAGTCAAAAAGATCTGCCATGAGTTAACTGTCTCAGCAGTGTTTGCCATTGGAGAAACATAAATACTGTGCTGAAGTTGTTCTCAAAAGGCTGAAATTCCTCCTCCAAAGAAGCACAGATATGAACAAAGAAGAGGTGCCCAGAAAACACAAGTGCAGCAGGTGGAATAGAGCCTGTGAGACATGCCACCCTCAATTCACAAGACATTCCATACCTCCTGGGATGTCACAGGAGGGGAAATCAGGAATCTCCTGAAAACCAGCAGGATTATCAGGCAGATGAGTAGGCCACGCAGGCAGCAGCTGAATTTCCTGCCTCTGCTTTCCCAGTGCTGTATAGACCAGCTGAAAGATTCCCTGGTAATTCAGGATATCCCATATGAAGTCGCCATACTGGGTCTTCTCCTGCCACAGCAGGCTGGGCCATACAAAAAGGCGCCTTGCAAAGAGTGGGTCTCCATTCCCAAAGAGCCCAATAACCTCTGAGTGGGTGTCCTGTTTCCATGGTGCATTTCCGCCTGTCCAACAAGAAGTAACTTCACAGCTGGAGGCCACATTCCCCCTCTTTTCAATAACAGAATAACTCTCTCACAGAAATGTGAGTGAGTTTAGAGCATCTGTGGGTTGGGGGACAAAAAGACAAAGGGAGCCTAGTTTTTTTAGGTGAATTGCATTCATGGAGAGATGCTATAATTTACCCTCAGTTATTGAAACATAAGGTTGGTTTACAATAGTTTTCTAGGCTTCTTCTGTACTCCACTTAAGAACAGCAATGGCTTCAGCTCCACACTTACAGGCACTGGTTTTTGGAGACTACAAACCATCCCTTCATGAAGCCAGTATGCCCTGCTGCTCAAGGAGTAAGTGCAGTTGATATGGTTGGATGAGGCACTTCATTTTTAAATGTCTGCAAGTGGTGAAAGGAATTATTAGCACTTCTTAGTCATTTGGTTGACCAGAAATACTTGTAAACTTTCACTGGTATTTCTAAAAAAGTCTGAGAGGAAACACCCAGGAAAAGTAGATGTTTCCTTTTGGTCTTTTCAGAATCAAAAGTTTTCCATTTGCATTACAAGCACCAGCTGAGGATCAAGTGAAACCTAAATGAGATTACCAACAAAAGGAAAGAAAACCTGTCTCTGCTAGTGGGAAAGTTTGACCAAAACTGTGGGGTAAGAACACAGAACTTTTTCAATTTGGAGCTGGCCAAAAGAAACACCAGTGGAACCAGAAAGGAATGATTTCTGCCAGTCTGTTTCAAGTAGAGCCTGGGAGTCATTCGGGAGAGGGGTGAGGGGCCAGTCAGCTTCTGTTAGGTTAGCTGAGAAATACTGTTTAAAAGAGATTTTTACATCTGGTTGGGGACTTTGAGGGAGATCCAAAGTTAGGCTTCAGAGTGTGCCTGGAGGGGACTATTTGTTCTGTCATTGTCCCAGACAAAAGTCTGGTGCTTGGGTGAATGTTAGTTTTAGCAAAGCTTTTAATCTACAGGCAATTGCAGCGTAGACAGCTGCTGAAAAGACATTTGAAGACATGCAAGGTACAGCAGCTCGAGAACTCGACTTGGGGCTGGAGACAAATCCCATCGTACCATTCCCAGGTTATCTCTTTGAGTCTCTAGATCTGTCTATATTTGTCATCATTTGTTTAAAAGAATGTGGGGGAAGACCCCCCCTGAACTGTGCAGTATTATCAGTACATTATTAATTCATTTTCCTGAGCAGAGAACCAAAATCTGAATCTATGTGATTTTGACAGGGAAAGCAAGTGAAATGCTCCTGATCTGATTTGTAATTGCATTGGAATATGGCCTATGAACTGGAGAGGTCCTTAGCTCCTGGACAACCACCTTCACGAAGACCTGAACATTGCTGGATACTGGAGAATATGGACCATGGACTTCTCCAGATTTAGTGCTCTGTTGCTCACAGCTCCAAGGTCCAGAGCTGGCCAGGGAGAAGGACTCCAGGCTGCTTCTTGTGGCCACTTTAGCAAACCTTAACAGTCATCCATAAGTAACTCAGGGAGATGAAGCTGACCGATTTGTGCTCTGAAACCAAGTAGCTTATGGGCTAAGCACTTCCTAATAATGAAACGGGAGATACTAATACCAGTGAGTATTCGTTAACACCTATTTAATTCTTGATGTGAAGGAGGGCTTGATGTTTCTGTGACAATAGCACATTGAGCTTCTTTTAGTTTTCTTTATTTTTCTTCCAAATGCTGTGAACAGCTTCTGTTGTCCCACCATCCCAGAAAAGCTGTTGTATAAGGAACAGAGAATCGGGAAAAATATAATGGAAGAACTAATGCAAGAACTACTGGAGAATCAATGAAATATGGGAGATCCAAACAATCAAAGACAATACTTTTCATACAGTGGGTATTGAACCAAGGAAGCACTTCGTACAGGAAGCCACAAAGGCCAAGAACTGAGCAAGATCTGGGAGGTAATACACATTTACATACACACTGAGCTATCAGTGCTGATGACAATAATTGATCTGAAAATGCAAAGATGAGCACAAATTCATGACTATGTCCTGATTTCTAAATACTGGAGACCTTTAATATCACATCAAGGGTGTGATATCAGGGTCTGGACATCAAGGAAATACAAGGCTGTTTGCTGGGTCTCTTGCATCACCTGTTGAAGTTGGTCTTTGGACAGGATGCTGCATTCAGAGAGGCAAGGTGACAACTGATATTTGAACAACACCTTTCCAACCCACCATGATTTGCCTGGTGAATGCACTCGCGTGGGAGGAAAGGAATATTTGCTTCATGTCCCACTGAGACAAAGACCTCATGGAGATTTACACAAAACAACCCTCCTTCCAGGCTGTTTAGGATCTTACAAAACCCTTTGGTTTGATTGAGAGATGTGTATTTCTACCCAAGCCCAGGCAGCTAGGAAGGATGCTCATTTTCATGTCCTTCTAACCTGCATATTAAGCACACAAGAATCATTGCATGCTCAGGGGAAACCTAAGCAAGGCAACATCACAGAGAATCACAGGATGTCACAGCCCTCTCCTGTCTCCCCAGCATGCACACAACCACACACATTTGAATGCAGGATTTTCTGCAGGTATTAAGTTCCTCTGGGTTTATCTGAGAGCAGGCTGCTCTAGTTAAAATAACACTGTGCAGCAGAACAGAAAATAAGATGTCACGGCAAACTAAACATCTTCACTTTCTCAACATACTAAAAAGCTCTGGGGTGAGTAGAGATGGGCTAACAGCAATGGGACCATGCAGCCCTGCCTGGCCCCTTGGTGGGTGGGTTTAACTGGTCATGCATTTCTATCTTGTCATCATTCCCAGGGAAGAGCTGGGTGAGATGGGTACAGGCCAATCCTATCTCCTAAGACATCTTTAATTTTTGCTACTAAAGAATACATTTCATTTGCAGTAACATCTTATTTTCTGTTCCACTGCACAATTTTATTCTAACTAAGGTGGTTTTCTCCTGGATAAGCTCTGAAGAATGCTCTAGCTTTCTTTTCAGTAAGAAGAGCTTTGGAAACCTTGCTTTTATTTATTGGTTCATTTTATTTCCTGTTCTTTTTCTGCCATGTTTAGTATGACTGAGTGACCAATTCAAAAAAAATGGAAAACTTGTGCGGATTGTGTAATAAAGCAGAGAAGGTTACTGAAGGCTCTGCATTACGCTTTCAATATTCTTTACAAAATATAGATTTGAAATAGAGATATGCTGAATAAGATGGGTCGCTGATATTTAATTTCAGTTCATATTATTGCAACAAATAGGAACAGTCACCAGCATATATCTACTGAGACATCCACAGGGAATTAACTCTTTGGAACAGCCCTGTTGTTCCCTGTAAATACAAACCAGAGCCTTGGAAGCTCTCTTCTCCAGCAGCAGGAGATGAGGTTGCAAGATCTCTGGGGCAGGAACTGCCACTTGCAATATGCGTTGTCCAGTGACTGGTGTGAAGGCATCAACCCTCCTGCTCTTGGAATGGGGTAAAATTGACAATACTCCTTCCAGATGCAGCTCCCCTTCTCTTCTTGGTTGAGGGTCACCACACATCACCCCACTGCTTCATTTCCACTATGGAGGAAACCACACAATGATTCAACAGAATACTTTGCCCAATAAATATTGCATTCTTGTCTGTGTGTATGGTGTATGTTCACACAGTATCTGTTTTGCTGAGAAACCCATCTCAACTCAGCATGTCTCTTAAACAGTTTCCATCATGGACAACTTTCTGCATGTAATATTTGCTTTATTTTCCCTTTCCTGCATTGATATTGCAGATTTAGCACAGCAGTTGCTTGTGTGCAAGGAGAAAAGATAGTAATGAGGAGGTTGTTTTCTCTGTTTAAGGGATACTGTGACTGCATGATCTGAAGAGACGGGCATCTGCAGAAACGGCACCACCTTGGTAGGGGAGCACCAGTGATATGTAAGACAGTGAGAAGCTTATTTTCACCTCCTTTTTGTGGGAGTTGGCTGAGACAGAGTGTGGTTACAGCGCAACCCTACTTCTGCGCAACACAGGTTTTTTGGGGTCATCTGCAGGTGTTTTATGCCCTATTTCTGTGCTAGCACAATGGCAGCACTGCTCTGTACAGGTAAAAAGTTCAGCAGCTTATGGAGAAAATGTTATTCCCCAGCAGCTGCTCATGAATTCTTATATGCCAGCAGCAGTGCATGAACCATTCTTTGTTATAAGATAAAATCTGACAGAAAAGCATAGCTCCTGACAGAAAAATCTGATGCAATTAAGTTTCTGTGCACAACTCATAAACTTTGATATGGCAAATAATGGCTAAAATTGATCTTAAATCCAACATTAAAAAAAGTACCCAAACCCCCCACGTTCCACCAAATCGACTCCAGGTATCCATCTATGCTGACTTTGTATAGGCAGGTCATGTTTTTCTTTTAAAGAGAGATTTTAGTCAACAAAGGTAAAAAATAGGACAGTGTGGATGAATTCCAGGCAAAGGTGGGTTTCTTGCACTGCTTGGAATTAGCAAAAACTAATTCTGTGGAAAAAGCTAAACAAAATGACACAGACTAGCTTTGAGGGATATCTCTTCTTGGGTCAACCACTTAAGTAAAGCCAAAACCATATATTTGATTTTATAATCAGTTTAGACCACAGCTTTAACTGGGAAGTTGCTACCAGACACTTCTGTGTCCCTGCCGTGTTTGCATCTTTGATGGAAAGCATATTTTGGAGGCAAACTAAGGTTTCTTGCTTTTGCCATGTTAGAGGACCAAGTTAGAGGGACAGGGGCATTGTCAACAGCAATAGCAATGTGGTCCTTGCTGGGAGGAGATGCATGAGGACCATGGGCTGGGGACCAAGCATGGTCTTCATACTTTTTGGAGTGCATAAAAAATGGAGCATGTGAGCATCCTGAGTGTTAAAAAAGATAATTTAGAGAGGGAAAAAGATAATGCACTGAGCAGAGCTTTCTATAGTCTTAGGATATTTTCTGTTTCCAGAAGCTGGGTATGGTGTAAAGCAGGTCTGGTGCCTAGTGCACTACTTTGTCCCAACTTAATGCGGTCCAAGTGAGGTGAATATCAACATTTGTGGAATAAACTACTTTATAATGAACAAAGGCATCCAAAGCTGACTGAAGACCATTCATATTAACTAAAATGCCAACAACATAAAAGAGAGACCAACAAAACAATAGTAAAATAATATTTGGAAGCAATCTCACCTAAAGAAGGAACACAAGATTCCCTTTTTCCAATTGAGCAAAATAAGGGGGCATTTATACCCACTACCGTGTGCCCAGAGCCTGACAGTCACTGTGTCACCCCATCACTGAGAGATAGAAACAGACACCTGAGCAAAAGCTGCCTGCAAAGAGGAATTTCCTTAGACATTGCACTTTGGAGATGCTGAATGATCCTATTATAGACTTATCAAAGCAGTGGGGATTAGTAGAGATAAAACAACTTTCAGTACTGGTCTCTGCCTTTCTTTGCTCTTTTGTTTGTCTAAATAGCTGTTTTGGTGAGTGCAGAGAAATAATAGGAGGCAATTATTGCTTCATGTAATGTTCCATGTTTTGTTTTGTAATCCTTCAGTTCTGTTTATTTTCATTTTAAGCAAAAAAGTTCCCCCTGGAATATTATAATCGCCTTTTAGCTTTCCAATGCTTTCCCTTTGCAGAAGGGCTCCTGGCTTTGTATGCACCTGATGGCACCACAAGGTTAGCAGCATCCCCAGGGCTTGGGGCATTGAATGCTTGCTGTCTGGGCTGCAGCGTTGAGATCCAGACACAAAACAGTGGGAACAAATCCACCCAGCAGCCCAGCACAGAGAGCTCCCTCACTGGTATCCCTCTGTGGCATCCGTGGCTCAGCTCCTTTCACCTTCAGCAACCCATAGAGAGATTTTGAATGGTACAGAAGAAGCAGAGGAAACCAGAAAGCTTTTCAAAAGCAGCTGATACCTTTGAAAAATCTGTCCTTATTTGAGCTTTTAGACATCTTTTAGACCCTGAAAATTTCTGTCCATCCTCTCCTTAGTAGGTGATCTTGTCTAAAATCTCCTTAGGAAGATCTAGTGGGGAGTTCACTTATGTTTTTCTCCATTTCCTTGCCTTGTCCCTCCAGCCTCTCCTTAGGAGGAGCAAGGAGATCTAGAAGTGTTCCTGTCCCCTGAGTGCTATTAAGTAAGGCTACTGGGGTCTGGAGGTACAGGCCTTTTTTGGAGGAACGTTTTGCCCCAGTAAATCTCTGTCAGAACATAGCTCTGCAGGTAGCACTGGGGATTAAAACTGGAGGGACATCAGCTTTTTCTGTTGAATGCCCCTCCAGAGGCTGAATCAGTTCCTTTTATGTGAAGCCCTAAAAGTCAGGTTGCAGGAGATGGCATCCCAGTAGATTTAAGAGCTGGTGCCATCATATATGTTGTGTATCTACTGATTGAGGCACTCCAGAAGTGGGTCTGCTGGCCTAGTGTGGCTGCCTGGGTCATGAGATAATGAAATCTTATCTTTGCTTGGGAAAAAACACGCCTGTTCCCTCCTCAAGTACACAGCCCATGTTTACAAGGGCAGTAAGAGAGCCAGTCCTTTCTGAGGTATGTTTGCATTTGGTGCCACTTTGCACCAAAAAGGACAAAATATCACCTGTTTACTCCCTCCACTCTTCAAGTCCTTAAAGAAGGGATGGAAGACTACAGAGCTGTCTTGTGATCAGGTACCTCTATAACCACAGTTAACAGACTGCAAGGGCTAAACATATTTAACTTTTGCTCATATTGCACAGATGACTGCCTATAATCACAATAATATTTGCATGACCCTGTATTGCCAGGCTATAAATATAAGCCTGTGAGAAGTTGTGCAGAAGCTGGAGAGGAAGGACATTTTCAAGCACTTTGCTGGCTCAGGGCCTTAAATGATGGACAAAGAGTGGATGAAGGTGCCAGGGATGAAAGATCATCCATGGTCACCTGGGAGGCAGAGGGTTGGTGCCTGTTACACTGATGTTTCTGCAAGGTGGCAGTGTACAATCTCCAGACCCCTCCTGCAGCTTAGTCTGGAGCATCACCAAACCCAAAAGGTACACCTGAGCAGGGATGTGAATCTCACCAGTTTGAACTCTATTCTGACACAAGGGCACCCCAAGCACTTAACCTAGTTATGCCATTATTTGAGGAAAATACCACTCCTCAAGGCAGCAGGCTTGTGGACTGTTAACTTCAGCACAGGGATGCTCCCATGGACATTAAAAATAAGCACACACTCAAGTGTTTTGCTGAGCTGAAAGGGCTTTACCACTTATGATTTTGAAATACCAAGAGCAGCTCGCTTGTTCTGCCTGGAGTGTCTTTGTTTCATTCGTGCAAGTTAGTTTTATCCTGCAGCTGGTCCTGGGGAATTACACGGCCAGCACTCAGCATTGGCTTGGTTGGTTTTCTCTTCTCGCTCATATGCCGACAGCAGTAAACAAAACCGGGTGCCTGGGCTGAGTGTTCATAGCGGATTAAACACCGAGCCTTAACCGATACTTATTGACAGGCTTTCGCAGCAAAGAGAGGACAGGTGACAATATTCAAGAAATATGCATAATAAAGCTTTGGAGAAGTGTGCTTGGGAGCTGGGGGTGGGGGATAGGAGACAGGAAAATAATGCATAATTCACAAGGCAAATGAATCAGTCCTCTTTCCTCTGCCTGTTGCAATTATATGGAATACTAGTAACCATGAGGTTACTATTTATTGTTATTATTATTATTACTTTTATACCAGGAGGCTGAACAGTGAGGATGGTGATATCTGAGTGAGGATGAACTGAAAGCTGCAGTCACATTTAGAGAGGTGCCTCACCAAGATTTCTATCTAGTTGTGCTTTCATTGTGGAAAGGGCTTTTTTTTCTCTTTTAATTCTTTCCCCTTTAGATTGGTAGGGAGTTGTGGAAAACGGAGGGCGGGGGGTGGTGCGCGTTAGAGCAGAGAGATTGGGTAAAATTATTTTCCTTCATGCTTGGCTAGGCCCCAGTGTAAAAAAGGGGACCCAGCTTAGGGCTGGTGGGAGATTGCAGATAAAAGCAGCTTCATTTCTAACTGACCTTCCATGCGTTCTGCCCAGCTGGGGGAAGGTGGGGGAAGGAACAATAAGAGCCACCTCCAGAAAAACCATCCCTCAATAACCTACACCAGGCTCCAGTGAAATGAGGTGGGGAAAAAACAAAAGCAAGAGGCAGGGCTTTGCCTGGAAAAACTTTTGATAACCTCCATAGGAAGAGAGGCGTAGAGTGGGGAGCAGAGGACATTGTTGTGGCTGGAGGCACAGGGAGCCTCAGTGACATGTCACAGTGTGGGATCCATGCAGGTATCAGAACCCTGTTCCAGAGGCTGTCAAAGCAGAAGTCAAGTCTCAAAGCAGCCAGATGGTCTAAAGTCAAATCTAAGTTCTGATTCAACTAAAGATTTCATCCAACACTCATCATCCATTATTAGCAAGAATGGGTGTGGGCTTGAAACACATGCACAAGCACTCCTGTCACCCAACCTTTGTACATCAAGACCCTTTGGAAAACATATGCATTTTATATCTTTGGAGGAAACAAAACTTCGGATTACATTGAATGTGATGTGAGCTGAGTGAAGGTTTTCATGGAGGATGAAGGGTGCAGGTGGTCCTGATTGGTGCAGGTGATCCTAACCTATACAGGTGATCCTGATTGGTACAGGTGGAGGGAGTTCACTAAGAGCTTGATGGGCTTAAATAGGTCCCCAGCAAGGCTTCTTCTCTTTTGTTTGAGAGTGGTGCTGGTGCTGGCTGGATCTTTTGTGGGGGTAAGGTGGTCTTTGCTGTGTGCTCTGGAGGAGAGATGTTTCTTTGTGCAGACCTGCAGTAGCCACTCTTTCTTTCTTTCTAGCAATTAAGCATAACATGGTCTCTTTCATTGTGCAGGGTAAGACCAACTTGGGAGGCTTCTCTGGGGAGGCTCTGGTAGTCATTGCCTTAGCAGAACAGTGTCTTACTGGGTTTAATAGTCTATGGCAAACACTATTAGAGATAGGGTGTGCTTTTTGTAAGGGTGGGCAAATCTACCCACGGTAAAAGTAGATGTGAGTCTTTTGGAATGAAAACAGCTGTAATCCTGCTATGTTCAGAGAAGAGGCCTGGGCTCTCTGTGGTGTCAAATCTTGGTGCTGCTTTGAATCCCTCTTTCATATCCCTGAGCAGTCGGGGTGCTGTTTTAAGTGGGAAAGGTGAGAAGAGCTGTTTTGCACTGAGTAAGGCTGGCTATAGGCTGATTGAGGTGCCTGATAATGAAGGCAGTAAGTATATATTGCTCTTTTCTCTATTCCAGTGACTGCTATGAGCAACTCAAAGTGCAGATCCATCTTGGTATGTGTATAACAATCACAGGGTGGGATTCACTCAGTGATTTCCTTTAGATTACTAAAAAAGCTCTTTCTTGCCCTAAATCCTAGGCTCATGTCTCCATTTTGCATAATGCTCTCAGCTCCTGGAGGTCCTGATGGCAATTTCAGGCTCTCATTGATGGTGATGTAGCACCATCGTTCTCTTGTTTGCAAAGCATCTGCTAGCCCAGTTCATTCTGCTTAAGTGCTGATATTGTCATGGAGCTCTTTAGCACCTTTGACTGTAGGTTCCTTGTGTGTATCTGTGTTTTTGGTGAAGAACTGAGGTGGGGTTTGGAGGTTTGCACAGGGAAGAAACTGTGACCTGAGAATTCCTTTCTTTCACCTACATAAGGCTCAAAAGCCAGATGTAGAATCTATCAGCAGAGCACTCATCCTTGTGAGCAGACTGCTTTTAGAAGCAGAGTTGAGACAGAAAGTAGCTGTGAAAATGCTTCCTTGTATTTTGCTATGTATGTAAAATCAAAAGGGGGTATAAACCCTCTTTTAACGTACATTTCCACTGACATAAGAGGCTCATCAGACCTTGCTGCTGCTCTTTGAAGTGTCTGTGCTCAGATGGCTGTTTTGCTGAAATGCTGAAGACATCCTCTAGGTTTCTGGCCCTTAGCATAGTCCTGCCAGAGTATGCTCTCAGAGACACCTGCCCCAAGATAGTGCTGGCCACTGCAATTAGAACAAAAGGTCTCTAATTAGACAACAGACACCTTTCTGGATTGTGCTACATTGGAGAGGGGAGGAGGGCTTTTGCTTTGCTTGTATCTAAATGGTGTTGGTAATCAGGAGATTATTTCCTGAACTTTTCTTTGAGCTGCACTGGAAGTTGAGCAATTGTCTCCCTTGGAAGCCCTGGGTTGTTGTTTCTGTAAGGCTTGAAGTATTACAGCTTTAAACATAAACATTAGGTACGTTTCAACTGGCTTCCCAGCTGAAGCTTTCACAAGAAACTTCATTGTGTCTCCTTCAAAAGGCCTGCATGTGAAAACAGCTAACAGAGGCATGCTCTCAGATATACAATGGTTTCTGTATATAAAATGAAAGGTGTAACACTTCCTTCTGTTCCTACCAAGAGCTCTTCCAGCCTTCTGCCATCAAGAACTGAGCTGATCTTGTAGGCATCTTTGCTGAACCATCCAGGTGCCTGTGCAGGATTAAGCTGAAATGGGGGGGGGGGGGAGGCTTTGCTAAGCAACCTGCACTGTTGCCTGGGGCTGCAGGGATGTCCAGGGGTGCAGATGGGTTATCTCTCTGAGATGCTTTATACTGCTGAGCTCAGAAGCCCTCCAGAAGATGCCCACTGGATGTTTCTGGCTCCTGGTAGTTCCTGTACTCCTTTTCGAATCCCCTAAGTTCTGCAAATTCCTATTCCTTCAGATCCTCTGTCCTCACCCTTGACTGCCCCTGACTACAGGACGAGGACCAGCCCAGTGAGTCCTTTGGAGAAAAAAGATGAAGAGTAAGAATTACTTGTTTTCCTTCACCAAAAAAAAAAAAAAAAACAAACCCAAACAGGTTTGTAATTTCTCCAGAGTGGAAACTGCACCTGCCAGTCTGTTTCCTCATGCCTCTGCTCCATGAAGTACTTCAACACAATTCTAACTTGAATTGCATGAGTTTTCCTGCCTGGCTTCAGTTGGATGACTCATGGGTTTCTAAGTTGGTCACATACTTCAGGGTCCTGCTGAATTGAATGGAGCCCTCGAGCTCAAGGATGAAATGTCAAAGAGACACTAGCTCTGATTAGCAGAACAGCTAGTTCTTCAGCATCTTGCCATCCTGCCTTCAAAACCTGCCTCCTGCCCAAGCTCATGTCAAAATGTTCTGCTTTGGAAGTTGTATTACAGTTTTGTTTGATGAATAGAAGTACAGAAATGTGCTAGGTACTTCATAATGTTTCATATCAGAAACAAGATCTTTTTAGTTTAAAAAAAAAGTGTTTTCTCGGTGTCTTGTTTATCTCTTGCTGTCTGGCTGGAGGAAATATTCTTGCATACCTGAGTTTGCCTGAACCTTTCTTTCCAATCTTAGAAAGGCATTACGGGCAAAGTTAAGAGAGCCTTGATTTTGAGTTAAGTTGGAGAGACACTTTCAAGTGAGCCTTGATTTTGAGTGAAGTTGGAGAGACACTTTTGATCGAGTATTAAAGCTGATGAACTATACCGGCAGTAGACCCCCATGATGACCCCGAGTGGGCTGCAGTGCTGGGAGGAGACTGCTTTGCCTTCTGCACTGTCAGCACCAGAGGAGTAGCAAATGCACTTGCAGGACCAAGAGTTCACTAGGCTGTAAACTCAAATCTACACACTCAGTGTTGCCTCTCCGTGGTGCTTTCAAGTTTCCAAGGGAAATTTTAGCTGGTTCTCATAGTTTCACTTAAGGTCTTAACCATCTTCTAGGAAGCCCAGTGAGATCTTCTGTCCTGTTCCTTGCAGACACTGGGTTTCTCATTCCTTCTGTGCTTGTCTTGATTCAGGTGTCTGCTCCACCCTGCACATGAAACGCAGAACACAGCCTGGATTTCTCCTGTTTCTGCCCAGGGAAGTAATGCAAATCTCTTTATACCACCTTTTGCCAAAGGAGGAGGGCAGTGAAGTTTGGTTATATCCTGGGGAAGGATTTTGAGAGGTATGTACTCTGGTCCTGTTTTCAGGCCCTAAAGACAAATGGGAACAGTTGTTCCCACCATATAAGCTGGGCAGAGCACGAGGGGCTCTGAGACATGGGCAGCAGGGCAAATGCTGCTGTTTTTCCATCCTGTTCTCATTAATAACAGTTGACTGGCCTGTTCTTCCTTTACCCCACAAGTCCTGTTTAATGTCAGCAAAGCCTGCTAGCTAGCATAGAGTTTTAAAATTTAAAAAAAAAAGAAAAATTACTTGTTATCAATCCAATTTCTACTAGAGGAAATTCTATTAAATCCCCAGAAGAAAGTGCATTATAGCTGTACTTTCAGAAGCAGACCCTTGAATAAACTTTTTTAGTTATTTCACATAACTTCCATTATGACTGTCATTATGAAGCAGATGAACATTTCCTTGAACAATTAGGCGAGGGTGCGTGGAATAAAGACTGCAGTTCGCCTGAGATCATTGAAACCTATCTGTTTGGGTGATTCATTTTCTTCCAACTAGGCTGCCCATAATAAGCTTTTCTTCTCTGGCTTTGTCTTGTTTCGCATTTCAGACGGCCACAATGCCCAAAGAATTGAAAGAATCTTTCCCCATGTCCTTGTGCTGTGACTGAGCCTGGCAAACAAAAATAAAAGATATTTCCTTTTTTTTTTTTAAAAAGCAGAAAAGAGAAAGAGGCAGCAAAGCAGATTAAAAATAAAACAAGTGCTGGTCCTTGCGGTGATGGTAACTTGGGGCATGAGGGCCTTGAGAAATGTTGCAGAGTAAAGGATGGGAGATGGGCTCTTTCTGCTTCTGAGAGTGAAAAGACATCTGGGTGCATATAAGAGATGGGCGGCAGAATAGCTCTCATTTTGGCCTGGCAATTGTATCAGTTGGAGCCACATGCAAGCATGGGGATGCACAGAAGACCTAATCTCCTGCTTCTATGACTACAATAAAGTAACCTATGTTAGTCAAGTGTTCCTGGTGACTGGTGGAAAAGAGTGATGGAAAATTCAGCTATCCAGTGTGCATGTGTATTACGAAGGTTTAATGTCTGGTATGCAGAGCTGAGACCAAGCAAATGGTATGTAAAATATCTTTACAAATACAGGGTGTTCTCTCTGCATCTTCCCAATGCTCTCACCCCATGGTCTGGGACTGCCATCAGAGGTGCAACAACCCCAGCTTAATGCTTTGCTCAGTTCATTATTTCCCAACAGCTTTTCTTTGGAGCTGATCAGGACATTGTTGTGCCAGCCAGGCTCTGCTGTTGACGTGTCCAGCAGCAAGGAGCCCCAGCAGGTTCCAATGTCTGTTCTGGTAAAATCATCTCCTCCTCAGCACGTCTCCTTCTCCCTAAGGGCAACAGCTTTACCCTGCATATGAAAGTGCAGCTTACCCCTCCCATACTCCATACTGCACAAACTGCTTTAGCAACTTCAATTTCAAATGAATTAAACTGAATTTCCTTGTTTTGATAGTTGTCTTAAAGCATGCTATGAAATCACGACTGCACCTCATACTCTCCTCTTTAGAGAGCTTGTAAAGCAGTTAGGTGTTTTTTCCTGCACAGACAATGTACATAAATATACCTGGATAATGAGAGATGACAAGCAGATTTACTGAGGATATTGTCACTTGACAATCGAGTAGGCTTGTAGTGGGCTAAAGCCATATCTCCATTGTTCATCCAAAATTAAACATCAGCCTACTAGGTGATCCCTTGCTGTTTTACCTCTTGTTGCAAGCAAAACAACAGTAGCGCAGCTAAAACTCATGTCTAGTGGCTAGGACTGTAAGTGTTTCATCACGGTTATTGCCCAAGTCTACACAGCAGCCTGATATTTAGTAGGTACTGCTGCAAATGATATGGAAATATCCTGGCCACCTCTAAGAACTCTTTGTGTATCAGCTTGTAAGTTAAGAAATTGCTAGAGAGCCTAAGAAAATAAAGAGCTTTCTTTTAAAACAGCAGAAGCAGCTGACTTGGGGTCTGCCCTGGGCTTCTTGTGGATATATATATTAACAGGGATTGAATTGAATAGAAGCTACTGGAGAATGTGAGGCAAGGGAAAATGTTTTCATAAGAAAAAGAAATGGTAAAACTTAAGGGAGAAAGCAGAGAATGTGAGACCTTGAACCGTGCCTCTTCGGAGAGGGGGGAATAAAAAGGAAAAAAGTGCCCACTTGAATAATAGACTAACTAGTGACCTTGAACATATATGGTGTGCATAATAAGAGTGAAACAAAAGAACCTCTGAACGTGAGGCATTCTTAAACTGGAGAATAATAATCACAAGAGGCAAATTTCGGGAAAAAAAGGGAGAAGACATAATATAACAGAAGTAATAGGGACCTGAACCAACCTGAGATGAGAGAAATGCATGAAGGGGTTTAGCAAGAGACCAGGCTCATGAATGGCCTAGTTACTGCCTGCAGCAAAGCCAAGATTTTCTTTCTGCTCCAGGAGGATTTTATTGGTGTGTACTATCTTTGCCTAGGTATAAACTCCACTTCTTCCTCAGATCACTGGCCAAAATTAGGAAGAGGATAGTTTCTCAGCTCAGTTCTGCTACTCAGCCATACCCAGTCCTCCCTATCCCCTCCTTGTAATGCAGCCTTACTTTAGCACAGTGGCTAGCAGGGGGTGGTGTAACCTATTGAAGCTCTAGGGTGGCATCAGCTCACACTAGTGAGGGATGTGGCTTGATGTTCATCACTGGGCTCAGTGGATCTGACGGGGACAGTGGATGTATGGGTTCCCACTGGCACTAAAGAATAATGCTCCCAGTTTACCGGCGCTCTCCATAGGTGGTGGGAACTAATATACATCAAAGTGAAATACTCTCGTACTGCCTTGCCAGTGTATCACAGCATATCAGATGTGTGGTGGCAACTTCTTAAGCCAGCTTGATCACTCATTTGGTATCTGCTTCTTGCCTTCTTAGCTTGTGGATTGTCTGTTTCTTGCTTTCCTGTCCTGAATGCAGCTTTAACACAGTACTCACCTGAAGGTAAAGTCCCTGACCACACGGTAGGCTCCTTTTTTCATCAGGTATGGTTTGCAGGATATTTAACTCCAAAAGTGAGATACCTTGCACTTTTTTTGACCAAATCCTGTATGTTGTAGCCCCTTTATAAATGTCATTCACAGCTGCTTCTGATTTGACTTGATTACCTCCAGAAGAAATGTCTTCACTGATGATCTGGAGAAGGCATTTAAGATGTAAGACTCCTTTCTGAAGTGCTCCTTTGCATGTAACTCTAGTTTTGTTTCTTAATAATCAATTGCCTCCTTATATTGATGGTATATATATTGATCTCCTCTCAGAGGCTGGGAGAGGTATTTTACTTTAGCTTTACTCTTCATTGCTTCTGTCTTCAGAGCTTCTGAGCTTGTCCTCTAGGATGCTCTTCTAATGCTGTTCACTGTGCTGTGAACGCACACGATCGCTACCTGACATCCCCGCAAGAGGGTTGACTCTACCACCTCCCAGTGCTTTCATCTGCTCAGAGCAGGACTATCTGAGAATGGGTTGCTCTGTTCACATCGCAGATGGAATTTGTCTGGACCTCTGTGCTATGGATGTAGATGGCACTGCTTGTGTGTATGTGGGTTTGGCATGTGGGCAGATGCTTGCTGCATCTATGCCTAAACCTTGGTTTTACAAACTGGCAACAGAAGACTCCATGCAATGGAGTTTGTAGGGCCAAAGAGGTCTTCCTCTCCCAACTCTGGCTGAAGCCACTAATGACTGATACAGAAAGGTCAGACACACTGATGTGGCTTTTGCCAAATTTTGCAAAGCCAGTGAGGCTGGACTTTTTTGTTGGGTTTCCATCCCACAAGGATGCCACTTGGCTGCTGCATCCTTCTGATGGAAGACCCATTCCTTCACACAGCCCTGTGGGCCTCTGCCCATTTCCCCCTCTGCCTGGCTCCAACTGCTTTGTGTGGATCCTTGTGTTGTCCTCAATTCTTCACACCACAAAAGATTAAAGATAATACTAATACTAATAATATAAAAACGCCCTTCTGAGAATGGCCTGCCGGCTGGTATTATGCCATATAAAGACTCTGTGAAATAGCATGGGTAATTTACACTCATTAGGAGGAGAATGCAGTAGATTAAAGGTAGCAAGGGTGAATAGCTTCCCATTTTTGTCAAACTTGCCTAACCTTTTATTCACCTGCTGAAGCCATTATTTTATAATAATAAAAAGAGGAGAAAGAGCCTTGCATGAACTTGGGGAGAAAGAGGGAGAGTGCAAGCTAGAAGCTATTTTCTCAAGAGAGAGAAATGCAGCACTATAGATTAAAGGTGAAAAGACAGCCCTCATTTAAATCAATCCACCTCTCCGAAGCATATTTATTCACAGATTAATTAGAGTTGCAAATTAAAATGATCTGGTTGGTGGGAACATTATTGAGGCCTTTAAAGTGCGGGAGTGAAGATTAAAAGGAAGCACACTTACCCTTTCCTTATGATCTAAAGAGGAGATCAAAAGAGTCGGTGTCAAATTAACAGCCCTGATGATTTCTCTCTTCTTCTAGTCCTCCATTTATTATCTAAGGCTCATGTTGATACATGCAGGATGAAGATCTGCTTTCCAAAGCAGCTGGTGCATGAAGTGTGTAAGGACCCTTTAGACAACTCGGATCAGGTAGGAAGGTCTGCAGCTACCCGACTAGGGCTTGGGTAATGAATGTGTAATGAAGGAGGGAAGCCTTAAAATTTTTCCTATCAGATGACATGGGAGCAAGTCTTCATTTTGCATCTTGAGGTGTTGTAAGGAATTGTTCAAGCTGCTGTAACATTGGACAACCAGCCTGCACGTTAGTTTACCTGGTCTGTGGTTAAAAGAGATTAATTGAATGCCCAGCCTCTTGTGAGGCTGTGGGATGGATTTGGGGCTTGCTGTTGGATAAGAAACATCTTCCTCTCCTCATCTTGCCCCATGGAGCATGCTGTCAATTTGGAAAAAAATTCCCATTAGAGAAGCAAGTTGACAGCCATTTCTCTGCAACCTTAGGCTTGAGAGTAGCTCTGCTCAAAGAATCATCTCAAAAGGACCAGAAATAAATTCTCCTTGCTGAGGTTTTTCAGAGCATGAAAGCTGTGTTTAAACGTAATAACAGGAACCATTTTGCAAAAAAAGTTCATCTTAATATCTTAAAAAACCCTCACACTCTGATTGTTCATATTTAAGTAAAAAAAAAAAGAAAAAAAGGTGCAAGAATAGGTATGCTGAGGGCATGTTCCCTAAGCATGTCTCATTTTTATCTGAGTTTTCAAGCCTGGAGAAGAAACATCACCCATAATCTTGCTTTTCTTGATGGTGGTCTTACCTGTGCAATGAATGCTGAATAAGCTGACCTCTCTTGCCACAGACTGGCTCTGCTTTGGTGTTTTAGATTTGTCCCTCTGTGCCTAGAGAGGATAATGGCAGCAGTAGTGTAGACAAGGTTCAAGGAGTTGTCCAATTGGACAGTGACAAAGTAAAAGGTATCTCTCAGTTTGCAAGCGCGCCAAAATATTATAGAAGCTGCAGAAGTAACATAGATGCACTTACTGCCGTAGTTCATAAACTTTTTTCTGAGCCCTATTAGAAAAAAATAAGAAAGGAAAAACCAGTTGAATTCCTGTCTGATATCAGCGTGAGCAACGCAGAATGGCCCTGAAGCACTTATAGGAAGGGGAAGAAGCAGCAACTAGATGTACTTACTGGCTTTTTCTGAAGCCAGACAAAAGCTTTCATTAAGGACAACTGTTTGGGCCTTTTCCTTTTGCTCAGTGCCTGATAAAAGGCTGACCATTACTTCAGATGAAGCTGTGCAGAGGATGAAGGGAAAGACAGCCCAGAGGACTCTGTTGAGCTGCACCAGAGGATTGTCTCGGGGTCTGGACCTGCTTTGGGGGCGGATGGTTGAGTCCTAGGAGCAAGGAAAGTCTTGGCTTCTGTATTGGCTGTAAGGGTTAGCAGTCTTGTATCAGCAGGTGCTGGTGAACCCAAATATCCAGGTGATATGGTTTGCAGTCCTGTATTGTATCAGGAGGAAATTAGCTGTCTGTGCTGCAGCAGCAGGAGGTGGCTGCTTTTCTGAAACATATCCCTGAAGGTACTGAATGACAACACAGTCCATTTCTCTACTCTTAATGCTTAGGTCTGTGCACAGAAGATGCCTGCCCTCAATTCCTGAAATGTAGTGTTTTTCCCTAAGTTTGAAGTAGGAGGTGTGAGATGGGTGCTAATGCCATGGCATGTTTGAGACTGAGAGGCTGGCTCCTCTACAGGAGACTCAGCTACCCCAGGGCAGGCTGGACCGTGACCAGTGCTCCCACCAGGAGCAAATCCTAGATGCCAACTAACAGAAGATGGGGGATTGTTCCACCTATTTCTTCATTAACGCGTATCTTAATTTGCTGGGTTGCCCCTATGGGATTTGGCATGTCCCTGTGTACTTCAGTTTTTCCTCGCAGTTGAGTTCTTCCACTATCAGACACCTTGATTGTCCTGCTTGCTGTATGAGGAACAATAGTTTCACTGGCGGTGGGGAAGGCAGAATCCCAGCTTTAACTTCTTTCTTTATTTTTATTCTTTGTCAATCCCTGCTCTCTCCACCTTGCATGTCTCTCTACAGCCATGTGAGTGTGGCATGCTCTGTCTCCTGCTTGTCAATACCAAGCTATAAATGCAAGGTATAGGTGCTCAGGCATCAGGGGCTCTGCATGTGTTCTGGCCATGCAGAAGGTTGGCTTCCCAAGCCCAAGAGTGGACTCAAGACACTTGTTCCAGATCGTGTGGGCTCAGCCAGACTTCCTCCTCTTCTGCAAGGTGAATGGGCACTGTGTCTGTGACAAGCATTTTACTCACAGGGCTGGTTCCTTGAACTCTGCTCTATGGTCAGAAAAGCCTAGCCATGAAGATTTCTATGAAAGGTGTCAGCTCTGTGTTAGTGACTTGGGAGCCTTTCTGCGGTGGCTGAAATAGCATTTTCAGTTTAAAGCATCCACTTTTCTCCTTGAAGCAAAGTTTGCATTTGCATGTGGATGCAAATGAGAAATGTAATAAGGTGGGAATTTTTAACTGTAAATATTTTGTTCCTGGTTTGATAAAACGGCATCTGTGAGTGCAAAGCCACAGTTTGTGTCGAGTTTTCTGTTCTTATTTTGGTTTTGATTTTGACCATGTAGGACAAACATTTTGCATCTGAAAGATTTAAATGAGCTGGGAGATTTGTTCACCTCCCAGCTCTGCTGACAGGTTCCAGGGTGTTTTCAGATGCTTTCCTGAATTGATGATTTCTAGGTCAAGGAGAGTGTTACGTTTTTTTGACCGTTTGTCTTCTACTAATCGCTGTCAACCTGGAGATTTATGCGTTGATAGTGATGGCAGATGGGGGTCACTTTTAATAGGAATTCACATACCAAACAGTGAAAAGCATGTTGGGGTGTACAGCATGGGAGCTTTTACCAGGTAGGCTGCAGATAGTCTGGGGCTCCACTGCACTAAAAACGTTTGTTTTTAATAGAAGTCCATAAATGGAAGCCTTGATATTTTTCTTGGAATAAGTGCATTTACATACACTTTTTCTTTTTGAAAGTTTTAGTGGGAAATGGTCACATTTGTTGCCCAGTTTCTGTGGTTGCCTGTGTCTGCCTATGTGCTTCAAACACACTTCATGTGTGTAGCTGTGTCCTGCACTATGAATGGTGAATCTAGTTCATGGCTTGTCTAGTTGTACTCTAAATATGCTATTACTTCCTGCAATACAGACCTCCAGAACCAAATAGCAAAGCAGCTGCTTGTATTCTGGCTTCTTTTTCAGGTGAAATGAAAATCTTCAGCTGAGAAAGGAAATCTAGAATTGTCAAGAATGGCAGAACAAACCACTGCACCTAAGTGGTATTTTGTACTAGGCTAAAAGGTAATGGATCCCCTTTCAATCTTTATGCTAGTATTGAGGTATATGGAAACTAAAATTCCTAGGAAATCCAAAGTCTTAATTTCTTTAGACATTTTCAGGAGCGTATAAATTGAATTATGTTTTTCTGTGTGGTGAATGTGATGATCTAAAGGATCATGGTATGCTTCCTAATCTTTGTAGTCTGCTTAAACAAAGAATTAGACTAGAGTCACAGATATAACCTAGATATGAGACAGGATGCTCCTCATGCAGCTGTTGTGGTTTCTGCTTGTGAACTTTATAGTAAGTTTATCTTGAATATCCCCACTTATTGTTAATGAAGAAAATTAATCTTTTCAATATGTCTCCCTTGCATTACATTCCCATCTGCTAACAGCATTTTCAAACTTGCCATTTTCAGCCTTCTTCATAGTTTAAGTGTATTCTCTCTTAGTTGCTGTGTTTCCCTCATCTTTTACTTTACCAAGCACATTCTTGGAGCCCAGATCTCTTGTTTCTCACAATTTTTTTTCTGCCCCATAACATTGTACAATTTTCCTATGCAGATGTGGGAAAACAGGAATATCTCTACAAGTTCTTTCTTTAAAAGGGCATGAACTAATTAACTTTAACCAAAAAATGTGTTTCAGAACAACTTCCCAATGATTTTTGGAGTGGGGAATTGTGTCCTTGAGTCCTGCAGCAACCCAAAAATACATGATATGTGAATATAAGGTTGTATTCTATTTTCCTAATGAAAACCCCATGTTATACACCAGTTAACCTTGCCACATGCTGGGTTAGGTGCTTGCCTCAGAGAGGATGTGATCCTACAGCTTTGCTCCATGATGGAGTGGCTTCTTTGCCTTGAGTGTGGAAACCTGGTGCAGAGTATTGTTGGCTTCAGCAGGTCCAAAGACATAGGAAAAAGCTTCTTACATCATGCAAACTCAAGCTGTTCCTTTGCTTTGTGGTTCTCAGATGCTCAGGATGTGTTCTCCCACATATTCTTTTCTGTTTGCTGCTTTGGTAGCTGTGTGCTTGAGGGCCTGAGATACACAAGCACATTTTGCTGTCCTCTGGTTTTGAACAAGTGTCTTGTTGTGGCAGGAAGTGGTTGTGTGTCGGGATAGTGTACATTGAAGGGGTTAAATCAGCTCAGCCACTATCATGCCAAATGGTAGATTTATTTTCAGATCCCTGAATGTTAAATTGGGTAAACCAACAAACCAGCCTGTGGACCATGATTATGCAGCCACCAGCTGTCATCATTGTCTATGTGACATCTGGAAAGCGTCCCATCCTGGTCTGCTAGGTTAGAGGAGTGGCAGAGGGCGGAAGTGAGACACTCCAGCCAGAAAGCACATCCTGAGAAGTGAGGGTCCTCTATCCCACTTCAAAACAGCCAAGAACAAACATTTTGTGAATAGGTATTAAAAAAAAAAAGGAAAAAAATAACCCTCCAAGCACTCTTTGAAAGCTCCTGAGCACTGGAGTGATGCAGAGCTCTGGTTAATGGACACTCCCTAAGGTTTCCCCTCCCATGTACCACAATTGATTGCAGTGAGATTACGATGCCATTAAAATTCACTCTGCCCATAAACTAATGCTGTGGAAAATGCTGACGTTTATAGCAGCTCCTACAAGAGACATATTTCAGTATGAAAGTGAGTCCTAATGCAAGAACTTTATTTAGGTAAAACAACATCCAGGGAGGGGGGAGAGGAGGAGGAGGAGAGGTGGTGGCAATTGCAGAGAATTTTATTCCTTTCAACTAATGGGTATACGGATGCTAAATTTAAAAGACATTTTTAATAAATCTATTGGCCTTTGACAAAATCAATCCAAACCCCATAAACCAAGAAGTCACCCACTTGGTATTAATGAGGCTACATTTGCATTTATTTTTCCTTTACACTAGACAAACCATTAATTTCCTGTTTATGCTTCCTTTGAAGTCTGAATGCTTGTAGATAGATGGCCACATCAAGTCTCCTGCTGCTACATTAATATTTTGCTATAAATGATAAATTTGACCATTTTATACAACACCCCTTTTTTCTTTAAGAAAGCTGAGAAAATGCAAGCAATAAGTCTTAAGCCCCTGAAAGCTTAGCTGTTTTTTTAAATACTCTGCAGTCAGTGATTATTAAAGCAATCATAGCTTTAACTTCTGGTTGCATTTGATGATACCCAACATTTTGCTGCCTTAAATTGAGAGATGTTCATTAACCAATCAGGGTCATTCCTTTTGCAAATCATCCTTCATTTGACTGATGCAAAAACTGGACACAGCCAAGTCACCTCTGCTTCACCCCATCTCTGGCCTCTGAAGGTCTCTTTTTGCATCTTATGGTTGCTTCCATGCAAGTGAAGGATATCCTTGTGCCCCATCAGGACAGCAAAGGTGCCTTTTGCCAGTTCTACAGTAACTCATTAATTCTGTGCTTTTCCTTTCAGGATGCTCTATTGACTAAATAGCTTTCTCGGGGTGATTGGTACCAGAAACTCCTCAAAACACCAGCTACTAGAAACAAAGGGAAAAACTTCTGAAAAACTTTCAGGAGTCTAGGATGTTGGGGAGGAGGGGGATTTAACTCGTGAAAGGATTTTTTTGGGGAAAATTTGTAAGTTCTAGTAGTCTGGACCCTTCTCTCAAATCACAGTCCCAGATCCAGAGACCGGCACAGATTTGGTGACGCTCCATGTCCCCATGCTAGATGTGGGTCTAAGAATGGGCTTCATGAGCTCAATATGGGTGGATTAGTCCTCTCTCGAGGGGAGTGTGACAATTGAGAGCCAAGAGAGAGCCCCTGCCGCCAGTGCATGGAGTTGTGTGACAGTAGAGAAAGCCTAAGAAATACCTAAAGTGGGGCTTCTGATGGAAGCATCTTCCTGTAGCACAGTATAAGGACCTGCTCTGAAGCTGGTATTCGCATTTCAGACATACTGCTGGGCATGGTTAACTGGGCTCCCGGGACACTGTGGAAGATGCACTTTTATACTGCTTTGCTGGGACTGGGGAAGAAAGGGATGTCCAGTCCTCTTCTGTTCATCAAGTTCGATTTTCTCCTGAGAGACTCTTAGAAATGGGCCCAGATACTTCTCACAGACTGACTGGCCAGCCCTTGCATGATGACAGCACTTCTGCAAGTGTGCTTTAGCAGGGATTTAGATGCTTAGATTCTAGCAGGCACTCAGCTGCCGAAGGAGAGCTTTTGTGGGTCTGTTTCTTGATGAAGGTGTCTAAATCCTTCCTTGACGACTCCTTAGGGGTTTTCAGATCTACCTTCCACCTGTCATTCCTTCTTCCTCAAGAGAAGCACAGATGTGGAATCTTTCAGGATGGCTGCAGAGCATTTTGAAATAGACAATGATGTATTCTGGTGCCTTTGACAGACGAGAACTTGGTGCTGCAGGAAGCCCTGCTGCCACGCCTGTGCTGCCTTTACTCATGGAGCAGGGTGCTAGACTTTGAGAAGCAGGTTCAGCAGCCTGAGCACTGCCTGGGTCCCAGCTGTGGCTGCAGCGAGCCCCAGTACAAGCTTTGTGGCTGCAGCAAGTCACCTTCTGAAGTCAAGTCCTCTGGCAACACGCCTCTGATCCATGTTCCTTTTCAGCTTTGCTGCTGTCCCCCAGTGACTCGGGGATGCAAAAAATGCATGGGCTGCAGGGATGTCCAATGCAGTGAGACTATGGATTAAGGGCTCCTTCAGCATTTGCTTCTTCCCCTTTCAACAGCATCTTTTATCTGTTGTCTGATAGGTCTCTCAGCAGCTTATGTGGTGGAGGACATGAGCTGAACTTTTCCCCTCTGTCTTAATCAGAATTGTTCCATGCACACACTTCTTAAACAAGAGGCAGGGACCTGAGCATGAATTAGCAGATTAAATAGAACTTTTTTTTCAATGAAGCATCATTTTTATATCTATGCTGGGGTTAGATTTCATATAACCCTGGTTTATTTTCTTTGTCAGATGGAGTTTATGGAGGAGGGAATGGATGTTATATCAATAGGGGAGTGGCTATTGACACTTGCTGCTATGAAGTGCCTTTATGTGCTTTCAAATGGCAGGATTATGCTCCTGATGGCTCGGTGCCTGAATTGTCTCATGCTCTATTAACAGCCTAGATATGGAGGCGTGAACTGATCTTGGGGCTCTGACATGAAAGAGGACTGAGTATTAAATGTGCAAGTTGCACCTCCTCTGTTTATTTCTTTGCCTTTTTTTAATTGAAGAAACATTCTTATGTCTACAGACATTATTAGATTCAGCCTGCTGGGATTCACACCTTCCTTCCAAAGTGCTTGGGAAGGACTTATGCAGCACAGCAGTCCGATGCATCCCTTGGCTAAGAGTTAGACTGCTTAATTCAGGAGGCTGGCATGAGAACCTCGAGACTTTGTTTTTAACACTTGTGGTATACTTTCTCATCATTCTCATTCAACTATTTCTCATTCAGCTCCCAATGTCTGGACTTAAAAGGTGCCTATGTCCAAGATTCATGCCAAACTGGTCGAATGAGCAGCATACTTAAAAAAGAAATAACGCCTCAATTCAGGTCAGCAAAAGGATAGGATGTGATGGTTTCAGAAATAACATTGATCTCGTGAGAGTCCCGGGTAAGCTTCCCATCTTGGGCAGCAGCTCTGATAAACATAGTGCTGAGGCAGATTCTGTACCAATGAATCTCTCCCAGCATTCAAGATTTGTGCCTGGCAGAAGCTTGGTGTTTAGCCCTACTCCAGCCAGCCCCTCTTTTTTGCTTGCCATTCTGCCAGCTGCTCATATTCTGAAGACAGTGGATGTCATCTGGGTATATCCACGGATTTCTTTTCCTTCCCAAACAAGTATGAACATGCTAAAGATCAAGTGAATGTGGTAGGTACTTCCCATCAATAATTAGAAATGAAAGCAAGCATGAAATAAATAAGTCTGAGTTATTCTTATGGAAATCTGAAACGCATATAGGGATTTCTGAAACCAGCCTCTTGACATTAATTTCACATTGTGGTCTTTTATCCCCACTACTTTTTTCTTTGAAAAAAGGAAAATACAGGTCTAGTGTCTGGGGCTTGGGAACCACTCGTACCCCACACTTCTCACTGTCATTAATGTCTCTCATCATGCCATGGCGATACCAGTGTCAGGGGCTGAATCTGATGAAGACTCTAGGCACTGGGGATTCTCTCCACCCTTTCTGCAGGAACTGTATTCATGCTCTGGGAAGGGAGGTTAGTTGAAGTGGAGAGGTTTCCCAGTAGCCCTCAAAATCTGCCTATGAGCAGAGCTGGGTTTGTAGCCACAAACCAAAGGAAACCTCCCAAGCCACAAAAACAAATGCAAGCATAAATCCCAGTCAATTTTAATGGTGGTGATTATTAAGGGTTTTGTTGCACCTTGGTTGTGTTAACTTGTACTGCTCAGGGGCAATGCTATATGCTTGGAATATCCAACCTTATATGAGCAGATCACTTGTTTTCACCTCTAGCCATTGGATCCTCCTCTGATGTTTTGGGGTGTGTGTTTGTAAAAGTATATATTTAACAGCATTGCCACAGCTTTAAGCCTCTGCCAAAGCTGCAACCTGTGCTGGTTGGAGAAGAAGCAAACCCAGTCTGGTTGCTACTATTGGTCCTGATTCTACTCACTGAACAAAATTAAGCGGAACCTCTTCCCTATAGAGATGATATGACATAGAGGCCACCAACACATGGGGTGAGGCATCAGAAGATTACTCACTGCTTCACAGATATTTCCATGGAGTGGACATCATCAGTAACCTTGTCATTATATGATTCACAATCAGATCTTGGGACTTGAATTTTAGCTGTTGCATTGGCCAGAGTCATCATTCATTTAGTCCTTGAGAGACCAGTACCAGTTTTATTCCCACTGTCCCCTGTAGCCAGCATCTACTTGGCTAAGAAAACTTGGAAATGGGGGAGCTTTAAGATAATTGAGAAAGGCACAGCATCTTTGCTGTATTTCCACTGCAGATTGCAAAGTGAAAGGAAGACAAGAGATCCTGTGTGCTGCAGGTTTTCTTTGCTCTTGTCTTTGGTTGTATCCCTTCACAAGAAAAAGCTGCTTGAGGACTATGGTACCCTAAGTCTTTCCCATCCCACCGTGAGCACTGGGACCTGGACTTCCCACTGTCCATCCCAAGTGCATCATAGTGAGTTGCAGCAGTGAGTAAGCAAGTGCTCTCAAGTCCTCCCGCTATTTCTGCTAGAGGGGAGGTGAGCTGATGGGTTCTGCCTGTCCTTTCAAATCAGAGCCAGAGAGGTGGAAAAGGGGGGAAAGGAGAGGGAAGCAGAGACACAAAGACTTGATGGGTTGATAGAAAAGGAGAATAGTACTCCCTTGTCTAATACCTGCTCTTTATTCTGCATTACAATAAGTTGAGACTTTCCGACTGGACACAGTGGTGTTGAAATCAAGGCTGAAATTAGTTTTCTGCCATTCATTCATAACTGTTATGTTTAAAATGGAAAAAAAAAAAAAGAGGGAAGAGAAGGTGGGGAAACAAACATAAATACAAAAAGAGTAATGTTAACATGTGTGGCGCAGAATGTATACAGCAGACAAAGCTCTGCTTGTTCTTTGACAATGGCTCTGAAAAGCAGGTGTCATAGTAGCTGTACAAGGTTAAAGCACAGGGACCATTATGTACAAAATGAGTGAGTCTTTATCCAGAGTCTGCTTCAGCTCTTAAGGATGTGCTTGCTATTGTGCCAGTGTTTGCTGGAAGGACTCCATCTATACAATGGAGAAATTTTTCATTTTCACCTTCCCCCAACCTCCATTCCACCATCCAAATCTACAGTTATGGATATAATACAGACCTCTGGCATTCAAGGTCCTCATTGCCCTATACTTTTGAAACAAAAGCTATTGTACTGCACCATGAAAGCCTGCCTGAGGCAGAATAAAGCTGTTCAGCAGCAGACCCTGAGAGAATATTTGTGAGGCACTCTCTAAAGTTAAAATCCTGGCAAAAACAAAACACTTCCAATTAGCATGTTCTCTCATTTTGTTTTGTGGGGTTTGGTTTCCTTTTCTCTCTCTCTTTCTCTGAGATGCTAGGAGAGATGCCCATATAAAAAGGCAAGTGACCTGTCCTTGCTTTCATTCTCAAAGGGAGAAGATGGAAAGAGAAGCAGGAATGCACAGCTTGGGAGGCAAGCAGTATTATTAAAAAAAAAGAATAAAGTTAGAAACCAGGCTAAGAAGTGTGTTCTTCCCAGTAGGCAGCAGGATAGGCTGATGTGCTCTGAAATACAAGATATGAGGCTCAGCTACCCTTTTATTTAGTTGGTAGTAACAAGCACAGGTTGCTGTAATAGGAGCTATCCCATTCCCAGCTTTTCTATACCTTTCCCCATAGAATATCCAGTGTGCCTCAGGTCTCTCCTTGAGGGAGTATGATGGATGGTCCCTATGTTAATTTGTTTCTGGGGCATGTCCTTTAGACATAACAGGATGTAGAGGGGGTATGGAGATGGTAGCTGTTTCTATTACTTGCCTCTAACCTGTAAGACATTATTAAGTCTGGGCAACCAAGTGCATACTGTAGCCATGAAAGAGATCAGTCATCACCAGGAGGTCCTACTGACACAACCCCATCCCCTTATGTCATAAATGTTGTCCCTCTTGGGCTATTGGCCTCTTCTTTCTGTCAGATATGTTCCCATGCTTGTGGTATTATCCTTATTGCCTTGCATACCTTTCCTGGGCCCTGGAAGCATCAGTGTGCTCCAGTGAGGAGGCAGTGCAATTCTTGAGTCTGCATGTGTGTTTGAAATGAGTCAAACACTGAAAGGTTAAGGAGGTGGCAGGGAAGTTGATTTCACAGGATGATGATTCATCCGTCTGCACCACAAATAGGCTGTAATGAGGTACTAGAGGTGGAAACTGCTTGGTGTAAAGGAGAGGTATGTGTAAGGGTTATTCTCTTATCTAAGATCTATATCCTCCATGGCTCAAATTGCCCAGGATCATTAGTGTGTCTTTGTGATTAGAAAGAAACAGTAAAGGGCTGGAGGGGATGACTTAAGGAGGTGGACAAGGAATAGTTTGTGCTTGATTTTAATGTGGCTGCCTATTTTCTGCATTGAGTTTTGCATTTACTGCCTATCTGGTGGGTGTGTGGAGGCTGGCAAGGGAAGCTTTGATTCAGTACTTGCTGTGACCCATTGCAAGCATGACTCTGTGTAAGCAATGTATCTTTGAAATCACTGCCTAGCTTATTACTGACACAAGAATTTTAGCAAGTCTTTGCATCCAGGTTGTAAAGATGGCTGAAGTGGAACTGAGATTGAGGAGGAGGAGTTAAGCACCAGGACCCTGGTCCTTGGACTCCAGCACATGACAAAGGCTGGAGTTGTTCTTCCATCCTTGAACACTTGGGTGGTAGCTCAGATGTCAGCTGGGAATCCTCAAGCAAGCATCTTCTTCTAGGCTTCTTTCCAGTGCAGCTCCCAAGCCCTGATGTTCTCCCCTGCAGTAATTGTGTTTTTCATCAGGCCCTGCTCAAAATCTATGGGCTGTTTTCACTTCTGCTTTCAGCACTGATTAGAATATGCATTATCAGGTTCAGGTTTTATATACTAATTATTGAGCTTTGTACATGTACAGTATTGGATAGCATCTATCTGAATGCGAATTATCTACTCTATACTAGGCTCTGAAGTTATAAACGAAAGACAACAAAGGAAAGGGCAATGAGATAGGAGAAAAGGGTGATTCACAAATTAATGACACACAAGATCCTCAAATTAATATGCAGGTGTTCCCTATCCACCATTGCAAGGCCCTGAGGATAATAACACTTGGAATGCCAGGGTAAAGACATTGCCACAGCAGCCTCTAGGTATGTAAGTGAGCAATTATAGCACTACAAGTGAAAGGCAAACATCTAAACTGCACATGGGAGATGCCTTCAGTGCCACCCATGTTACAGCACACTGCACCATCTCCTGTTTTCTCTCACCCTTCTCTGTCTCTTGCAGTGGGGAGGGACTAAAACAGGGTCTGTATCTCCGGATGTCTTTTATCTGTGTCTCAGCAGCAGCATATTGCTCTTTGGTTCACATTTGCATAGTTATCCCTCCTAGTATTGCAATTTTTGAAAGTAATGCCTAGCTTGAGTTTTGGATTTATACTGATCTAGTGTATACAGAACTGGTTTTATCACTAATTAACACATCTTGACACTTTGCTATGCAAATGCATTTAAAAAAATCTAGTGAAGATCTTTGTTTCAAAATTGTTAGAAACACTTGAGCCTCTAGTTCTATGCTCCTGACTACATTTGGTTTATGTTGCATTGAAATCACCTGGATGCTTTTTTATCGAATATTGTGTTTCGGAAGCAGTTGCATTCATTGCACTTTTAATGCAGTGCTCTGGATACTTGATCTATTCCCAGTTTGGTTTTTTTTTATTCTCTGACCTTGCTATTAGCAACCTTCCTTTGTAATTCTGTGACAGGTCTCTCTGGGAGATGCTCCCACTGTGATCCTTGAGGAGTTAATCCCAGCTAACACCTTCTGGACCATTTCCCCACTGCTCTTGCTTTCCCCAGAGCACAAGCCCAAGAATGCACTAATGCCAGGTATGGAAGAAGTGTGGATATCATGGCTTGGAATACGGACATGGAGGTCTTCTGAGTAGGAGAGCCAACATTTTGGGCCACCAAGGTAGAGGGACAACTGCCTTGCTAGTCCCTTCTTCATGACATACTTCCTCCTCTTCCACCCCCCTCCCATCATTCCCCTTTCTAGGTAAGCAAACTTCTTCCAGAATGGAACCATAGAGGCACAAACAGTTTTTTTTCTTCCTCTTGAAAAATAACCATTGGGCAATATCACCTTTCTTGTAAGAGACTTAATGGATTCGCTGTTCTTGTGTGGTTTCAAGGCAAAGGAAGAAATGGAGCTAGAAAAGCAGACTGATGTAAAGAAGTGAGTTAATGAAGTGAGATCACAAAGTGTGCAACCCCAGCCAGTTGTATCTTTCTCTCCAGTTACCTTGGTAACTGTGTAGTGATATGATGTTGCTTGGTTTTGTATCCTGCAAATGAAAGAAGCTCAAAGTACCCACCACTAGCAAAAATATTGATAAGATACTATATTCATCTACAAAACAGAACAATTAAGTTACAGACTCACTAGATACTGTATCAAAAGGGGAAATACATCTCCCCCAAAGCCTGGGTAAAATGACCTCTTTTTTTTTTTTTATGAGCCAGCAATTTAGTGCATCTTTTGATGGGATTTCTTAAGACCAAACCAAAGGGATCACAATAGGGCCACTTTTTTCAGTGACATGGTTAGCTGAATCTCTACATCCTTTCAGTCTTAGGTCTTTCTGTTGGTTATAATGTTGGTTAAAGAGGGATATGGACTGCTGTTCAATAGAAACAGACTTTCTTAAAGGGGAGTTGAAAAAAACATCAGCTCACAGTGGTGCAGGAAGCTCTTTGACAAACGATAGATGTTGATTTCCATCAGCAGTGAGTCTGGGCAGGTACAGATCTATTGGCTGCCTGTCATGCCATTGGTAAGGGGCCGTCATGAACTCTCTGGTGGGAGCTTTAGTGGTAGAGGGGAATGGTTGCCGTAAGCTCATTCTTTCCCCCGTATGTCAAATATTGAGGCATTTCTTCTCTCTCGGGGTGCTAGGGGTTATTACTGCACCCCAGTTACTTTCTGCATCACTTCTCCAGCTCTATGGCTACTCAACACCACAGAGCAAGATAGTTTAGGGTGGTCATGTGGGGAAATAGACCTTTATCTGGTCACCTTACCTGGCCATCCACCAGCTTTTATTCCTATATACCCCCTTTGCAGCCTCATTTGTGGCCCTCAACCCTGAGGTCTGTGGTGAGGGTGTCATACAGACACAGTGTCTCTGGGGCCAGTGTTTATATGGCCTTAGAGAAAACCGTGGTCTGCTTCGGACTTCCTTGGTCTTCTCTGTCCAAGAGTTTCTTTGGTTTCTTTACAAAAACTGCAGTAAGCTATTAAAATGAAAGGCTCTATGTAAGTTGAGGACTTGAACAGGAAAAGGAGACAGGAGGAACTCATCTGGGAAGAGCAACGCAACACGCCTCCACTGGGTGGGGGAGGAATGCTCAAATAACTTATTAAATACTGATTATAATAAATAATGATATAATAAAAATGTATTACGATAGAATACATTTTTATAATATTTTATATATATTATAAATAATATATTAATTATTACGATATAATAAAAAGTTATTATGATATAATATAATGAAAACTTATTATCTCCTTTCTAGCCTCTGCACCTGCAGGCATTGGAATAGCATGATGAAAGTTGGGCTGTGGGAGTATTGTCAGCTCTGGACGCAAAATCTGAATGTCTAGGATTTTGCAGGTGAATCTGGAGCCTCTCTGGAGGAAATGTGAATTACATCTTTGCACTGGCCTCTTCCCATGCTGTTTTCTGTGCAATTCTGAGAAGCCTTGGGAGTTGACCTGGAGAGTTGAATGCTCAGAGCTGGAGGGGAGGTGGTTGGATTTAAGAGCAGGTGTCTTGGAGAAGAGCAAGGTCGGATACAGTGCGTTGTCTCCTTGTGTCTTCAGGTAGTGTCAGGAGCCCAAGTAGGGCTGGTGAAGGTCTTTGACCACAAAGTCCGAATCTGGCTTCAGAAAAAGCACCTGGCTTGCCTTTGCCAATACCGTGAAGCAGCTGAACTATAACAAACAAACCAGTTCTCTGTCTGGTTATTAGTCTAGTGGCTGGTCAGGGGAGACCTGTATGCATAACTTCTGTTTTAGTTCACTGGCTGAACACTGACAGTCAGGCTCATCTAAACATGGAAAAGTTGTCCTAGGGTTACCAACCTTAATTGCCTGAATAAACATCTAATATTTGCCTTTTAAAGGAAGAAAGATACCCACGGTATTACAGAGATAACAGGTAGAAAGATCAGGGCAGAGGTGGTAGCACTGGTTTGAAGTTTATGAAGTCCCTTCATTCACTGCTCAGATCTATCTGTTCCTGTGTGGGGAAGCTCAAGTAAAGGGGGAAACGCAGACCAGGCATGCATAGAATGCTGTGGCTGAAAACTGGTCCCTGCCTCTAAGAGGAAAGTTGGAGAATGACAGGTGGATGGACAGGCAGAAGAGTGGAAGGGTGTTTTTCTTTTCCAGTGCCCTGAGCAGGTGCCTGGCTGTGCGTTCAGGGCTGTACAGACAACAGGATGCTATGAACAGCACAGCCGGATGAGTCAATAAAAAGGAGGGAAGACTAACAGCAGCAACAACGCACCTGAAATGGGCTGGAAAGACTGAAAAGCCTAAGCATGTAAAGGTTGGCTAACCAGCATCTTGGAAGGGAGAGAACAGTGAGGAGGAGGATGAAAATGGATTAACTGCCTTTTTATATATTTACGTGTGTGTGTGTGTGTATACTGTGTTCAGTGATTCTGCAGTGTCTCAGATAAAGTAGTAGAGTTCTCCCATCAATTAACCTACCAGCCCTTTGTGCTATGCCCTTGAGAGGTGCCTGCATCCCACTGGAGGAAACCTGTACACTGCAGGGCATAGGACACGTGCGTTGGGCACCGTGGTCCTTTATCTTTGTACCATCTCCTTGAACCACCTGGATCTCTGGATGGAAAACTGCAGAAAATTCCTCCAGACAATAATATGATTGAATTTACTACCTATAATAGAGAAAGTCCGTCGTAGTAGGGTGAGAATGCAGGCCAGCACTGGATCGACGAGTTTCTGCTGCCATCCTGTGGCTGCAGTCCGTGTTACCTTGCCAGAGCCCGATATCTTTGAGAGACTCCTAGTTTGAGGAAGGCGGAAGCAGATACCCCTCACGTCCCACAGGCAGCCGACTGCACTTACAGCAGCATGTGCTGGGGCTGCTCATTTCCACAGCGCTGCTGGCATCTCCTTGCCATGTACATTCAACAGGCGATGCTTTTCCCCTGCCAGCCTGATATTTTTGCAGATATTTTGTTGTGAACGTTTCCCTCCAGGTTCAGATCTGCAGGGTTAATCTGTGCATTCTTCACCACCATAATAGGTCCATTCTTTCCAAGTTGAGTAGGTGTGTTCCCATCACTCCCGCAGAATCACGAAACCTCTGGAGATTGCATAACCTCCAACAAGACAAAGTAATTATGAATCATTGTATACTCAAGTCACAGCTCAGAGATTTCTTCTATTCAGATCAATGAAGTTTTACCCTGGTTTGCCAAATGCAGAAGAGAAGGGTAATTTGGAAGAGAGCAGACTAATGCTCTGCACAAAACTTGAAATTCCCATTCAAGAGGTGAAGTTTGGCCAATACAAATGCAAAAATTTGGCACTCATTTATACATATTTAATATACATTTATTTTTTCTGCAAAATCAACTTATACATTAGACACCCTATGAGTCTGAAATGTGGTTCATGCAGCCTTATATTAAATGGCATTGCACAGAAACATCTACCCTCTGCATACTGGAATTATGTGCAAGCTCCTCTTCAGTTGCTTTTCTAACAAAGTTTACCTAAAAAAATTAGTTGCAGTTTTTAAATAGAAAATTGAGCTTTTTGTTATAAAAAAGAGAATATCTGCTCTGTTGTTCCTTGAAAGAAGAAGAGATAGCAAACGGTACAGATGTGACAAAAGTAAGTAGAGAAAAAGTGTATTTTTCTGGAGTGAAACTGCACTTTTCTTTGTTACTTTCTTGTGTAACCTCTTGTAGTGTCAATGGGTAAATCTGAACGCGTTTGAGTTAAACCATTAATGATGAATTTCAAGTACAAATACACAATGTGAAGGATCTGCAGGCACATCCCTTAATGGGCTGGATACATCTTTCCTTGTAAAGATGCTCCCGTGCAGCACTGGTGGCTGTGCCACTGTCAAGCACACCTTCTGAACAATGTGAAAAGCTGCCCAAGAGAGGGAAAATAAACCCTGACTCTAAATAGCTATGCTGAGGATGGTGGAAGAGTTTATTCCTCACCCTTGTCCCCTGTGGGCTCTACTGGAGCCTTGCAGGGACATCTGCCCTCATTCCTTACATGCTGTGTCTTCCCTCTTTCATTCTTCCTAAAATCAGAGACTTGTGAACACCCCTCCTTGTTTCCTTTGCTTTACTTAGAGCACTGTAAAACAGGCTGAAAGGCACCTTGAGAGGTCTTCTAGTCTGGTCCACACAGGCTTTCTTGGAAGTAAGCCTTAAGCACCAGAAAAAAAAAATGAAATAGAAGATGATTTAGACAAGTGTCTTAGGCTCTTAATGCCCACCAATGCAAAAGAGCGCAGCCAAAGTAAATTTTGTCTTTCCAAAGAAACTGAAGGCAGACACAATTGTTCTCTTTAATGCCAGGCTTTAGGTCTTGAGAAAGCTGAGGCTGTATTATTTGCAAGCACAATTCCTAAATTTCCAGAGGGGATCTGTTGATGTCAAAGCAGTAAGAAGGAAACAAAGGCTTGGAAAAGAAAGACTTGAAATGGTGTTTGTGACAGATGCATCTAAGCCTTTTGATTCTGGCCACAAAACCTGAAATAGGAATTTGCCATCTGTTTGGGCTTTAGATGTTAAAAATCATCCTCCCCCCTTCCCCCAAAATTAATTTCTGCTGGTGGAGAAGGTTTAATATCATTTTCCTGTGTATGAGAATGTTGTGGTTGGCACACGTACTGATGATATTTCAGTAAGTCACCTGCTTGTGTCTGAAGGACCCAACGGTTGTGAGTGCATTCATTCCAGTAGATGGGATGGAGCTTCATGGGGTCATGCATCTTCTCCTATGATACAATGTAGGAGCACACAAAGGTGATGCTCTTGGCCCAGAGTGAGCGTTTATCCCTGTTGGGGTTTGTGCAGATACATGAGAGATGCTGGGGTGTAGTTGTGTTCGCTCTGGTTTCCCTCCAGTTACCTTGGGTTGCCTCCCAGGCAACCTTGCACACCCCTCCAGACTTCTTGTTTTGGTGGGCATCCATGCTGTAGGGGGAGATCTGGGAATAGAGAGGGTTTGCCAAGAAGGCTTAAGACTGGCATCTGAGCCTGAGATACACAGATGGCTTGTAAGGGTGAAGTAGAGCTTTTCTGGTGATCAAGAGGTTGAAAAAATACCATGCTTTTGGCAAACCACAGAGAACCAGGGCACCAGAGCATGCTGATGAGAACTGATACCACAAAAAACTAAGTTGTGCCTTCCGTGAGCAGTGGATTTTGCACCATGAAACCACTGAATGAGAGTATCATCCTTGTGATAACATTCAGTGTTAGCTATATTCATGTCTTGGATATGGCAACTAGAACATGCCTGCTCTGGTTTCCCTGCAGTCTGTGTGCAATCTGGTGCTCACTCGGTTAAGTTCAACATTGACTTCCAGAGCTAGTTACTGAGAAAGCTGATTGGTGAAGTGAATGAACTTTACTATTGCACATGCAATTTATATACTTTATGTAGTATATAAATACTTCCTGTCTACCTCTCACAGGCAGGAAACTTTTTCATGGATTGCTTCCAGTATAGAAATAAATGAAAACAGCAGGATTCAGCAGAGCACATTGCTTTGAAATGTTTGAGCAGCAGCATGTCGCCACCTCTGAAGTCCTTATGCTTGTCTAACACCCTGACCTTTCAGGCAAGCACTCCTTAATCGAAGACGGTAGGGGCTGAGTGTGTCACAACATGCATACAAGATATTGCAGTTTTATTGTACTTTTAACCTCAGTTTCCGCTTTACTAGGCTTTTAAGAAGTTAAATATGCAACCTCAGTGTTGTATAAGCACAAAAGGGTTGTAGCTAGTTGTAAAAATAATAGAAACCCATTGAGACACTGGAGGGGGCTGAAGTTGTGCAGGAAATACAAAACAAGATCAGAGAATATGATTTATGCAGTGAGATGAAGGGATAACTCCCATGCCACCTAGAAGGAAGACAACCAAAGTGGCATACATGACATTTGTATACAAATACATGCGTGGAAACAGCACAAAGTGATCAAGAAATTATTTAAGGTGGGAAAAGAAGGTCTATTGATCCAAACCTGGAAAAGAAAGGAAAACTAGACAGGCTTGTCATCAAGAGCATCGATTTATGGACAAGTGCATTGTGAAAAGACACTGTATGCTCATAGGAGCTTGTCCTTTGGGACCACTCCTACCTGCCTCATTGAGAATACCCATTCCTTTCGGCTCATAGTACTTCACAGTACAAGTTTTTGTTGTCACTCAAAGCTGCCAAGCCAAAGCTAAATACGTTCATTAGTCTGAGCAGTATTCAGATTCTTCCTTGCAAAGCTCTAATCTGTGAAAATATCCACTGTTCAGGAATGTATTTAATTGCACAGTTAATTGTCCATGTGCTTAGCTTGTATTAGTGTCAGTGAGACAAGATCCTGTACCAGCAGCCTATTGCTTGTTCTTTCTTGCTTGCAGAAGTCTCTGCCTGGGGCCCCAGGTTGAGCTTAGTGGGTGATGTCCCTCCAGAGACTTGATTTAAACAACCTGCTCCCAAAGAGTAATAAATCTAGAGAAGGTGTATTTTCAAAAACCCTGCCAACTGGGTTCTTAGAGGTGTCTAGGTGCCAATAATTGGTACTGCAGCCCCTGTAATAGGGGGTAATGCCACTCACTTGTACTCTAGACCCACCTGAAGGTCCCAGCTCCTGTGCACTCTTCTGATCTTTCTGTTTCCTTTGACAATAAGCTTGTCTGAGGATGCTTTGGTGGAAACTAGTTTTAAGACCAAGATGTTAATGGTATAAAAAAGGAAGGCTGTAGAGGTAAATTGGGATCATTCATAGCCTTTTGGGCTACAAACCCTTTCTTATCCTGCTCCTCTGAATCACTCTCTCCACCCAGCCCTCTCTGGCTAATTGCAAAATGTACTCTGTGAAGTTTCCTGCTGTGCTCAGCATTTCTGGAATGAAGTTTACTATGCCCTTCTGTGATAGAGGCCACCCGCTGATGGAAGGAGTGACTTCATGGTGTGGCTTGGCAGTTTTGGTGGCACCAGTCTTTCTTACCTGATGACTAACAATCCTGAGTCAAACTTGGTGATAGAACTCATGGGCAAGTAACACCGTGAGAGGCCTCTAACTTCATGTAGGTAATGAAAAGCATAAATATTTTTGAGTGGCATGTGGTTAAAAAGAAAAAGAAAAATCAAAGGAAAATGTATTTTGGCTGGACCAAAATGTTTCTCTGGTTTGCGTCTTTTCTTTGTTTCAATCTCTTTATGTTCTTGTAAGTAAAGTTACAATCAGGAATGTCATTTTGAAATGTAAACTTTTCGTTTTGCTCGATTTGCATAGGAAGAGCTCAGCTTTTTCTCCCCGGGTTAGTTTTTAAAACCAGACCTGGAAGAAACCTGACCTGAGCTCATCTGTTGCCACACTCCAGTTCTGTGCATTCACCCTGCAAAAATCCCTGACAAACTGAATCCCCCCAAGCTCTCCCACCTCTTTGTAAATAATAATTACAGCACTGCAATGCCTAGCCTTGAAAATGGCTAGCCCACTGTTTCACTTGGGCATGCCTTGTTTCAGACAAGCAGCTGAGGCCCATACTGCTTTCCAAGTTCATTTTCATTGACCTCTGGCAGGTACTGCAAGCGCTGTGCCTGGCAGTTTATCTCCTTCACCATGTAGGAGTTCAGTGAGGCCGGGAAGGAGGGATGCAAACAAAAATGTGATTAGCCTGTTATTTGGCTCTTAATGGATAGAAAAGATGCAAGATTCTTTTGGCACAGTGGTACATTTTATTCCTCAAAAAAAAAAAAAAAGGAGGGGGGGTAGGAAGAAGGACTTTAATTGAAGCCTGCAATGTTGTATAAATGGAAGATCTAAGTTTTAATTGAAAAATAATTATAACCACTTAATCATTTTAAATGAGGGCTGTAATTGCAGTCAGTTCATAATAGCCAAATACAGACACTTAGATTCCTGCAATAAAGCAGGGATGGTACGGCTTGATTTGCTAATAGCTCTTCCACTTCTCTCCTCTTTTGTCTCAAAGATTAATTCAGGCAAGGGCTATTAGTGCCGTTAATTGGTTCTGCAATTTAGACCTTGTGCTTGTGAATGAGTGACTGATGCAGACCTATCAGCCAATAATGTGAACACTTTGTCAATGGGTTTCTCATTGTCCAGCAGCACATAACTCCTCAGGCAGCTCCTCTGCCACCCAACCCTGGCTCCCTGGAGGGATCAAGAAGAGTGGGTCTCCTCTGGGGTGAGGGATTCACTTAGCTTTAGATAGGTCACCTAGATGTCTTTGAAATTATGGCTGGCTTATGAATAAAATAATTAGACAGTCAAGGCATCCTCACTGGGAGGGACAAATCCCGTATTCAGGAGAAATCTCCACTGTGCTGGAAGAAGGAGGTTCGATGGGGTTATAAAGTTGGTGAGGAGATGTGTTAGATGGAAAGTAAATATTGCTGGTGAGAAGGGGCTGATGGCTCCTGTCAGGGTGCCACGAGGGTCCTGCTATTAGGGGCAGTAGCAATGACTAAAGCCAGTCTAAATCAACAAAATAACAAAGAACACCACAAACTACTCTCTAACAGTTAGTTTGTTATTGTTTTTTTCTTTCACTTAAGCAGTGACAGCATTGGTGGTGGGGATTGGGCACATGTGGTGGGACTTCAGCTAGAAGGAGCTGCTGGTGACATCCTCCCTCATGAAGCCCTTAAAACAACACCCAGGGAAGACTTTGCCCTTGCTATGTCTAATCTGTGGGGGAGAACTGAGAAGAGACTTAGTCTGTACTAGAAATAACTGCCATTTTAGGCCCAACATAAGTGAAACTGCAGGTCCAAATTCTTTGCTCCATCCTTCTTTTCTGTTCTGTTTATTTCAAAATTGGTCTTCTCACAGAAATTTTTATTTCTAAGTTATATACATTTTATTGTCTTTTTGTTATAATAATATATTGTTATATTGCATTACACTAATACAAACCTACAATATTTATGTACTCCATTATTTATTGTCCTTAACAGTTTATCTCTCTTTTTTTCCATGGCTATTCTGAGGCTATTTCACAGAAAAAGCTAAACCCTACATGAGCACTAGCTGAAAAGCGCACTGGTGTGGACAGTGTCTGCAGGTTATTTTCCTCCAGGGCTGTTTTATCAGCATGAGGAAGTTTTTCCTGGTTCCACTTCAATCTGGAAGAAAACAGGAGGAAGCAGCAGGGCCAGGAAGTGGCCTGGCCAGCATGGGCAAGCATCACCTAGCAAGCATTAGGATGTCTCTCCTAAAATCTATCTATGGGTATTGCCCTGAAAAGAGGTAAGAATTTCTCTCTTTCTCTAAACATCAGTTCACATGACACCTCACATAGTATAAAAGCCATTAACCCTTGTAGACAGACAAAGGTCCAGGTCATCTGCCCATTGTAACATCTCCTCACCTTCAGCATCACTTTTCCTTCCTCCTAAGCTGTAAGTTTGAAAAATTCACATGGGCTGGAAAGAGTATGAAAGCAGCGAAAGAGTATGAAAATGAGGTGTACTGGGATGAGTGTTGTCTTCCAGTTGCTCCAATTCTCTCTGCAGGGCCACCTGATCTATTTGAGGTGGAGGCTGGGGAAAAGCACCAACTTATTGCTGAGGTTTAGTGATGCATTCTAGGCACATGAATATTCACAGGAACATTGTCATGCTTTAATCTTATTTGTAGCATCAAAAACACATTTACAATTATGCTTCTGTAGAGTTCAGCTCTGGTGCAGTTCTTTTTATCCTGTGAGGAGAAACTGTGAGATCTTTGACCCTATGGAGATATTTTCATTTCCTACTGTTTTGGTTTTTGTTGGGTTTTTTTCTTTGTACCAGAGGTGGTAGCTGTTCAGAAGGGGTTTCTTTCAGGGTTTTAGAAATTAAAACCAGAAATTTAACAGACCTAAGGATGAGACTGGGGAGAGTTTAATTTTTCTGTTTAATGTATTAAACTACGTAACAGAAGATGAAGGAAAGCCACCCTTCACCTGCCTTTTTTACCACCCCCCCCTTTTTTTCCTTTTGGTTTTTTAAATCTACTCCCTTACAACGAACAAATCCTGCTGATTAAAAGCACCTGCATTTCCTACCAAACCTTATTTTGACACTTTTCATTGGAGAGGGAACAAGTCCTTGCTCTCAGGAAAGCCCCAGTGTAGAAATAAGCTTTTACAGAAAACCTAAGTGGGGCAGGGTGAGTTTTATTTCAATTCTGGGAAATCAAGGAGGAATTGCTCAGATGAGAGGCACTGTGAAAGGCAGGCAGACAAGGGGAAACAGCAACGGAAAGAGCCCAGGATGGTGGCTAATCCTCCCAGATGACCTGGGTGAGAGTCGCAGATTGCACACCAGTAAGAGAAACAGTTGTTAAAGGTGAGTTTTGAACAAAGGAAGAAAGTGGTACTCTCACATCCAGTTGGTAAGTTATGGTGGCTGAAGGAGTTCAGTCCTTGATTATTTTCACAGTGAAATGCTGTCAGTAGATAAAACTGTCCTTTTGGTTACAGCTAAGAAATTTCTCTTTGTGAATGATACTACTTGTACACAAGGACCTTACTCTTCTGACTGCTGTTACATTGGCACAACCACTGAAATAAACGCAGTGATGATGTGGCTGAGATCATGAATCTCAAACTGGTTTGGGTTGTAAAGGACCATAAAGATCCCCTGGTCCCAGCCCTGCTGCCACGGGCAGGGACAGCTTCCATTAGACCAGGGACAGCTTCCATTAGACCAGGTTGCTCCAAGCCCCATCCAACCTGCCAGGGATGGAACATCCACAGCTTCTCTGGGCTATCTGTCCCAGTGCCTCATCACCCTCACAGGGAAGATCTGTCCCTTTGCACAAACAGAGCCCTTCCCACCCAGGGATCAATGTGTACCAAATGGAGATGCCTTTTCCAGGGCTCTCAGGTTGATAGCATGCAAGGCAAATTCACCCTTTCAGTTAGTTCAGTGAAAACAGTCCCTGGTTGTCATGTTCCCAGGTGATCTTGGTTGCGACAAACACAGGGAGTGTATTTGCGCTCTAGTCTTAGGCTCTATATTTAGCTATGTGATATCGGGAAAGCTTTTTGTGATTAAGCGATGTTGACCGATACCGAAAGTAATTACAGCCATGACATGCAGCAAGTGAGGTGTGTCACTGGGACTGAGTATCGTTGTGTCCAAAAAAGGGTCTGGGAGAAAGAGTGAATTATGGAAGTGTACATGAATCACCAATACTGTTCTTTTGGAGAAAATGGGGGAAAGATATGTTTAAACCAGAAGACTGTTGGTCAGGCACATGGAGTTATCTTTTCCCTGTTTGGTGTTTACTTCTAGGCACTACTTTCCAAATGATGCGTTACAAACTTCAGTATCAGGCATAAAATTTTTAGAATTGATTTTTGAAACTCTGGGATTAATTTATCTTGAGTGAGAGCAACATCTCCCTCATGGATGTTCTCTTATGGCAGGTCAGAGCTTTACGAGGAGTTGCTCTGCTTTGTGTGCGGGAAAGGACTGGATGACTTTCCAAGGTCCCTTCCAGCTTGCTTGGTTCTTTCAGAAAGGTGCGGAAACCAAATAATCTCTAGCAGACAATTGCTGTGTTCTCACAGCAGGTTGGATCTTATCTTCTTAAGAAGCAGCTTCACAGGTAAGTCTGTCTACACATGAGACCAAGCATCTGGGAGAGACTCAAAGGTCCTTCAGGAAGAGTGAATGTAGACAGATGAGAGTGGTCCACTTCTTCATGCTCTCTCATGTCCTTCCACTTCTACCACCTCAACGTCACCTCACCAGGCTTCTTCTGAGGATTCCTTCCTGGACCCTCCAGATGCCATGTGTGAGTGTGGCACTGCTGAAACAGGGCTCATCATCTCCTTGGAGGTCTGCTCTCCAGCAACATCTCTGTTTACTTTCCCACTGCAAATGGGTTAGCACCACTGGAAAACTGGGCTAGGAAAGAAGCGGTGAGGGATGTAGCAGAATGGGCAAAAAAGACATTACCCAACAAAGTGATTTTCTGTGACAAGGTCAGGTCTCTTATGTGCTCTTGCCTTACAGTAATACATAACAACATGTCTGCTTTGCCGTCACTCTTCGTCCGCCTAAACAAATCCAAATTGGTATTTGGATGAGGGGGATAAAGCAATATCAAATGAGGATATACCTTTGCTTCTATTCATTATTTTTTTTCCCCTGATCTGCCTGCCAGACTTGGTCCTCCCACAGCAAACTGCAGGTTCACACCTTTCACTCTTCAGCAACTGCTGGCTTTCTTATGGGCTGCCAGCCTGACTTCACCAAGCAGCAACGTCCATCTGAGCACTGGTGCACTGTCCTTTGCTACGCACTATCCTCTTTTATGCACTATCCTTTCCTTAAATGTTTTTTGGTTGGGCAAACAACCTCAGATAGAGGTATGCTAATAAATGCCTCTCCATTTGGCTCAAAAGCATCATCCCTGCTAGGAAAGGATTAGGTCCCCATAATTTCTGTTTCATCTAATTTAAGCATGTCTATGCTTGGTCCCCTAGAGTGTGCAGTCACTTCTGCAGGAGCTCTCCCCACGCTGTTTCAGAGGGATCCGCTGGTCCCCATCTGACCTGTGCCAGCTGCACCTCTGCCTGGAGGGAGAAGGTAAACAGAGAGCGAGGCGTTCACACTGTGAGTAACAAACGGCTCTTGGTACCGAGAGAGGAAAATTATCTCACCGAAACGGATAAAGGGAAAGGGTAGGTTTGTATGGTGTGGACCAGACCTCTCCTGACTCCCGCCTGTGACGTAGGCTGTGCCTCCAGCTAAAAGTCCCTTCTACCCTGGCTGCCTACCCCAGACTTGGCTTGTAGAGGCTTGTGCACACTGAAGATCTCCCTACCGATTGCTTGGTGCCATGTCGGTGACAATATGCCAGTCCATGGGCTTTGTGGTGTCTGCTTTAGGCATAGGAGGTGTCATTGCATCAACGTGCATGGACCAGTGGAGCACCCAAGACCTGTACAATAACCCAGTGACTGCAGTATTCAACTACCAGGGCCTCTGGCGCACGTGCGTCCGGGAGAGCTCTGGCTTCACCGAATGCCGTGGCTACTTCACCATCCTGGGGCTACCAGGTAGGGCTTGCTGGCCACAAGGGCAGAGAGGTGGGAGGACAGAGCCATGGGCATGTGCCAGAAGCCGTGCATGAGTGGTGGTGATGGGTGGTTTTTGGTGCAGGGTGGGAACTCAAATTTTAGCCAAAAGGGTCCTCGCCCTGTTTGGATGACAGGCCCCTTGCAGGTATCTCAACCTGAAACCCCCCTTTTGCCAGGTTTAGCAAAACTCATTGCATCTGATTATGCATCATGTTCCTGAGGTGTTGTCCAGGTAATACACTGGGGCAGTGGCTGCTCTGCGGGGTGATCTTCCCCCGTGCTCTGAATGACTTGGGTACATACTCCTACCTCAGCTGCATGGCTGTGCGTGGCTTCCCACCAGAAACCACTAATATTCTTGGCATCAGAGAAGATCCTTTTCTAAGAGGATATGTCACAGTTCAGCTCACTGTATTTCTTGTGTAGGCTAATACCACCAGGCTGGATTTCTTCCTAATTCTCCTTTGGTTCCACTTTTTACTTCCATGAGTATCATTCCTGTCCTGGCTGTGCACAGACTATCTAGGGGTGCAAACAATTAGGTTACAACAGGATTATCTGGGTTCTCTTCTTGCCTTAATACAGTGAGAGAAAAAAGGCACTTAGACTATTATATCCATCCAGCCTCTGAGCTTTGGCACAGCAAGAACGGAAGGAAGAAGCCAATTATATCAGCAAATCACTGCAGAAAGCCTGCAAAATGGCATTTCCAAAGTACACAGAAATAAGCATTGCATGCAAAAACTGCTTCTTTCACAGTAGCCTATCTCTGCACAAAATCGAAACAGTATAACCTGGCCTCAGACACCATCAGGAAAAGTGATTAATCTCCTGAGCTGTATTTCCATGTCACTCGTCTCTGGATCCTTGTTCCCAGCTGGTGTCTGCCATTAGCTATGCTGCAGCATTGCCATGCAGGTGCCAGGGATGCCTGTGAGCATCTCCTTGTTGGCGATACAGGGCTTTGAATGGCCTCATTTGCTCACATGCACTCCTGGCTGCAGACATACATCCTTTTCTAGAAGAAGCCTGATTCTGCCTGGACATCCAGTTGTGCAGCCCCTGACAAAAGCTGTGTGCTGTATGAGTGAATGAAGGATGACATCCAAGGAAGGATGTTTGTGCAGGGCTTGTATTCACACACTGCTGCCCCAGTCAGGAAAGCTGAGCAGTTTCACCAAGGGGAAATGCGTGCAACAAGGGGTAGAACAGGTTGGTAAAACTTGATTCCAGCAGGCTAATTGCTTACAGGGAAAGAGATTAATGTTGCTGTATGAGGAACAAATAGGGGTGTAAAAAGCAAACCCTCTCCACGGGCACATACACCCACACCACAGTGCAGGACTCCCTCAATTCTTCAGCTCTAAAAGCTTAAAATTACAGAATATGTAACTCTGTAGAAGAAGTAATTAAACTTTTCAAGGCTTCAGCTCTGGGAACTACTTTAATCTCTGAAGAAACCAGAATACTTGAGATATTGGAGTTTTTTGTTCTCTCAAAATACCTCCACCACTAACCTCAGCATCACAGGAATAGAAAAGGGCAATTGCAGTTCCCAAACCTCCAGATTGATGCCTGTCAAGTAGGCATTTGTTTCCTAAAATGGAAATAGACAGCAATTTTGGGGGATTAATTTCCTTCATTTAGCAGGTGAGCTGTGGGAGATGGGTTTACCCTCTTCAGCTGCACCCAGCAAACTGTGTCTCTCTCCCAGCTGCAGATAGAGAAAAGCATCCTACCCAAAATGGTAGGATTTCTAATGGACCCATCACCTTGGAGTGGAATTACCAGGAGTGTTTGCTGGGTTTATTGCTGTCTCCGATGCAAAAAAAAAAAAAAAAAAAAAGGATTAAAAAAAAATCCCAAAGAATAAAGCACAACTTTTAAAAATAAAAGCGGGTGGGATACTGACCCCTCGAAGTGCTGCCATTATCCTCAGTGGTGTTGGAGACTTGATGCCTTCCCTGCCAGTGTGTAGCTGTGTGAGTATTCACTTACTTTTGTCCTAGTGAGATGCTCTTTGTGACTGGTGCTATCAGCACTGCCCTACAAAGTAAGCTGGATTTTCTTTCCCTTTCTTTTTAATGAACAGGGCTTGCTCTTCTGAAGTCACCCCTTTGTTCTCCCCCCTGCTTTTCACTCCTGTTATATATTGTCTGACACTTCCACTCTCTGGAGAAGCTGGTGCAAAACCAAGTGCCCCGCTGCTGTGCTTTATAGATTGGCTCTGTCTCCTGAATTCATCTGCTCCTATGGGCATTTCTTCCCACCTGCCACCAGCAAAAAGCAACTGTATCCCTATCGGGGGGAGGAATAATGCTAAAAATATCATCAAATTATTCATTTGCTAAAGATATTATTAAAGTGGATCATCCCAGTGTTTATTTCAAGGGTGCTGCACCTTGATCTCCATTAAACCCCACCTTGCTAACCACACTATAGTTAATGGTTTGTCAGCATTTCCATTATAAACCCCTATTTATTATTCTGACAATGGCAATTTATATTGGGAACAATAGTGCCGGAGTGAATAAAAATAATAAGACTCTAGCAAAGCAGAGAGGTGACCTGAGTGCATCAATGGAGTTCTGGTTTCTGAGGACTTTTTTTCTCAATCCCTTGCTCCCATAGCAAAGATTAAACTTGTCTTGCCCATCATCGATCTTCAATTTAGTTGTGAATTTTAATTTCAAATAGATTGAGGAAAAATCAGGATAATAGATGAAAACGGGAAATAATACAGATAGCTTATGGCTCTTGCCCTCGCTGTTCAGCTATAAACAGCCGGTCTCCAGTGAAATACGCCACTTGAGAACTAAGCTTGTTTGTTCTGATTTTGCTTTCTCTTATTATTTTTTGCTACTTGCTTTGGCGTCTTGGCACACTTTACCGTGATTGTCTGGAGGACGCAATCTGAATTTGAACACACAAATAATAGACAAATAGCAATAGCTGAGGTCTGGCAAGGCTGGTAGTTTCACCTAGTGTGGAAGTCACAAGGTGCTTTATGCTAAAAGAAGTATTTTTCTGTTGCTTATAAGTTTGTTAAACTACAGTAACTTGGGCAGTAATTTTCCTGTTGTCTGTATTGGCCTTTTTTTCTCAGAAAAAGGACATTTTGTTCTCAAGTTGAACACTTTCTTGACCCTTTTGGAAAGGCTGAGGTGTCCTTCTGCTCTGGAACAAAAGGCTGGTAGCTTGAAATACAGGAATATTGTTGCTTTTCCAACAGCAACCTTTGAAAGTCTGAGAGCACTCTGTTAATCTTCTATAACTATTGAAAGGTTGTATGCTGCTAGAGGGGTCAGAATAAATATAGCCCATGGAAATGCAGTCATGACTGCCCAGACTTTTGCGTAAAACCAACTGCTTTCAGTTTTGCTGGTGTGTCTTAGTTCGGGAAGTCTTAATGTTGGCGTATCTGGACTTTTTTCTCTTCTGTATCAGTTCTGGACAAGGTTTTAATTTATTTCATACAATCAACACATCTTCTGTGGCATAACCCTAGTAAAACCCTTGCTTTGGGGATTTTGGAGACAGGGCAGCCCACTGGCTGAGGAAGCAGCGTTTCTGTTCCCTGGAACTGTTTCATGCCTGAAGCTTGTAAGGGGACTGCTAGTTGCCGTGTCATGATGCCCCACTGGTGATGGACATGGCAAAGCCTCTCTTCCAAGTTCTGCTTGCTGCTTGAAATCCTTCAACCCAGTCAGTTCAGCTCCACATTTTGAAATGTCTGCAGGCAACTGCTGTAACCTGCTTAAAGCTTTTGTGCATAGAAGGATTTAGGTGACCCATGTGGCTGGAGACTTGATATAACCTACAAAGAGTATATGTGAGGTGGGGATAGAGCTAATATGAGACTCATAGAGAGGTCTTGGGCACCCCGCTCCCAGTGACACTCAAGGTGTGGAGAGAGGTGGCAGAGAGCCGAGCAGGAGATGTCAGGAATTGCATCCCTGCTGCAGTCTTGTGCCTTTACAACATAAAAGGGTGAGCAACAAGGAAATATTCCTAAAGGATCTGGCCTGGGGGCCATAGGAGAAGCAAGGCAAGGGAAATGGCAAGAGACTGTGGAGATTTGGGGCTAGGCTACAGCTCATACGCATGTAGGGAAGGATGCAGCTTCATGCACCCCAGCTTTGCTGAGGGATCTTGAAGGCCCCTCTGGACCATGTGAAGACCAATGGAGTAGAGTGCATCTGAGCTGATTCTGTGGTTCTTATACTATGGACTAGTGGGCCACACTCCTGGAGGCTGTGGTCATCACAGCAGTGGAGGGACAGAAAGAGAAGGGTGGATTTGCTTAGTTTCAGTCTAAACAAGCTGGAATTGGCTGGCAGGGTGTGAGCTATATTTGCAAATTTTAAAGTAAATATGAGCCATAGGTGATTTTTTTCTGGGAGAGGTGGTGATAACATTCAGGAATTGCAATGGGCCCAGTGAACCGTTTTGAGATAATATAGAGTCAACGCCTGCATAGATAAAGCAAGTATGAGCTGAAATACAGGTTGCAGAGGGGAACGGTCACAAAGTACCCTTCCTTTTCCCAGTGGGTGAACCACTGGAAACATCCCAATACTCAGAATGGGATACCTGTTCTCTGCTCCTTGGTGAGGAAGCTTGGCCTTTTCAAGAGCTGTCTCCCACTATATCCCTTCCTTAGATATTGCTTAGCCATCTGGCCCCAGCATTTAGCCACCTTGCTGGAGACTGAGCAACAGGAATGTGCCTGGGGAGAGATTGCCATCCTTCAACCAATCCTGGCTGTAGGCATCTCCCAGGGGTGGCTGGAGATGAGCATCAGGTTGTGGCAAAGATGCTTTGACATGTTCTGCAGCTATCTTATCACCCAAACACTTTTCAGGTTGTGTTCCGAGCCAACAGTTCAGATAAAAACTCCCAGGTGATCTTGTGCTGGGAAAATGAGGTGATGAGGTTTTTTTGCAAAGGGAAACATGTTTTCCCCTATCATGAGTGGCTCAGAAACAACCATTACAAACAAAATAAGAGCATTTCAGAAAGGCAGAGAAAATGGGCTGGGGGAAGGGTTGGGATGGAAGCAAGTTTGTTTTTTCTCCAGAACTTTGCTTTGACAAACCACAAAGGAAGGTATCTGTGGAAGCTTTGAGTTCCAAGTGTTTACTGGTGTGATACTAATCAGAGTATGAGAAATGGCAAACAGCTAGTGCTGGGGTGCTCGGATAGCACCTTAGGCAATATTCTTAGGGCTGAGCAAATACAGTCCTCCAAAACACAATAATCCGTCAAAGACGACAACTTCTGGAGTGTAGAGCATGGTTCGGTATTTGTTTGCCTCTTATCTAAGACTGCAGTATGACCCTCATCACTGAAATTGCTTTCTCAGCTCCATTTTTGGGGAGGGGGAGCATGCATAAGGTTTCAGGGGTGTAATATGCAACCCTGTGCTGATTTATCCCTTTTCAGAGATATGATTCAATCTGGCCCCCAGAATCAAAGATGGACTGATTCACCTGGGCTTTCTTGCATACCTGGAGGCTGTCGATGATGTTTTTTTCATAGAATCATAGAATAGTTAGGGTTGGAAAGGACCTCAAGATCATCTAGTTCCAACCCCCCTGCCATGGGCAGGGACACCTCACACTAAACTATCCCACCCAAGGCTTCATCCAACCTGGCCTTGAACACCGCCAGGGATGGAGCACTCACAACCTCCCTGGGCAACCGATTCCAGTGTCTCACCATGGCTCTGAGGTTTTGATGCCCCTGATTAAGAGGGTTGATAATGAGAACTGACAGCCCTCATCAGCAGGAGAAAACTATATCTACAAGGAAAGGTTAGCAAGGCAGCACTACCCAGGTGGTGGACCCTGGCTCAGGGTACAACTATGAGCAATCCAGGGGTTAGCCTTCTTTCCAATAGATATTCTGGGAGTAGCAAGGGGGCTTTGGGGTGTGAAATGGCTGAGGAGGAGAAGAGAAGGTCCCTACTGGCTTAAAGAGCTGCTTTTGCAGCTTTGTAGCTGAAACCAGCAGAAAGGGCTAGAGGAAGGAGTGGTGGCTCCTTTCCTGGCAAAGCAAACACATGAGCATGGTGCATGGGAGGGCCACCTCCACTGGTGTTCATGCAAACACCCAATTAGCAGAAAAAAACCACCCAGTAATTTAAATGAAGTTTTTTTGAAAAAAATATAGGAAAAAAACCTGTTTCCCCTCAGTATTTTCCATCTTCCTTTTCTTTTTCCTCCTCAGGGCTTATTTTTAGCCCTGCAAGTTGTTACACACTAATGACGAAGGGTCGCACCACCCTTTGGCATAGGGGTTGTGTCCCAGAGGAATATGTGTCCGTGGAAAAGGGTTTGAAGTGGTCTAGCCTAGAAAAAGTGATGTGATCTCTTACCACTAGATGGCAAGAAGGCAGCAAGTCCTGGGCATGAAAAACAGGAGTTCTGGAGAGCTGCAGAAGAGCAGCAGGGCTTAAGCGCAATCAGCTTTTCAGGACTGGGACACAGTTCTGGCTGTGGGGCAGTGAAGGTTAGGGTGGAGAGCTGGCCACATTACCTGTTTCAGCAGTTACTGTCCTCTCAGCTTCTAGGTCCTCTCTGGCCGTGGTTTATCACAAAGAATTTTCCAAGATGAAGAATCTTAGTCAGCATGCCCTCTCCTTCACTGAGGATGAGCAGCTCTTACTACCTCTGGCTCCAGAAGGCTTAATTCTGTAGTTTTTACTCATGCTATTATTTTTGCCAGCAGCTTGTGACCTTAGATGTGTTGTTTTTTGATACAAACTTGTCAAAGTCAGTGAAAATTACTAAATTAGAATAAAATTTCTGGAAGCAAAGGCGCCTTGTGCCTCCCCCAGGAGGGCTTTGGTGGCAGTGTTTTCTGGCCACTAGACATAGGATTGTGCTCTGACTGCTACAGAAGAGTCCAGTGCAAAAGCAAATCTGTCTGCTGCCTACCAGCTTGCTGGCATAGCTATAAAAGCAGAAGGGAAAACCTGAGTGGTCATTCTCCAGAAGGCAGAACCCCACTGTAACTCATCCAGCCACAGAAATCAGCCTCACTTCTCTCCCTGGTGGCTTTCACACTGTTCACAACCAGGCAATGACTTGATAGTGCCTGTGGCACAGAATGTATGGGGACTGGTTAAATCAGGGAACTTGTTTCTAGGTCAGGGCTGAAGTAAACCAGTTGGAGCAAGGTATTAGATGAGCATGAAGTCTTGAAGGTCCTTGTAACTCACTGCACTCCATCGGCAGAGTGGCAAAGTGAATTTATATTGCTCCCCTGAGTCCAGCACTTATCTACTGTGCAAAGGGATAATTAATTTCCTCATTTTTATATTCCCCACCCCTTTTTCGAGGACCATTCCCCCAACCAATACAAACAAGCACCTGTAAAAAGACACTTTCCAAATGGTTCCTGTGCCCTCTCTATCTCCTTGTCCCCACACAGGTTTCAGTGGGGCCACATGGTAGGTGATAGGGATGTGGGCAAGAGAAGAACAAGCTTGCAGGAGCTTTGCTGGATCAGTCTCGGGGCTCTTGGCTTGGTGTCCTGGGCTGTGCCATGGTCAACATCCGAGGCAACCTCAGTGATGCTTGAAGTGACTGCAAGGAGTGTCCACGTCCCATGCCCCTGTTTGTTCCCTGGGTGAAGCTGGTGGCCCCATATAATTCACCACAGCCATTCTTATCTATCTCCGTGCCTTTTGTGAGGATAACTGCAAGGGCGGCCAGGTGCACAGGTATCACTGTCTTGGTCTTATGGTAGATCTACTCTCCTTTGCGTAAGTAGAGGGCCATGGAGGTGGTGACGTGGGCTAGGTGCTGAGTTCACCTGGGAAATATGGTCCTTCCCTTTGCCCCTCTTAGCATGTTTGCACTGTACCAAGCACGTAGAAGAAGCCCAATAGATGGTAAAAGGTTTCGGTGGAGGGACAGCGCATGTTCCAAGTGGGTTGCCCAACACTCGACGGAGCATGGCTGCTTAGCTGGGGAAGGACAAGCACTTGTAAAGGACAAAAGCTAATACCTCGGGCCCTGCCAGCACAAACCTACCTGGCGAGAGTGAAACTGGACTATCTTGCAAAAACACTTTGAGTAAACACACTGCTCAATGGAAAGCATCTGATAAGAGCTGCTGCGTTTCTGGTTGCTCAGTCAGGAGGACTTGGTGCTCCCATTAGGTCCGTGGCTTCATCAGGGCCGTCTCACCTCCTGTCTCCGAGAGACCCACCATGTCCACGACCGTCTGCCAGGTGATGGGGTTCATCATTTCGTCGCTGGGTGTTGCGGGGTGCATGGTGGCCACTGCCATGGATATGTGGAGCACACAGGACTTGTATGACAACCCAGTCACAGCCGTCTTCCAATATCAGGGACTGTGGAGGAGCTGCGTGCGGCAGAGCTCCGGCTTTACAGAGTGCCGGCCATATTTCACCATTCTTGGGCTGCCAGGTAGGGGCAAAAGATGCACCAGGTTTAACCCAGGTATCCTGTAGCTCTGCACAGTTTTCATCCAAAAGTAGGAGCAGATATCTTAAAGCATTTTGCAAGGAATAAAATTTCCTAGCTTCCCCATGTACAAGCGTAAAGATATGTGCGTAGGTTTTACCAAAATAATACCTTTATTCAGTGGAGTTTACCACTTGGGAGTGTGCGTAGGTGAGCTCTGGATGGGCATCATGGTTTCAGTCCCCTTGCATGATAAGAGCATTATGGGGGCTTACAGCCCTGTGTCCTTAGTGATGCCAACCTTGCTTCCCAACTGTGAGGCAGGAGGGAGAGTTTTACTGAAGACCACTGTGTTGTCTGCAGCAGTTGCTTTTTGACCGTCCTGAGGGGTGTGATGGAATAAATGTGTTTCCATGTAGCCAGCTTCAAGATTGCTAGGTGAGTTCTGTTTCATTTGGAAGGGCAAAACTGATGATTGAGGTCACTTCTTCTATGGGACCACTTGTTTTGAAGACTAGAAAATATATTTATTATACTATATATACAAATGTTGACCAGCATATATATACAAATGTTGACCAGCATATATATACATGTCTTTATAACGCCATATGTAAGTGGTTGTGTTTTAAAAGAGCAATGAGGCAATGGTAACCGTATTTAGATGCCAATTTATTATAATCAAGATTTTACTTCTAATGTTATATTTTTAGATAATATAGCAATAGGGAAAAGTGTAAAGCAGTCACAGACATTTTCTGTTGTGTCTGAGAGATCGTCTCTCAGTTTTGTTCTCTGTATGTGTCTGCTTAGTTGATGAGTACCTTAAAATATAAAGGTGGAATGCCCCTGCTTGGATCTGGTTAATTTTAAACCCTCTTTTTCCCCTTAAACTTTTTATTTTCCATATATCATAACTAGTCATAAAGTTTGATTTCCACTTTTGTAGTTTGTATTGGTAACAGAAATGCACGTGATGACTTTAAATTGTTTTACTTCACCCACTTCCAACTACTCATATCAACAGTGAGGAAAAATGCAGCTTTTCAGTTTCACTTAGATCAGACGAACACAGCGATGCAAACTGTGGTTTCAGATCACTGCCATCTATTTTGGTGAATAATCTTGCATTTTTATGAATTTCTGTGCACGTCATCCCTTTGTATGGAAATCAGTTGTGCAAAAAAGCAACCGCGTGTGTGCAGGTGGAAGCAAAGCTATCCTACAGCATGCAAAGTGTGTATGCAACAACAGCAAGTAGTTTCTGTGCTTGCTTTTAACTATAGGGCTGTTTGTTACCTAGTGCTCCTGATTCCTGACACGTTTTTTCCCCTTTAGTCTGCTATTTTGTTTGTCTAAGCCCTTCCACTCCTTCCTTCTAGGGGAGGTCATTCACCTTTGGAAAGCCGCTCTATTCAGAGGACTTTTGATGGATGCCAAAATTCACTTGAAACTGCAGTGCTCTCTTTCTAAACAGCTCTCACTTTCATTCCCATGAGCCAAATGAAGAGGCCTTTATGTCACAGCAGACCTGGGAGCAGCTTCTTCTCTTTTCTGTCCCTTTGTGGACATGGTGCATAAGTCAGCTTCATGAAGAGAGGAATTGCTGATGATGGCTATTTTGCATTTTTTCTATTGTGTCCTGCTGAGTTCCTCCCTCACCCCTTCCCAACAGCATTGCTTTTTTTCAATGGAGATTCACCACACTGGGACTTCAGTGCTCCAGGAGAAAAGCAATGTCCCAGGAGCTGTTTGGCTTGGCCTGCCTGTTGTGTCCTTCCACAGGTGCTTAAGGCACTGGGAACATCTCTCCTGGGAACCCACAATATCTCTGTGAGGTCTTAGCTTAGGGTCACTTCTTGATTGGTTGAGACCACCACAGTGATGTCTGTAGGAAGCATCTCAAGAATGAAGGACTGTCTTGGGGACAAAGGCCTTCCAACGTGATCTGTAGTGTCTTATGCTGCCTTGGAGTATCAGCCTCTCCTGCCTGCCTGAAACAAAAGCACTTGCAAAGAAAACTTAAGTGACTGTGAAGACGAATGTTGTGATTTTCTTTTCTTTGCAGCTTTCTGCTTTGCATCAGGTGCTGTGTGAACAACCTTTGAGGGCTGATAAGACATATCCACCAGCTTCTTGTTCTCTGATGAATAACTAATGAGCTTGCACCTGGGGGCTGATGAATGGGAGATTGAAAACCCCAGGCTCGTTAGCACTTGTTATCAGCTGATAAGGACAAATTGAGTCATAAGAACAGCAGCCCCAGTGGGACTGCCAGATGGGAGAAGGTGGTATATTCCCAGCCTGCGGGATGGCAGACCACCTGCTTCCTTGTGCAACATGGTCCCAGCATCATTCTGCTCAAGTTTGTGGTACCCCACAGGCAAGAAGACCCACATGAGCACCCCAGCACCCACCCTTGCCCTTGCGGAATTGTTTATAGACCATTTTCCCAATCTGTGCTAAGCCAGAGGGGTCTGCTCCCTGCTCTACAGCTCCAGTGTCTCCTGATGCAGTTGGGCTATATGGGACTCTTGGGCACCATGATAATCCTGACCATCCCATAAAAACAGGTGACAGGAAGGTTGAATGAAGTCCCTGGGGCTGTAGAATATGTTGCCTGCCCTTTTCAGTTGGACACGAGCCCGCATTACCTTCCTTGAATATGGTCAGTCGAGTGGCGAGTATCAAAGTCAAACTCAGGGCTGCTAGCGTTCATCGAACAGCAAGAAAAGGCTGCGAAGTATCCCAGCCAAATTGCAACAGCCCTTGAAATACCTTTGACCACCCTCTCCTAGTGTTCTGCCATAACTGGTGCCTTCTGTCTCTGCTCTGTACACGTGCTCAGGCAGGGAGGAGAAATGTCTGGGGCCAGCACTGAATTTCAGGCAAGATGGGACATGTGCCATCTTGTTAGAAAATCACCTTGGTATTCAAGTGCATGGCCTTCTCCCTTCACTCCTCCACTTCAAAAGGTGCAAGTTTCCCCTTGCTTTTCCCTCTTTTCTTTATCCAAGGGAAGTCTGGGGGGTTTTTGCCACCTTCTGCTTACTGACGGCAGCACTCAGTTCCCATGGGCATGACCCACCAACATCACAGCCTGTCTCCAACAAAGCATTCCCACCTTGATGGCAGGCTACTAAACAAATTTGGGGCTAGAGTATTTGTATGTTGTATTACTGAATGTAGACAGATTTATACAGGACCGACATTACAAATTACATGGAAATGGTATGCTAGGGCAGGTCGTTGCCAAAGCTTTGTTGCTATTTCTTGGTGTATGTGTAATGTTTGTCAAGGTGATATTCCTCTTCCTCTGTGCCATGTGTTTTACTGTAAAGCAGGAACTTACAGAACTCCATTTTGAGTCACACGTTAGTTGGAAATATCATGGATAGCTGGGTGGAGCTGCCTGCTTTCATCACTGCTTGGGGAGAATAAAAAAAGAAAGCTTTCTCAATCAATTTGTTTATGAAACCATTCTTATCCCAAATGTACACAAACTCCATGAATTTCAGCTGAATAAATCACAACTGTTGCCAATGAGCATTTACCAAAATTTATGTCTAAGTCACCAAACTCTTGACAAACAGCCACATTTCCAGAGGCGCCCCAGATAACTCAAAGAGTAGACCCAGTGCCCATTTCCCAAGGTTTTCTTCTTTAATATCTGTATTTTTAGACAGAAACAATGTTTAAAAACCTCCTAGGCTCTGACAATGTAATTTCAGACACTCAGTGTGACCCTTGTTGATTTGTTTTGCAGCAATGTTCCAGGCTGTGAGGGCCCTCATGATCGTGGGTATTGTCCTGGGCATCCTTGGCCTCCTTGTGTGCATTTTTGCTCTGAAATGCATCCGTATTGGAAACATGGAGGATTCTGCAAAAGCCAACATGACTCTGACCTCTGGCATCATGTTTATTGTTGCTGGTAAGTGGGTGGTGTTGAGTCTTTCATGTGTGAAGCATTGCAGTTGCCTGGAATTGAGGACTGGCCAAGTCTTTACGCACTTCTGGTCATAGGTAGCAGAAGCTCTGGAGCAACCCAGAGCACTGATGCTTGCATGAAGTTACTGGCATTTGTCTTCCAGCCTGACCTCCTGGGGTCAAGTGGTTTTTACCTCTGTTTAGTAAAAGAAAACCAGAAGTTTGTATGTGACAGAATGCGGAAGGTTGAAAAAGCAGCCAACAGATAATAAAGAAAATCTCCCTCATTTTTTTGTTGTATGTGTACTGTTGTCATGTACTAATATATCCTTTATTTATATATAATGTTTTTTCTGAAGAGTTTCAGGTGTTATACACAGCAATTTCATGAAGACTTTCAGAGTTGCAGTAGATTAACTTGCAATTTTTAAACACCTTGGGTTATCAGGAGGGCTGTAGGAATGTCCAGTGTTGCCCAGCTATCTTGAAATTGCAAAATGCTTAATACATCACTTACTGGTTTTCCCATAGTTTTTTGCAGATGAGTAATCAAATTCATATCCTAGTTAAGGGAAGGAGAATGTCCCTATTTAAAATCCTTATACTTGAATGGCTCTTAATTTTTGATGGGATATGAGACAATACAACTTTAATATGTGCAGTAAGCACAAATTTGAAAGAGGAAACTAGAATAATAAAAAATAAAAATAAAAAAGGAAGAGTGAAATAACAAATAATAATGCCATTGCTGCCAGGCTGGGCATCATGATGATCACCTTTGCAGATGAGTGAAAGAAGTTCCTGCCTCTTCATTTTGGTCTTCCAGGCTGCCTGCTGCCTGCAGGCATCACTACCTAGTGATGAAACAAATGTATCTCCTCTTCCATGTGAGAGAGGGAGGATGTTTTCCCACGCAAAATCTAATTTCTCTTATGGAATCTTTTAGCCATGTTTTTCACTGTAAAACAATTTTCTAGAACTGTACTAATGGGTATTTTCAGCAGCTAAAATGATCTGTTTGTTTAACTCATTTTCTGTGAGAAAACACGTTGTGGGTCCCCACTTACGCTGAACATGCTGGGACACATAGCAGCATCTCAACCACCCTTCCAGAGCTTTAAGCTGTTTCCTCAAGCCCAAAAGTGGCTGCTTGAACTACATGGGTCTCAGTCTGTCTCTCTGTTTGATCTCAGGTCTTTGTGCCATCACTGGAGTGTCCGTGTTTGCCAATATGCTGGTCACAAACTTCTGGATGTCCACAGCCAACATGTACCAAGGAATGTATCAGAATGTCCAGAACAGGTAGGTGGTCAATTAGCTCAGGGTGCTCCACAGTGCAGATTTCCCTCATGGCCAGGGTGGGCTGCAGCTTAAGGAAAAGCAAACTGGTTGCATATTAGTCTGGTCCCAGGGCTCGGAAGATTTATTGAGTCTCTTTCTTATCTGCACTGGAGATAATTTGTCCCAGCAAATTGGCTGGTATTTCTCTGTTCACACAGCTCAAGAAGGAGGTGGAGAGTCCATTGAGGATGAGCTGGCAAGTGGGATGGTGCTCACAGAAACTTCTGCAGGGCCAAAGGGAGAATGATAATGTTCAGTGAATTTCAGAAGCAGCAGACTAGACCACTGTCACAGCCTTCACCAGCAATGTCTCTGTGTTTTGCAGGTATACCTTTGGCTCAGCCCTCTTTGTTGGCTGGGTGGCAGGTGGCCTGGCCCTCGTGGGAGGCATCATGATGTGCCTAGCTTGCAGAGGACTGATTCCAGAAGAATCTCAGTAAGCTTATTTGTCATAGACATGGGAAGGCCTTGCAGGAAACCTTATGTGTCCAGATTGCATACAGCTAGCATGCCACAGGAAATAACTATGCATAATACCCCTGCTGCAAGAGTCACCATGATGATAGCCTTGTATCATGGGTCAAAAGTAACCATTTCCTTTCCCTGACTACATGACTTGCAAAAAAATAGAGAGGGCAGGAGGGAACAACCTTAAAATCAAAATGTGCAGTGTGCTGGCTTATTCAGGCCCATTAATTGCAGCTTTGATTGTAAATTGCATAGCATGTCACCAGTAGGTGTAGATCGCATCAGCTGAGCTATGATTTACATCAGGTAGGGGTTTGTACACCTACGTAGCTGGTTATTATGAGTGGATACTTCAAGGATTTACTCATGGGAAAGAAAGCACAAGTTTATTAAAAAACTTGAAAGAGACTTGCAGACTGCCATGGATGGTTTGCTCTGAGCTCATTGATTGTCTCCAAGTTATGACACAGTACAAGGTTGCCTAAAATCCAGTGGCAAACAGGAACAGAGGATGCAACACTGAGTAGTCACAGACCTTCCAGATGGCTGATCCCATCCTTTGTGTCTCTTTTAGTTACAAAGCAGTATCCTACAACGCTTCGGGACGGAACATCTCCTACAGAACGGGGCCGTATAAGGTTGCTTCAGGGTATGAATCTGAAACGAAGACTAAGAAAGGTGCAGGATATGAAGAAGCTGCTCGAAGTGAGGATGGAAGACGCTCATACCCTTCAAAATATGATTATGTCTAGTAGACTTTCTGGGCTTGATTTGTGCTATCTTTTATAAAATATTTTTAACTTCAGAAGCAAAAAGTACATTCAAACAAAGCAGTTTGTAAATAGGATTGTGTTTTCTATCATGTTTTCACTGCTCTGAGGTTTTATCCTAGCTTGCTATGAACATTGGTTTTATTTGACTGCCTGCTAGTTTGCTACCATAAGGAGGCCTGTAAAAAATTAATGCCTTTTAATGCTGTCAGAGTAGAACAGTTTGCTCGTATTTTATGTATAAATGCTGATATCCAGTACCAGGATTATGCCTTGTGCTCTTTTCTAATTCTTCTAATAGGTTAAAATTCCCATGTAATAATAGCACAGATGTAAAAGTGATGCTACCCCTTTGATCAGGCTTTCATGAAATTTTGCAGTGTCATCCCCTACTTTCTCAGAGTCTGGAGAGATGAACCATATCCTGTGACCTCAGTGCTCTCCAATCATCAGAAAAAACAGTGTTTGGCTGAAATGATAGAGTACTCTGATCTGGTTTTGACACTTGAGGTTTTGGCTTTTGTTTTGGGGGGATTTTTAGCAGGTTGAAAAGCAAAAACTGTAGTAGTCTCCTATATTATTCTGCTGTGTATTTATATGCAGTTGTATCCCTCTGGCTGTGGCGAATGCATACAGACCCCATAGTCATGGCATTTTCCTCCCCGGTGACTCTTTCTACACAGACACACCTCTGCTTTGCTAGTTGTACTACAATGCTGATCTGCTGTGATATTTAATCTGATTTATGTTACTTAGACATTTGCTATAACCTGTGATACCAAAGTGTATTTATTTCTTCTGATCTCTCCAGGGAATATGTATAATCCACTGTTATTCTTATGCTAGATATTTGCTGTAATAGCTGAAAACCTCTGTGTGTGACCGGTGTTCCTGCAGATGTCATCTTTAATGAAGTCAGAAGAATTTCTCATTTAGAATTAATTAGAGTTACATTTGGAGCAGAAATCCCAGGGAGCATTAGATGTGTAACTCCACACTGACATAACGACTTTCTTGTGTTAATTCTTCCCCCAGTGATGTGAAGATTATCTCCTTAGTGGGACATTGCCTCTTCTAGCCAATCCATCAGAGAGGAAGTTTATTTGAAGGGGTCAGAGGAAGAAACACAAGAGCTTATGCGGGAAGGGAGAACTGTGTGCCTTTAGCATGTACTCCCATGTAGTTCCCAAGTAGTTCTTAGTGAAGTTCTGAAAAGTGCCTATGAGCAGATCAAAGGATACTGAGGGATAAGATGGAGAGAAAGAAGAGGTCCAAAATCTCCAAAGCAGCCATTTTTGATAGCTATTTGCAATACGTTTTAGTCCCAGTTATAATAATTATATGTTCTCTGTAGGAGTTCATTGGCAAAATTGTTTTGGTGAAATGCTGATAATCCCTTGAGTGGTTTCATGTTCTGGAGGAATCAGAGGTAGAGCTGAACATTTCTTCAGAGCTGAACCTTTGGTAGGTCAAGCTACCAGTCTAGCTGGCATCTCTGGTGGCTTGTATGAGTAAGGGAGGGCAGGCTGTCTCACTGCACATCAGTGCTCTCGGTGAGGGTGAACACAAACCATACTGGCTCTTCATAACAATCACCTCTCCATAACCATCAGCTCTCCAGGTCCACTAAGATGCACATCCCCAGCACAGGTTCAGGAGATGTGGATTGACTGTACTTCGGGCAGGTCAGTGAGAGGAGAAGGTAATGCCGGGTAAGGTGCAGCACCAGGGGCTGATAGCTGGAGGAGATGGCCACTGTGGCGAGAAGAGTTTCCATTCAACAGAAACTCTTGGTCCCGTCTCAGGCTGGATGTTGGCTCCCACTACCAACATGTGGAAATCTCTGCTGGATATCAGTGTTGACTCTCCCTTTCATATTAGCAAAAGACTTGTCTTAAGGATCTGTTTTTAAAGGAGAACAGTTTAGTTTTGCAGAGGTAAATCCTGTCCTATTTAAAAAACACTGATATTCTGTACAATGGTTTTGTCCCCATCTCTCAGTATAGACGTAGCTTCTCTGTCTTTTTTTGCATGCTGGATTTATTTTTCTTGTTTGTTGTCAGTTATTTTTTTCTTTTTTTACATTAATATTAAAACCGAAAAAGTCTTTAAGACCAAAATCACTGTTTTCTCTTGTTTTTTCCTTGTCACAAGCAGCAGCTGCTGGCCTTCCCGCTCAGCTAAACTAACCCCAGCTTTGGGTTCTGCAGGTTCCTGGGAGCAGTATAGGCAAGTATGTGTGGTTGAGATAAAAAATAGAAGACAATTATTTTTTCTTTGTGAGACATAGTTATATGCTGAGACAAGATATCAGACAAGCAGATGAATAAGCATCAGGGGACCCCAACCCACTGACACAATGAAGTCAGAAGTCCTTGCTGAGACCCTGGGCTTGCTGAGGAATACAGTTCAGCAAGTACATGGCTCTTTTTTGGGTTTGAGGCCACTTTGGCCAGGCCAGCATCCACCCAACTTTCAAGGTAGCAATTAAACACTTGTAAATACTTCGTTGTTCTTAGGAGGGCAGAAAAATTGCTGGTATGCTCTCACTCCTGCCCGCCTCCACTGAAAAGGGGCTGAAAAGCACAGGAATGTTTAATTTAGATAGGAATCACATAAGTGGTGGTTAGGTAAAGGTACACAGGGTAATGAAAAATACAGAAAAACACCCAGAAAATATTGAAATCAGGTTTCCAACTGCATTAGAACAAAAAAAAAAAAAAAAAAGGTGTGCGCATAAAATCACAAGCAAGCACCTTTGAAAGTTACATTTATTTTATATGCAACACAAATACTCTGACAAACTCACCGAGTCAGCTATCTCTCGGTTTCACTGTGATGTGTGCAAGTGTGGAGATGACAAGATTGCAGGCAGAAGCATTATGGAAGGCGGCAGAGAGCTGAAACAGAGCTGTAGCAGGAATTCTTGTTCTCAGTTGATTTCTGATCTTCCAGCATCAGTTTTCATTTCCTTACCTCCTCCGAAATCCTGCAGTATTAAAAATATAATGCAGCGAACTTTACTGAAAAAAAAAAAATCAGATTCCAAAGCAGAGAATAATTTATGAGCCTGTTTGTAGTGTAACAACACCTGATATTACAGCTGCTCCCCTGTTTGTGGCCATAATGGACCTTATCTTGTGGTGAGTACCATGAGTGGTGAGCATCGTGCACCGGGGGAATGACAGCGTGGGGAGAAGCAGCATCTGCAGCCACTGAGCTATGGTTCCTGCTGCAGAAAGAATGTGGTGTTTCCCTGTCTTGGGACATGTGCCCAAATATCCCCTTTTCAACTGCACTGATCTGTGATCTGAAAGCCCTGCAGCTGAAACCACCAGCTTAGGGAAAGCTCTGGGTCTTTACTGAGAACCAAGTTCCCTTTTCCAGGCTTTCTTCTGCAGCCCTGCAGGCCAAAAAACTGTGCAGATACCCTAATAATTTATGGGCTTTAGGAAAAAAGAAGCTCCAAAAGCCCCCCAGGATGACTCAGCATTGTCTTGGAGACAGCTCATTGTGTCCCAGTGCTGTTGTGTCCCAGCGCTGTTATGTCCCAATGCCCACATGCAAAGGACACAAAACCCCATGCCACATCCACGGTCCATGGTGGTAAGAGCCAGCTGCATAGGGAGGGGGGATGTCCAGTCTGTGTGCTGGCTTGGGGAGCACCCTGGGGTCACTCACCCAAAACACAGCCTTTGCACCCTATGCTGTGCACTGCAGGGAGGCCTTTAGGGATGAATTTAGGCTCAGAAACTCAGCACCACATACATAAGTGAGCTGCTCAAAGGAGCAGCATGCTGCTCTCACCCGGTCACCCTGCAGGCAGAAACTCCTGGAGGGTACAGTGCCATTCCAAGGCATGCAGAAGAATGCCATCCTGCTTTGCTGCCTGGCTGGAGTTTTGGTGGAGCAATTAAATATCTGCTGGGCTGGACTGGGCTTGCTAGCTTGACCCATCACACAGCAACAGGAGGTCTGTGCCTCTATAAGTCTTCATCTGAGTAAAACATGGAAATAATTATTGGAACCCAGATATGGAGATCTCTTGGCTCCATGAATAAATCCAGTAGTTCCTCCTGCTGTTGCTGATGGTGAGGAAGCAAAGATCCTCCCCCTGCTGCCAATTATTTTGCCTTTGTTGATAATAAACTACGGGGCAAAGAATGCGTTTGGTAGCTCTTACAGACCCAAGGGAGATGAGTCAGGGAAGCTGTGACTGATGATGCATGTGGGTGCATGTGTGTCTGCACTCAGAAATGGGTTTGTTTCCATAAATTTGATTGTCTTCTGAAAAATATATATCCTGTTTCAGAGGAGCTAATTAAATATAGGCTTGTCTACTAGAGCAAGTTCTGAAAAGGCTGTGTGTATTATCTGCCAGAAGAGCTCTATATAGATTCTTTCTGAGCTTCTGCAACATTTATAAGTATGTAAGAGCACGGTAGATTTGTGTGGACTTTGACCGAGGGAAGCAAAGACATGTATCTGAAGCCACAAATTGGACTATGGATAAGAACTCTCCTGCAATCTATATGCAATTAAAAGCCCAATCTTCTTTCCTATAGTGACAAGGTTATTGCTTTTATATAGCTGAACAGAGATGAATGAGCCTACAGATTAATAGCGCTAAGATTTATGACACTGTGCTTCCCCCAAATATTATGGAAGAATAGCTCTCTGGGTGAGATATTCTAGCTGAATAAATTTGACATGATTTTTCTTTTATTTTTTTTTTTTTTTAGCTTGGTATTATTTGGGAAAGTTGCACTGCATTCAGAGATCATTAGTGCTGTGGTTTGAATATCTACTAATTGTCCCATATGTATCCATGCTTTATAGAACTATTACCAAGCCCCACAAAGACAAATGTCATTGATGAAGACAAAACACGAAGTATGGTATTTTAAAGACCTTGACACTCTAATGGCATTAAATTTTTGTCAAGGGCCTGACTTTGCAGCACGGATGGGCATGTGTACTCCAGCCCATGGACCAAACCTGCATCACCACCCTCTTCACTACCCATGAGCAAGCGGCAGGCTGGTGGGCTGGATTTGACCCGAGGAACAGGTGTGAAGACTTGAGAGGTAAGGGGATGTGTTATCAGGCTCTGAGAAGCATTGGCAGCATGAGGGAAGGGTGCCTGTGGTTTGCCTGCTTTCACTGCTGAAAAAGTCTTGCTGTCTTATGGCATTGCAGCGTCCTCACAGGTTGAGGGAAATGAATTTTGGAAGTGGCTCTTGTTCCATTGTTGTTTTCATGAAGGAGAAGCCAAGTTTGTTTCCTTAATTCAGCCACAAAGAAATCTTTGTGCAAAGGAAATACCAGGACACCCATCTGCCTATTTAGCCTCGACCACAAGCAAGAGTCCCCACTTGCACTTCTGACTTTTTTTCCACTGTGTGCTTTCTGTTGGTTTTGTTTTATTCTGCTTTGTTTAGCATTCAGGATGCAGTAATCCACCTGACTGGGGAGCATCTCTGCTGCTCTCCGCTGGTTCAGTATCTCACAGCCCAGCAGTGATAGCAATGTGGTCCAATTTGATGTCGTCAAGAAAATATCCTAAAAAGGGGCACACAAGCAGTTGCTTTATCTCAGAGGGAGTCCATGAAGCAACAGGGGAAAAATATTGAAAAATTTTAAAAATTGAAAAAATATTGAAAGAAAATTGATTTATTTTCTGGACAAGGCACACTGATGATGGAGCTCATCTCAGAGTTGCTTTTCCCTTTCATTTTCTCTTCTCAGAGCCCACCACCTGTGATAACCCAAGGTGAATCTTCAGACTCTTCCATGTCCGCCGTGCATTCTCTGCCATGTGGCTTTGTCTGTGTCTGTATTTATTTATTTGCAAGAGCATGAGTGTCACCTTTCTTTTAGTACAAGGCTCTCAGCTATTTTTGGAGTTTCCCAAACTCAGGGGACACTTTTTCCCACCTCTCTGTCACCATCTGGACTTGGTGTTGAGTGCATGAAGCTCACTGCAATGACTCAAAAGCAACTCAGGCATGAAAACTGTTGGTAAAACAAAAGTAAGAGCAATTCATGCACTGGTCAGCAGGAGAATACGTGCAGGAGCAGTAAAAGCAGCCAGACCTGCGGCTGGCAGGGCTTGATCAGCAGCTGGCAGGATGGATGTGATTTAGACTTTGGTGCTGGGCAGGGCACCTGCCTTGGCACTGAGTTTGCCACGTAGTCAAGGCTAAAGAGCTTCTGCTTTGCCTTTTCACTACCTGTTTGCTGGTTGGGGCAGAAACTTCTTTCCCCATTGGTTTGGGAAAACATGCCTCCTTTATTTAATTCATTAAAAGCAGCGTTCATTATGACCAACACTCACCAAAATGAACAGCTGTTAAATTTAGCATGAAGTAACACATCTGACAATAACACTGTAAGCAACAAAGAACACAAGCCAGGTATAGTTCTTTAAACTTGAATTATTAAAATGGAAAATAATTATTTTCGAGGTATGGAGCTACAGAGCCATGCCCTGTGGGTGCATATAAGCACACAGGTGAGAGAACATACCAGGAGACATGGGGATTTGTAAAATATGGGGAGGAAATGGGGTCTGGATGTTTGTGAACAGTTTGCTGAGATCATGTTAATATACAGTGTTCTTCTTAGCTCTGGCTGGGCTTTCTGCTCCCTAGCATTAAAACCCACACACAAATGTTAGAAATAGGGAATAGTAGAAGTCTGAACCAGCAGTGGAATGGATTAGAAGAGAGAAGATAAATTGAGAAGTGACACTTTTTCCCGTTGCGTTTTCCAAAATGTCATACTTTTAAGGGATCAGGATCATAAATGCACTGCTCCAAATGCACAAAATACAGAGAAGATTAGGAAAATGAAGTAAATCTACATAGATGAGCACTATCAGCAGAGTTTAGTGCATGTGGTCAGTTTTAGAGTGCAAAAAAATATCCTTTGGGTTGGAGTTTCTATCTATTCAAGAAGGAAAGGAAGAAGGAATCAGCAACTTGTAGCTTGCTACTCTGTCTGTCCAAGTGCATTCAGGCCAGGTTCCTCCTAGAGCAGAAAACAAGACCCTTTTCATCACCCTCAAGGAGCACCAGCAAAGGGAGATGCAGCAAGAAGGAAAGCTGCTTTCTCCCCTTCTTGACTCTGTTTTTGGGACTGCTTTAAAGAATAAAAAAGCCACACACAAGTGCTAGGCTGTGTCTAGTGCGGAGAGTTGGACCCAGCCTGTGGGATGTGAAGCTCATGGCTTTTGGGGCTCAAAAAACTTCATGGCACTGTCAGACATTGTGTTACTGCCTAATGTGCATGATGAAGGGAGAGCAGAAATCACTGTTTTTCACACCACGCAGCATTTGTCCTTGCTATGACCTACAGTGGCTCTCCAGGGACGACGCAACTCCCTGTGCTGTCTAGGAAAGCGCCAGTGTTGGGATATTGCCAAAAAGAGGGGCAGCCCTGGGAAGGCTGCAAAGCAGCTCCTGCCCGTTTCTGGTCTTGTGGCACCATCCAGTGGCTGCTGGCAAAGCATTGTCACTTCTCTGTCACCACGTGTTGTCCCCTTGCAGCCTGGCTCTGTGGGGCCCTGGGTACCGAGGTGGCTCCCAAAATATCAGTGATGGCTTAGCTGCGCCATCCAGGAAGGAAGGCCGTTTTTTTTTTTAACTAAAAAAAGCAATGTGATTCTGACACTGCCACCAATTTAATTGCATCAGCTCTGCCTCATAAATTGAGGTTATGTTTAAGTCCCATTTTAGTAATTTAATCATTTTGCCATTGCATCACTCCAATTATCACTAGATTTGTTCCAGAGACCACCTCTCATTTTGATTCTCTGGCTCTTACTGTTTTGCTCTCAATTACGTGAATCCTGATTTCCTCCCCTACAAAGAGGGTGAGTGGACAAACATTTGCAGAGGTGAGTAGCACCAGAAAGGATGCCTTCAACATCAAAGCAAGAGGAAACAGTGTCCAGGAGCCTCAGTTCTGAGTGGCAAGAACCACCAAGGGAGCCTCAACCAAGCCAAGTGCAAGGTCCTACACCTGGGTCGGAGCAATCACAGGCACAGCTACAGGCTGGGCAAAGAAGAGATTCAGAGCAGCCCTGCGGAGAAGGACTTGGGGGTGCTGGTCGATGAGAAAATGAACATGAGCTGGCAGTGTGCGCTTGCAGCCCAGAAAGCCAACCGTATCCTGGGCTGCATCAAAAGGAGCGTGACCAGCAGGTGGAAGGAGGTGATCCTGCCCCTCTACTCTGCTCTTGTGAGACCTCACCTGGAGTATTGTGTGCAGCTCTGGTGTCCTCAACATAAGAAGGACATGGAGCTGTTGAAGATGATAAGAAATTGTCCCCATGGCCATTCACACAAGTTACCTGGAGTTTCTTGGTGGGCTGGCCAGTGCTGGGGGATGCCGAGCTCCCATCTGGGAAGAGTTTCACCCTGCTGGGCAGTCCCTGTGCCACTGCCTCCAGGCGTCTCTCCAAAAGCCTCACCATCCTGGATGTGGCTGTTTCTGTGCAGGGCAGAGTCGGTTAAACAGGGAGCACCAATGCAAGGTAATGGCACACGTGGGTGAGAAGGGAGGGGGCCACCAGGCAGCCAAGGGTGAGCTGTTTTCTAAATAGCTTAAACTCACTAGCACTGCCTGGACCCATCCCAGCAGAGCTGTTTCAGGAAGCAAATGTTTTGTGCATAGGATAAACCATGGGGGGTTTCCCTCCCTGAGCAAGCACTGAATGAATAACATCCCTGAGTGAGAGGGGGTGCTGGAGGAAACCTCCGCACACACAGCCCAGGTCAGTGGTGTGTGATGCAGCACCAACATCTCTGTTTTGGCCTAGGACACACCACAGCCATGTGCAAGGAATACTTGCTGATGCCTGTGGTTAATGCATAGGTGAGAGATGCCTGCTGCTGCTCCTCAATTCCCTGAGGGGCCACAGGACAGTCCCCACATCATCTTCTACACATGGTTCACAACAGGTTTTACAGCATACAGCCAACTGTTAAAACAAGCTTTCCTTCTTATGTTTGTCAGCCCTTTGGGTCTTGTGAGGTTCCCTGCATCCTCTAGACAATCCGGTTTCCCGCTGTGTAAAGGAAGAGCTGCAGATTTACTGTGTCCTAGGTAAAAAGGGCTAATACTAATGCCTGAAGGGGGCTTTTGTCACTACCAGGGCATATAGTGACAGGAAAAGGCGTAGTGGCTTTAAGCTGAAAGAGGGGAGATTTAGATTAGATGTTAGAAAGGAATTCTTCCCTGTGAGGGTGCTGAGGCGCTGGCACAGGGTGCCCAGAGAAGTTGTGGCTGCCCCATCCCTGGCAGTGCTCAAGGCCAGGCTGGATGGGGCTTGGAGCACCCTGCTCTAGTGGAAGGTGTCCCTGCCCACGGCAGGGGGTTGGAACTGATGAGCTTTAAGGTCCCTTCCAACCCAAACCATTCTAGGATCCTATAAAATACCCTGGCAGGGTCGGGCACAGAAGTTGCTGAGAGATAAAGCCATCAGTGCCCTGTTTCCTGGCTGGGTATGGGTGGGGTACAACTTGTTCGACTTCAGCCCCAGGAAGAAGGTGACACAGTGGCCCTGATGGTACTAACCTGGGCTGTTCCCACCCCTTCACTGACCCACAGCAGTTGGTACAAGAACAGGCGGTACCTGAACCAGCGGTTTCCTCCAGCGAGTCCAGGTCTGACCTATCAGAGTCAGTCTCATCACCCAGCATCACTGCAGAGAGCGCTGGCTTTGCGGGGGACAGGCTGAGCTGCTTCCCTCTCAGCATCACTTCTGAGCTGGAATGCAGAGAGGTGGGTCAGATGCAGGGTTGCTTTGGCATCCCTCTTCCCCACTCCTGAAGCAGAGGCAAGGGATCTCTGTGATGTTCTGGACTATGATCCAGCCCTGAGGAGGGCACCCCCATAGAGAAACCTCATGATCCCCATGGACTTGGACAGGTCCGTCACAACCACTGACTGCAAACACATTGCTGCTAGCATCTCAGCAAATACACCCATACCTTGCCTGTGTTTGCTATTGCTTTGCTTGAGTTTAAAACCTAAACCTGGCTTTCTCTCGCTCTTGGAGCAAGTAAGTAACTTCTTTTCCTCACCTGCTCTTGGTCACAGGTGAGCTCCTCTTCTCTGCTGCCAACTCATATCCTCTTACAGTGTTTCTTCTGTGCATCATCTGAAAGCTTTTATTTTACAGCTTTACTATTTTTGCTCCAAAACCCGAAGAGAATTTGTTCATCCCCTTGCACAGGTTCTGGGAGGAGAAACATCAGAGGGCAATGCCCCATGTTTGTCTCCAGCATGACACAGTGTGTACAAGCCCTCCGGTCTGACTTTGCTGAGTCGTTTGAGTCAGCTCAAACAAGCAGGGAGACTCCAATTTCTTTCCAAACAAAACTCTCTGTGGTGCCACATCACCCATCACTCAACAGTTTCCAAAGGTGCTGCTGTTTGGGAAGCATGCAGCACCCTTAGGGTCAGATTTAGGGTCCCTGGGCACTGCCTGCCTGGGCATCAAAATGAGATGGTAGGACTCACCTCCTCCGTGGGACAACTTGGTGGGGTCTGCTGGTCCCCATAGTGCCCCAAGGAGTCCTTGAGGGGCTGTGCGTGGAGAGGGCTCTGCTCCAAGACACAGGGTGAGAGATCACTGTGGCTTCAGGCTCTACTGCAGCTGGTATACTCATGGGCTTTGACCCATGAAGCAACCTGGGGGTCTTCAAGCTTTGACCTGGAAAACAATATTGAGAGCAGGGAGGATCACCACCCGTCTCCTGGTAGTCCTGTAGCCTGCCCTTATAGGAGCCATGAAGCCCACCCAGCACGGAGCTGTGTAGAAAAAGAGGGCAAAAGGGATTTGCAAGCACTGCCAGACCTGCGTTTCACTCTCCTGGGGCATCTGGGGACAGCTGATGTTCTTTCCTGAATATGTCAGGACAACCCACATAGGTCAACAAGCAGAGAGCAATTGCAGAGACTTGCAAAACCCTAAATGCCCTTTCCTGCCCTTCTGTGTCTTGTTGCCCCAATGGGTAAGAAGACAGCATCCTGTGGCCATCAGTGGGTGGCCACAGATCCCCACGGTTGGTACCTAGAGGGGACAGGAGGTCACTGTACCTGGGATGGCGGAGAGCTGCCGAGGCCAAGCACTTCTGGACTTCTTGCAACGTCTGACTTTCCCCATCAGTGCTTGGATCAACTCATCCCTCAGGTGGAGGAGACCAGGAAATTTTGCAGCCTTCAGTTGCTGCTGAAGCCTGACCACAGCCTGGAGCCTTTTGTAGGTCCGAGTGGAGATTCCCTTTGCAACCTAAAGCAGAAGGCAGCTGAGGAGCTTGGCATGGTCATCCGACAGCACTGGGGGGGGGGAAAGGGGGGGGGAACAAACCCTTGGCAGAATTACCCATATCTCAAGAGCATCCTGCAAGCTCCAACCCCTGTCCAAAACCCAAGGAAGCTCTCACCAGCCCTGACACCTATCATTTTGCTGGCACAATGTATCCTGTGCAAACAGCCCACATTTGCAAAGCCCTCACCTGCTTTGGTAAAAGACTGATGAAGAGTAAATCTCAGTTATTTTGGGCAGTTTCTAGGCTACGGGGTAAATAAATGCAGCATTTTCTCTTGGCATGTATTTACAGCTCAAGGTTTTGTGACCATGGATGTCCTGGGCTGGTAGAGATATGAAATGATGAGAAGGGTGAATGGGGGTGCTAGTTTGTGAGTCTGGCTTTGGGCACTTCTGCTTTAGATGCCACTGCATCAGTTCTCCCAAATAACATGCTGGGGAAATGGGGGACATGCCAGGGCTCCGGCCTATGTGAAATGAACTCAGGTGTGCTCCTTAAAAGCACCTCCAGAAAACAGTCACATGGGAGTTCATTCAATCACCACTTTGTGCCTTCAGGACCTAAACCCAGAAATGCTGCCTTGCTCAGAAACATGGGCCGATGGATTAATGCGGATCCCTGCTGCCTGCCTGCTCTCTGCCCTTGCACTGGCTCTGCAAGGTGCTAGGTGGTGGTGTTGCATTGCCAAGAGCTCGGGAAGGAGCTACTGTTTAATATGCTTGGCATGAAAAGGACTTGGACAGTGAAAGTCCCCTTGAAATCCCCATGACAGGAGCTGCTCTGCCCTCAAACACCCTCCTTCCCTAGAAGAGAGGAAGGCCTGGGTAATTTAGCATATGAAAGGCTGCTTGTGAGAAAGATTTGCTGGAGAGATACTAATAACCAGCCTCAGAGATGGGAGCACAGTGGCTTATTCCCTGTGCTACTGTGTGATTCTGCCTCCACCTTCCCATTTGGCTCTCAGAGTGTCATTGCTCCAGATGGGGCTTACTATTTTTTCTTTTACTGCCTGTTAATATTTCAGTTGTTCTCCCCCCCCAAAAAATTAATCAGTTCAGAGCAGTTTTTGTGTTCCTGCACTGGGCTGGCACTGCAAACGCCAGCACTGGAAGGGCAGACTTACCCTCTTGACCCCAATGCTTTCCAGCTTTTCTTCCAGCACTTCTTCCAGGATGTGGCGAAACTGCTTCAGGAGGTTTGGGTTTCTCCGCAGGGCTTCCAGCAGCCTGCGCTTCCCATTCTGGGTGGCTTCCTCACTGCCTGGAGTAAAGGTAGGTGGTGCTGGTACCAGTGCAGTGATGCACTGTCTGTGCCCTGGGAATGGGGCTGGTGGGATGCTTCTCCTCTTTGCAGACATAGGTCCCACCAGTCCCAGAGCAAGCAACTGATTGCTCTCAGCAAACTACATCCCTCTGAAAAGCAGCACCTTTCTCCTCTAATTTGATTAAACCCTGTCCACAACTTATCTAAAATCCCACCTATGTCCAGGTAACTGCCAGGGACAGTTTTCCCATTGGCAGCAGGGCTGGTCATGGTGCTGTTGTAGTCTGTACAACTTAGAAGGGAACAGGAAGCTCACCCCCTCTGCCCCCAGCCCACCACCTCATCAAAGCCAGCTTGGCACAGCACTGCTTGTCCTCCATGCACAACATCTGAAGCCAAACACCAGTTTTATCCTGGTGCTCTCAGGATAAGGATGGTTCAGACTCTGGCACCCACCTGCTGACTCTTCATCAGCTTCCACTTTGGTCATCTCCTGGGTCACTGCAGGGAAGAAAGGAGACTGAGAGTCAAAGAGGAGCTGAGGCCCCAGCACAGAAGCAAGTGTTGATTTCCACCTGCTTTTCCTATACAGAAAGTATGAACGCAAGTGTTCCTTTGGCTCAGGTCTGGCACCATCTCTTGGATAACTTCTCCAAGAGAAAGCCCAGTGTGCTTTCCCACCAAGGCTGCTGACTGGATTATGTCAGTGGGCAAACAGCCATCTTCAGGGCTGGGGTCAGTGATGTACCTCGTGTGTATTTGCTAACAGCCATCCCTGGTTTATATTTTCTGAGCAGCAGAACCTGGCTGGGTCTGCAGCTGTGTTTGCAGGCATGAGGAAGCTGAGAAGTCCCCGCTTTCTTTCCCTGGCACTTGATTATAGAAAACCCAGACTGCAAAGAAGAAACTACGACATGCCTCAGCTCCTTGTTTTTATGCAAATAACCACCAGCTTGATTTTGAAGGAGGCAAGGTCATCTGCTGTGAGTACTTGATTGAAATCTCATTCCTTTGGGGTATGGCTATAATGCAAAACCCACCCAAGAGACAAGTTAGTTTTGTGCAAGCAGCCAGAGCTGCGGTGTATGCTGTTGCAGCAGATCATCAGGGGACTGAAAGGTGTCCACTCCATGAGAGGGCATACAGACAGCTCCCTGGAGAACACTTTATGGCACACTTTCATAGAGAGAGACAGAGAACAAATTGTGGTCTGAAGGGCTGTTAGCTATGAAAAACTTTGCTAGACACAAATTGATTCACTTTAAAAATGCAGTCATTACCTTCAGGTTTTCCTGCAGAGAGCAGCTTGATCTGTAAAGAAATAGACTGGGCATCATTCAAAGATTATTTCTTTGTCTATAATTTTGGGTAATTTTTCCTCTCTTTGCAAAGTATTATCATTAAATGCATTCAAAAAAGCTGCAGAAAATAGCAAGAGCCTAAAGTGGGCACATACACTCCCCCAGAGCTATTCCCCTTAAGGAGACCATGTAAGAGGTCAGCTTAGGGACTTTCCCTTCCATAATATGATCACTAGCACACCAGATGCCATTCTGTTACATATACGTGCTATCTGCAGATCTGATGGAGTTGCAATACAAAGTGTTGCTCTGGTGACCAACACCCTGGTGGGCACGATTTGTGCCAATGATACCCATGTCATGCTTCATGTTTAATGAGTGCAAAAATAGCCGAATGTAGCAAAGCATTACAGAATGGGGTTTAAATTAGGCTTAGTCTTGATTCAGCAAATGTTTTAAGGTTGCTTAGAGTTAAATACCTGCTTAAACCTTCCTGATGAACCAAGACCTTGTTCGTTTTTATTTTCACTTGCCTTCTTCTCCTGGGACTTGGTGAGTCTGGGCTGCTCCCTGAGATGGGTGCTGAGGGCATCCATTTGCTGATGGACATGGTCCGTAACTGCCCACTGGTCCTGGGATGGGGCATCACAGGGGGTCTTGTTCTTTTTCTTCAATTAATAGGGGCAAAAAATTAAGAAGATTTGAACATGGTAAAAATGGGTCTGGAGCCACCTCTTCCCTTCTCCAGCAAGGGCAGCTCTCTGGATTTTTTGTTCATTATTAAGATGCCTTCCAAAAGACAGATCTGGCTTTGCAGATGGCCACCTTCAACGTCAGCTGGTGGCAAGCTTGTGTCTTCTCATCAGCTGTGACAGGATGTGGCTTTGGTCACTGCATTTCTTTTATTCTTTCCCCTTCCTAACATGGCTTTGAAGTCCAGCCAAGGCTCATTGGAACTGTGTAGCCCTGCTTTTTTTACCTACCACCTACTGGGGTGATCTGCAGGGAGAGCATCTCCAGCTCTTCTGGAAAGACCTAAAATCTCTGGATTTGAACTGTAAAGGAAATAAGGCCTTTCCTGAGTGAGGTGCTTGGGAGCTGCCAAGGACATCTGACACCTGTCTGGACTTCCTGTGTGCTGTTCTTCCTGTGCAAGTCCTTCAGTTCCTACCTCCGCTCTGCCCTCTGCCAAATTAAATACATGGGCTTTTCGCTCCTTGGCTTGTGGATTGAGTGCATCCATGCTCAAAGAAATTCAGCTTCCCTTTGGGTACTGAAAGAAGGTTGGCACCATAACAGCGGTGCTGTTCCTAACTCACTCCATGCTCAGGGGTACCATGCACAGTAAAGGCTTCTTCAGATCTTTTTAGACATTGAGAAGGAGGCTGATTGCTCCTATTTAAGTAAATAAATGTATTTTGTTTATTTAAGTGCTTTTCCATATGGTGAACTTCTGCAGTGCTCTGGTGAGGATGGGTTTCCTTGCAATAAGCAGGGATGACCTGCAACTGTGACATACCATCTACATCCTCAGGACCCATTTCTGGACTCAGGCTGTCCAAGCTCTACACCTGTGTGAGGCCATTGCTACCTGAACCTAAGCTAGGACCAGACAAAGCAGACGCACAGAGGTGCATGGACGTGGGTGCCTCTCCATCCAAATGCACCTCCTGGGGTGCGCAGTAAGGACACAGGTACAGCACTACTCACCTGCACCGCCATCCTCTCCCTCTCTGCCAGGCCTGATGCCTGCCACCATGACCCCTCGATGTCATCATCCTGCAGGGTTCCCAGGTTGGACTCCAACACCTCTCTGGCATGAAGCTCCTGCAGTTTCTGGAGTGGGGAGAGGAAAGAGCTGTGTGTTGCACAGGAGGCTTCCCTTTCCTCCTGGGGACCCCAACCTTGGCCAGCCACTGCTTCTGACCCCAAAATGCTTGTGTACCCCAGGAACAAAGAAATGAGGCCTCTTTGGGTTGTGAACCTGTGATGCCACCTTAGAGCAGATGAAGCAGAAGGCTTGGATGTCCCCTCGCCTGCTTGTTCTTGCTTACCCCCTCCATGGCACTGCTCCTGCTGGCCATGTCTTTGCATGCTGTGAGGAAGAGCTGCTTCAGGCCATCTATCTCTTCATGCAGCTTTGTCCTCTCCTCCTCTTTCCACCTTTCCAAATATTTCCTGCCTTCCTCTTCTCGCTTGCGAGCTCTCTCTGTTTCCTAAAGGGAGTGGAAAAATCAGCGCAGGACATGTCTTGGCTGCAGAGCAGAAGTACCAAAGGCTGGAGCTTTTGCCGTGATGCCAGTGGGGTTAGCACCAATGCTCTCATTACTCCCATCGCTGCTCAGAGCCTGCCTGCACACCAAGGGGAGTTCGAGGCAGTACAGCCTCCTGGGCAGGCATGCTTACACTGTTCTTATTTCCATGTAACATTTCCCCTAGGGACTGGGGGGCAGGGAGAATATTTTCCAAAGAAATGAACACAAGACCCACCATAAAATCACCTGTGATTTAAAAATGTCCTGCATTTCATCACTTCCCTTCCCACCCCATCTTTTCCAGACAGGCAGCAGTGCCCTTACCCCATACCTGCTCCCTGTGCAGCTTCTCCACTTCCCTCTCTGCTTCCAGCTGCTGCTGCATCTCCCTCAATTTTGCCTTCAGCTCCTCCACCTCGTCCTCCATTTGCTCCACTTGTTTCATATTCTTCCTCTCTGCAAAGCTCAGGGAAAGAGAGATGCTGTTAGCAAGGGTGTGATCTGTCAGCTCCTACTGGGGTTTTGGTTTGGGGAAGGTGGAGAGTCCTACTGAAGAAGTATAGGGTTTCAAAGTGGAGAAGCAGGTAGCTGAGCTGCAGGAGTGACCATGACAAATGTGGCCGTGTGGCCAGCAAATAGCAAAAGCGGCTTTTTTGTCTGCCAAGTTCAAGTGCTGGATGCAGGTGAAGCTGTAACAAGGCCCCTTGCCTCCCAAACATCGTGTTGCACTTGCAGTTTTCAATGCATTTTGTAAAGGAGCATCAATTTCTTGCCAAAAAAGGGGCATGGGAAAGGTGAACCCCTCTCCCATTCCAGAAAAACACTCTCCCAAACTCCCCAGAGGAGCTCTATCCCGTGGAATATTTGGGTGTAGAAGATCCTTAGGGAAACTGAGGCATGGAGATGTAAATGCACTGCAGTTTTGTATTTGACTGTATGTCCTACCTGTGCTTGAGTGAAACGCAATAAGCAGAAAGCATTCAGTCAGTGTTCACGGAAATGCATAAGAAAGGAGTTATAAGAAGTTATCCTATAAGAAGATCCTATGGTCACTCTGGTGGGAAAACCTGCCTGGGAAAGAGAGGGAAGACTTTGTCCCAGTGCTCACCCCTCTCGGTGATCTCTGCATGCCGGCGCTGCACATGGGCTTGCAGGAAGGAGCTGTTCATGAAGGCTTTATCACAGAGGTGGCACTGGAGAAGGGGAAAAGTCATTGGAGGGACTGTAATCTGCAGAAAAGGGCACTCCCCATGTCCCCTGCAAGGCAGGTAAGCTTTGCTGCTTTAGAGCAAAAGGGAGGACCTCAAGAGACATGGCTGTTGTGCTGGAAATGGATAGATGGAGGGTATTAGGAGTTCCTTCTGTCTGAAACCAAAGGAGAAGGCAGAAGCCAAGATAGTCCAGGAAAAATTGCCGTTTTTCCCCAACAGAGCAGTGCAATAAAGTGACAAAAGCATCACCAAGGCCCTGGTTATAATGGGGTCATTTGCTTCCAGGGATTATTGGGCTGTATGAACCTAAATCATGTGGTTTGGGAGCTTTAACTCCCCAGGAGTGAGTGGGTTGATTTGGTGAAGGCAAAACAGCAGACACAAAAGGTACATCCAGCAGGCTCCCTGCTGAAAGGGTGGGAAAAGCTGGGTGGGGGTTAAAAGCAAAATCACCACCAAATGCAGGAGCATCCAGAAATCTTTCACTGGAGGATGCTTAGAGTCTCCCTGGCATGAGGGATCTCCTGAGCCTCCAGGTCTCAGGGATCTTCTGAGATCTTCCCCATACAGACTGCATCCTGTGCAACTCTGAGTACCTGCAGTTGTCCCGTCATGTAAGAAAAGTTTCCCTCTCGGCTGGCAGCGACTTTACAATCTCCATAAAGGAGATGGACCAGCAACAGGGACAGAGAAAGCACCTTCTCTGGGGCCAAGGTGTAACCACAGAAGGGTACCAGTACAACACGCAACAAAGAGCATCCTGTATGGGTATGTGCTCTACGCCCTTTACACCTTTCCATCACACACCTTGCAATAGGTGTTGGGGCCAGCTTGCAAAATGGGCAGCTGTATGGCAAGCAACTTCTTCCACCTTCTGCTCTCCTCTTTTGACACTTGGAGCTGCACTGCCTGCTCTGCTGCCTGCTGCTGGGTGGAAGCCAGCTCAGCACGGGCAGCTTCCAGGCGCTGGGTGTGCACTGCCAGGCTGGTCCCCAGGTGCTCCTGGCAGTGCAGCAGGTACTCGATGCTCAGCTGGGCCATCCTGAGCACCTTGAGCAGGACAGGGTCTGCCGGCTGCGCACAGTGGGGGCACCGCTCCCCATCCAGGTTACAGAAGGTGATGCCAGCAATGTGCTCCTGCAGCACAGCCACGTCCACCTCCCGGGCCACCCGTTCCACATCGATGGCACTGAAGCGACGCCAGTCCACACTGATCCGGCGGGGCTGGAAATGGAAGTGGGGGATGTCCACTGGGATGGTGAGCCCTGGGGATACCCCCAGCATCCCAGCAGCCCCAGGCATGAGCTGCTGGAGCGGGTGGTAAAAGTCTGTAGAAAAGTGCTGAAAGGCAAAAGGGAAGGTTTGGTTAGGTTAGGGCTGACCCCCAGGTGCACAGCAGCCCCCACCAGCCTGCACACAGTGTGGGAACCGGGGAGAGGGTTGGAGCTTACCTTATGTAGCCACAAACAAAAATCCTTTTCCTTTTCTATTCCCATCCTTACTACCTGCTGCCTTGCCAAATTCTGAAATACAGAAATCCTGCCAGTTTGTTCACCATCTGCTTTTGGTAAGGGAGACTTCTAAAACTGCCAGATTGGAACTCTTTACAATAACCCATTCTGAACGAAGTTGTAAATCCCCCCTGAGGGTACCTGTTTTAGGGAAACAGAATTAGCCTGTTTTGAAAACAATACACGATGAAAACTTGATATGCTTTAATATCACAACAGTCTGCTGCCTTCTGTGTTGCCTTGCTCTGACCTAAACCTAAATCACTGCAAGAAGCAGTGTTTGCTCGTTTCCCTAGTAGTGTCCTAAACAATAATTAAACAAATATAGTTAAAATACCTAGTTTTAAGTCTGTGAAATAGACCTATGTTGTTTTTAGTCTCTAGACAGGGATTTGCTGCTGAGGTTTCTGGTTCCTCTCTGCTACACCCCCCTGCCACATTTAAGATAATTCATTTTTTATTGCTAAAGGGCCACTTACCATATTTTTGGGTGCAGCCACACAGGCTGAGTGCCCCAGGCTGTTGAGCAAAGCAGCCAGGGCAGTGCTGGTGTATTGGTGTGTTGCTGGGTGTGCTGTGTACAGTGGTAACAGGAGTCCCAGCCAGCCCACTGCTCTGCGACGTGTCCTGCCCAGTCTGCAGCTACTGTTGTGCTTCCAAACAAACAGGGTCAGTCAACACAAGGAGGTGCTGAACAACTGTGTGCGTGGTGCAAGGAAGCCAAGCTTTCCTAGGCTGTGCTCTGCTGACTCAAAGAAGGGGCAGTGGTTATCACTGCCTGTTCGCAGCAGAAAGTGCCCAAAACCAGCTTTTTTTCCCCTAATTTCAGTCCTCAAAATGTTGTTTGCAAGTGGGAAGCTCCAAGGTTTCTACTTGCTAGCTTTTCTCCAAGGCTTGGCCCTACCAGGCACACAGGGTGATGGTGGCGTAAGCAGGGCTGAGCAAGGGCAAGGGGCTGCCAGGCTGAGCCAGCCTTCCATGGGCTTACCAACTGAGAGCTCAGCAGAGACACTTTTCATGGCGCCTGCATATGTGCTGGGATAAAATGATTCTGTTCCCAAGTTCTTTTGATGCTGGAACAGTCACAGGATTTCCCAGGAGTTATCTGGGGTTGCACAGGGTGGAGTTGCTTAATGCTGATACTGTAGACAGTGATGTCTGCAAGCCAGTGAGCATTTTCCATCCCACAGGGCTGCTTTTCCACCCCTACCCAGCATCTTCACTACACTCATTGCTGGGATTGCTTCATCTGCATGGTGCTTGCCATGTCCTTACAGGGCTGGTTTGCTCAGTCCAGCTCAGCATCATTCAAACCTATTGCAACTCTGCAAAGTCCTCTGTCAGGGACACAGGGTCTGCTCCTGCCCTACATAAGCTCGTTCACATCTCTGTTTCTCTCTAGTCTACTTTGTCAGGTCATCTGTTACCTCTTTGTCCCTAGTTCCATCTCCAATTAGGGCTTCCCCCTGTTGCATGTAAATACTAGGGGCCAATGACTGCTCTGAACCAGTCTGGATCAACCTGGTGGCTCTTTTAAATACTTTTTAGCTCTACACCAGTTTTATGGGACCCTCTCTTCTTTCTCAACCTTCTCTCTCATATTCCACTGCCTAAATATGGCAGGAGACAGGAAAGCCTTAGTTTGAGGCTGCAGCTAACCAGGGAAGAGGTCACATACCAGTGCAGACAGAGCATGAAAGCCTTTGGGAACAGTTGTGGATTAGTGTGACATTGTAGTTAACCATAGTTTCCCTCTAGGGGTGGCTCAGTTATTTTTCTTTTCTGGTGCCTACCCAAAACTACCAGCTTAGCAAGCCCCTTCCCTTCCAGGCTTGTATGGCCAGCAAACATCATTATTGTTGTCCCTGATGTGATATATATATACTGTAGCAGCACTACAGCATCAAACAACCCAACCCATTGCATCAGACAAAGAGATGTGTACATATATATACATGTGTTCATATATGTGAGTGTATGCCCAGGTTTAAATACAGCCCTGACTCATAACTGCATGTTACGTAGACCTGCTGGGTGATGGTGCATGACCCCTGCAGGGAAGGTTTTGTTACATGAATTAACCACTCCTACAAAGGAGGGGTTTGCAGGCACCATTAATTAAAACTCCCCTAACGATGTACTGCATCCCCCAGGGCTGTGTTGCACAACTTAGTTAATATTAACGAGGTCTCCAGGCACCAAAGCTAGCTGTGTTTCACCCAGCCCTCAGTGCCAGTCAATCACAGCAATCACAATTACTCAATGCCCTCAATCACAGCATTGCTGTGATTGCCCCATCTCCTCCTTCAGGTGCCTTTTCTTACAAAATGCTATATATATGAGGTCTCAGACAGCATAGCCATGGCTTCAGCAGGAGGTTGGCTGGAGAGTAAAGCCCCTGCATTAGGGAATCTGGGAAGCCAGCTCTGGAGATTTTTAATCTTCAGTCTTTGCCTGCGTTTGCCTAGGACAGTACTCTGCTGATGTAAAGTAGTAAAAGGTATTTTGACTTCCATGCTGTAATGTAATGCAATGCCAGCTGTTGCAATGGAGCTGCTGGCAAAAGCTTAGTCACCCACAAGGGAAATGTTCAAAGTATTCCGTCCCTAAGACTGAGATTTTGCTCACTGGGTGATAAAGATACCAGCCTTGAGGGGTGCAGGTCCCTTACAGAGGGAGCAGCTTGTACCACTCAGCAGAGCTTAGAGCTGAAGGTGGTCACCTGCTCTGTTTCCACTCCACTGTGCAAAAGCCAGCTGCGCCATAGTGCTGGAAGAGCTGGGTCTCAGGAAACATGATGGGCTCTCATTTCATTCCAGGCTGAAAGATGGTGAGTTTTCTGTCCCAGCTCACAGCTGATGGGCCAAGCTGTTGTGTGGTCCCCTTCTCTGCATACTTCATCCTTTGTCAGAGAAATTTCTCCTCATTTCCTTCTCTTCTGCCCTTCCCCACTGCCACCCTGGGGCTTTCCTCACCTTCCTGAGCTCACTAAGGGCTTCTTTTTCAATCTGTAAAGTCTAAAGGTGCCCCAGGTGCCAGCATCTCTCTGCTGACCTAGGAGCCTGCAGACTTTGGGAGGCACCTTATCACAAAGGAGAGAGTTCTTAGGGGACTCAGATTCGCAAGCTGCTTCAGCAGCTTCCCCACCTCCTCCAGACACTTCCCAAAACCAGCCATCACCTCCCTCTTTCTCAGATTCTCTTCTTGCTAAAAGGTAAGCTCCTGGGTATGATACGGGGTGGGTGCAGGAGAAACCCTCCCATGCAAGACCTTTGGGGAGGATGGCCGTGCTTGCTGCCATAAGCTGTGCTTTGTTAGAATTCCTGGCAGTGCATGCAGGCAGGAGGGAGAAGTGGGAAGGGCTCGGACCTCATCTGAGAGGAGCTGCTACGTAACACAGCAGAGCCTCGGAAATACTTCTTGCCTGAGCTCATCTGCAAAGGGAGTTCCAGTGGGTCAGGTCTCTCTCCAGCCCCCAGCCCCATCCCTCCCTTCCATGGACACAGCCTGTGCCCAGAGTGGGGTGCATGGAGAGTCGAGCCACGGGGCAGAAAAAGGCCAATACTCACTTGTTGCTAAACTGAAGAGGGGGGTGAGGACCGGATCGGAGCTATGGCTGTGTGCCGTGAGAAGGGCTGGGAGCAGCTGGGGGCTGTCCGAAGCCGAAACAGGAAGAACTTCATGAAGTCACTGAGACATGTAGATGTGGCACTTAAGGACGTGGTTTTATGGTGGACTTGGCAGTGCTGGGTTAATGGTTGGACTCGAATGATCTTACAGGTCTTTCCCAAGCTAAACAATTCTATTATCATATGACTTTATGGGCTGAAAACTTAAACCCCTCCCCTGAATCCCCTCAGCCCAGGGAAGTCAGAGTCACAGAGGAAAAGCAGCTCCTGATGCCACAAGCAGGCAAAAACCCCTGTAATGGGATGTGGGGGGGAAGCTTAACCAGTGTGGACGTCATCAGGGTGTGAAATTGATGTCCCTGGGCTGAGCCATGAGAGCTTCACCCTAGGAAAGGGAACAGCAAAGTACACATGCCCTTGCGTGCAGAGGGCTTTCTTCTCCCAATTAATCCTGCTGCCATTTCTAGATGCAGAATATAGGCTGCTGATTGCAGCATGCTCATTAGCTGCAGTGTTTACAGAAGATAGCATTGTGCAGATGGCAAACATTCCATGACGGGCGACCGATCCACCTCCAGCTTTCTGTTTCCGAGCTAAAAACAGCTGTTCAGGCAGGCTCAGAAGAGACTTGCAAGCTGGCCTTCTTTATAGGGGATTGGGTGTATCTGGAATTACCCTGGGAAAAAAGTAAATGCAGCAGGACACATTGCCGTCCAGCAGGAGGAGGGTTTAAGTGGGGGGGTTTGTACAGCTGGACAAGGGTCCAAGAGCTGCTGCACCTCATTTCCAGGGTAGTTGAACTCCATTTATTTCAGAGGGGTTTGGGAGCCCTGAATGGCCATCCTTATCCTTTCTCAATGCCTCAGCATCTCCCTTCCATGGGGAGATGTGACTCTTTGCAGCCTGAACTGATGTCAGAGGATGGGGCAGTGCAGTCCCTGACTGTAAGGAACCCAAATAAAACTGCAGAAGCACAAATATTGCTAAAATGGGACACATTTTCCAGGGGCATGCAAGGGAAAGTAAACCCAGAGAAGTGGTGCTTTATTAACCATTTTATTTTCACTTGCACTAGTATGGTCCCTCTCAAAAACGTAGGGTGAAAAGTTTGTGTGAGAAAAACACAGATTAATGAAAAGACAGGGATTTGGGCTTCTCTTCATTAGCAATTGCTGTCATCCATCCTCTGCTATTACATTTGCACTGCACTTGCTTCAGAGGCTTCAGCCCAGTCCAAGGCCTGTTGTCTTTGCAGCTTTTCTGACGCAGGTAGGTAGCCAATATTGCCGAGAGGTGCAGAGATGGAATTCTTCCCAGGAGACTGTGCATCTCTTTAGGAAATTTTCCCTTGGAAAAGCTCACTACTAAGGCCTGTAAGTGCATTTGATTCAGGAAGGTTTGGTTCATGAGCACCTGTAAGGAGAAAGAATTGAGGCAAAATTGTCCTTAGTGTCACTGGAGGCTATGCCTGGTGGATATCCACCACCATTCTGCCCATGCATCTTAGTGTCCCAAGGGAGTACCGATGGTGGTTAGGAAAATGTCTGTCTTTCTCCTACAAAGCCAGCTGCTGACATCAGTGGTGATCGTGTTTTGGCCCCAGGATGGGGAGTACTTTGAAGGATCCTCTCCCCTCCTTCTCACACCATGTCAGTGTCCTCATAGAATGTGAAATTTTCTAGCTCTGCATTTTGTATCAGGTCCTCGTATGTGGTAGGGCAGTAGGCTTTATACAGTTTCTCAGCCAAAGTGTTGCTGCCTGCAATCACGGCTTTCCGGTTGTGGTTCATGAAGTTCCACAAGTGCAGAGCATAGGAGTGGCTGAAATTGGGGCTTTTGTCCCACACCTCATAGTACCGGCCCCAAGCTGGGTATGGTATTGGGTAGAAACGCTGGGGATTGAGGAAGGAGATGTTCTGGCAGCTGTGGTCCTCGGTGCCTTTGAAATCTGTGAGATTGCAAATGGCCTTGAGCATCCGTGTCATTAAAAAGGGCCCCTGGTTACCCCAGATGTTCCCGTTGTACTTGAGAACGAAGTTCTCCATGCAGTCCCAAATAAATTTGTGGTGGGCAGGGAAGCCAAAGATCCCATTGCTGGAGAACTGTGACTTCTGCGCTGCTAGGAAGCTTTCCTCAGGGATGGGCCTGATGGAGATGACATCTGTGTCCATGTAGATGCCCCCATACTTCCAAATGAGTGCCAGTCGGCTGGCATCAGAGCTGACATGGACCCAGTTCTTCTCCAGCTCTGGGACTACCTGCAGAGTTGGAAAGGTAAGACAATGATGGCACTGGCAGAGAACAGACCACTTTCATCCACTGGGCTGCAAATGTCACTGTAAAACCGTACCTGCACTCCTGCAAATGTCACTCACTGCCTTCTCTTCCTGCAGCTATTGAATTGTATTGGTGTAAGATAAGGGGGCAGTGCAGAGCAATGCTTTGTTAATATAAATGAATGCAGGAACTTTTCACGTGTGTTTTGTGGGACCTACAAGGTTAAATCAATGATACCATGATTCATTGCCTGCTAATTCAGTGGGACACAGCCCACTTAACACACTGCCTGATCACTCCCAGCTCTTTGAAAGAGGCTGGAGGGTTTTCATTTGCACTGTTGGTATTTGGAGTTGTTTTTTCTCAGGAGAAGGAAGAGTTTGGAGGACATATATCTGCATATAGATCTGCACATAGATCAAGCCAAACTAACTTGACAAAAGCTAATTGCAAGCAGTTTCCCAGGAACTTCTTTCCAGGGTGCAAGATCCCACCTTGGTTTTACGTATTGCTAGTACAAAACCAGAAATCTCTTCCTCATCTTAACTATTGTGAGCTTTGTCAGTGTGTGGCAGCATTAACAAGTGCTCAGGCAGCTCATTTTGTTTAACCAGCTTCTGTTGAAGCAGATTATTAAGCGCTGTTTTATCAAAACACGTATGCAGTCTATTTTTATCAGTGTTTCGTTTGCCAAAATATCTGATTCTCCAGATAGGGCGGAGGGGAAATGCTGATAATGTGTTCAATAAACAAATCAATGAATACACTGCAAAACACGGCCAGAGTGTATCTATTCCAAAGCAAAACTGAAAAGTGACTAATTTCACAAAGCCAGTTCTGGTTTTTATCATTCGTTTGAAGCCTGCTTCAGAACTTCCCCCTTCCTCTCCCCCATTTGTAAATGTTTTCTATTTCCCCTTCATTATAGCGCTCACCTGATTGTACCACTGGAGCAGAGGGGTCTCCTGGAAGACAGTTTCCATCTGGAGAGGAAAAATGAAGACATTCTTCATAGAAGACAAAAGTGAGAAGGCTGCATAGCTGGAGTTCAAGTCCAATGCTGTGTCATTTGTAAGTCCCTTCATGAAGAGGATGACGGGCCGGTCTCGGTAAGTCCTGGCAGCAGACTCCACGGAGCAGGACACCAGTGGGGGGGGCTCCAGGCGCTCTGTCGTCTCCAAGAAAATGATGCTTTTGCCAAGGTTCAAGACCTGCTCAGGTGTCAAGAAGTGCTTGGGCATAGGCATGTAGGAGAAAAAGCAGCTGGACAGCAGGGAGATCTCGTACAAAATGCCCGAGACAAAGAAGAAGCAGAGGCATATCTGTATTTTCTTCAACATTCTTGCTTTCCCTGGGCCTTTGGGGTCATGCCTTGGATGTGAATGCTAAGGAGAGACAAGGAAAGGCAAAAATATATGCCAGCGTTATTAGTTAATAGGGCTGGGAAATGTAAGACATATCTTTGGACAGTGTATCATGAAGGCAGTTTGGTGAAGGTCATGCCTTTTCCACAGGACAAGCCTGGTGAGATGTCTCATGGTGCAGAGGGCTCTTCCCTTTGGGGTAAAGTGCTGGGGTCCCACCTCCTCAACCCCAGCCAGACAGGAGGAATCGGGGAAGTCTTGGATAAGGGACTTGCAGCTATGTCTCATGGCACAGATATGCTTTCATTAGATTGGCAGAGAGGGAAGAACCAGGAAGAACAAGGTGAGAAGGATCCCCTTGCCCAATGCCAAAACAAGGATCCCTAGGGCTGGCTGGTATAGCAAACTGTTCCCAAGCACTTCATCATCATGCCAACATGTGCTTGTCCACAAGCAGGAGAAGTCCAGGGGATCTGAGGAGCAAAATGTGCCAGTGGAATAAAGTGGCCAAGGGGGCTGTGAGTGCCAGTGAGGGGAAGGTCATAGTTACAGTTCAGGATGTGTCAGCCAAAGCTAAAACACTGGCATGTAGGCACCAAGTCTCTTTCCTAGCCTGGCCCTTCTGCTCACAATTGAACCCTAAAGGCCACTAGGGACTTGGGTCCTGCGGGGATGGGGGATGGAGAAGGACCAGAGAGAGGTAGATATAAGGATGGAAAGCGGATGCTTTTGTACATGCAAGGTACTAGGACCTACCTGGGTTATGGCTCTGACAAATCCACATTTCCAACTTGTTTCTTTGCCAGCATGCTGGCAATCAGGCTGCCTTAAAGCCCAGCTCCTTGGTGAAGACACCCAAACTGTCTGGAACATGCAAAGGGATTTCTGCAGGCAGAAGACTGATGCACAGGGGAAAACTGGCTGTGCTGCAAGCTAAGTCCCCGTCCCAGACACAGTTTGGTACCAATGGGACCCACCTAAAAGGACAAAGAAGGGAGATGTTTTAGGCGAGACCTGTCTCATGCCCACATCAGTCTGGCCTAGCTCTTCATTCCTTGTCTTGCCAGAAATGCCTGCTGAGCCTGAACAACACTGGGGAGTTCCTGCTGGTGAGAGGCTGGAATTTAGGCATTGCACTGTTTGACAGGTTCATGAAGCAAGGAAATTCCCTCCTGAAATGCCACCTGCTTGCATCTGAGTAGCTCAGGTTGGTTTTGCAGAGATCATATGCCGGGCTCCAGCAGAGGCTAGATACTTGGAATGACAACCCAATGTCCAAGCAACCCCTGGAAGTGTTTAAAACCTGCGTAATGAAAGGGAATGGAAGGAAACAGCTCTGTGTGCTCGTATAATTAATGAGATACAGTATTATGTCACCCAGGCAGAATATAGATAAGTCCGCAGCACTGCAAACCCTGTGGAAATTCCTCTGCAAGCACTAAGCGTGCACTTGGAGCTGTGGCAGCTCCCGATCCATTTCTCAGCACTAGATCTCATCAAATTAAATATTAAAGCAATGACTGTTCCCATCAGTACAGCTTTCCATGCCGCATAACAGATTCTGTTATTTTCCATTGGCACTGCACAAGGTTTCTCATTACACCCTGGGTGACGTGGGTGACAGTGCTGTATCCAAAGGTACCAATGTGGCTTTGGGTACATCATGCTGGTCAAAGCAGCATGCAGAGAAAGGAATGCTGCTTTTTAATTAGTATTACTTTTCACATTGTTTTCCCACTTTCTGTCAACCCCAGCACTCTGCAGATGAACCCCTGCTGTGAGAGGCAGCACCTTGTGCCCAGGGCCTCTTTGTAGATATCAAATTTGAACGGAAGGCAGGGAATGGAGAGCAAATACAAGCAGCTGGGGAACGACTTGTTCCTAAGCCTGAAGATAAACCAGCCCCAGTGATGCTCAGGTGCAGCGTGAATAGTTGCTGCTGAATCCAGCAGGAGTGAGATTAAAACCAGCTACATTGCTTGAACAATATTTCCTTCTACAGTCCCATCCTGCCTCTTTCTCAGACACATGTTTCTCACTTACTCCAGGTATTTGAAGATAAAACAGAAAGAAAAAGTTGCCCCCTCACAGCTCCCTCACCAATCTCATCTTTTCCAATGTTCAAGCTTGTTTTCAGCTCTGACCTAAACCTGCTGCTGTTCTGTGCTGCTGCTCCAGTGCAGTCCAGGGACTGGAGCTCCCTCCCTCTTTTCCTTGCAATTTTAAATATCTTGATGCCGCTCTTTTGGCAATGTCTGCTTGAAGCAGAAAACCCAGACTTTGCTTTGATTAGAAATAGGACCATCAGGACATTCCCATTACTGGATTAATATTTCTCCTTTGATGGCCTAAAGACCCGATGTCTTTATGAGCAGCCTAGCAAAGCTGTGCTCGCAATAGTCATTTGAATTTAAAATAGTCCAGGAGGCATTTTATTTGCAAATTGTGGGGAGAGAATGAGTAGACACTCCAACACATCCCAGCTCTGTGTATGACATTGTGAAGAGAAACACGAATCTTCATCGTCTCATTCTGGGAAATTGTTTTGCTTGGTTGGTTTTCCAAAACCCCTATGTGGCGGGTTATGCATTCTCATCACATTTGACCTGGAGGCTGCTGTTATCAAAATGTTCACTTCCCTGCTCAAGTTAAAAGGACTGCAGAACCAAATGTTCAAAATAAATCCCAGCCATTGAATAGATTACCCTGCTGAGTGGGTTGCTTTTCTGGATGCAGCAGACGGCATGCTGGCTTGATGGCCCATCTTGTAAAGATATTTCTTTTCTCAGGGCAATTTCAGTATTTCAAGTGCAGGATGAAAACGGGTGGGAGACTACAAGAGAGATTACTACGAATACCAGTGCACTACAGTACTGTTACTGCCGTGTGATGATTCCTCTGAGGTGTTCATGAGACAAGTGCCTCAGGAAGATAGAGCTGGGTGTTTTTCAGTAAATGCCACCAAAGGGAGTAAATCAATGTGCCAGGGTGCTGGCAGCCCTGCACACCCCCTGCGTATCACAGCCTGACCCTACAAATGCTGGGGTCCTGAAGCAGTGGCCTGAGCATCCCTCAAGATTCAAAAGAGAGACTCTCATCCTCCTGTCTATTCCAAACACTGTGTCTTTCCTTTGAGAACCAGAGGGTTTTGCATTTGGGTCTGCACCCATCCAGCTGGGTGAGTGTCCTTCTTTCTCCTGGCAGGGAATAATCCCAAGGCAGTCCATGTTTGTAACACACACAACATCCCTTGAATCTACATGGGCTTATTTTCATGTCTTTACAGAATCTACTTGAGTAAATTACAGCTAGAATCGAGTTAGCACACGTGCGTGCGCTTCAAAGCCAACTTCCTTACGGATTTAACACCAGGCACATTTGGAAACCTCTTTCAAATGGAAAACCTGTCGAAGAATATATCACATTCATTGCAGACTGTAATTAAGCAGCCGTTCCAACCTCCAGCAACGCATGCAAACGAAGCGGCTTCTTACTGCACAGCTTTTCACCTGCTTTCTGATTCTACAACCTGACATGCTTAGAGATAAAGGAAAACTCACCTCTTGGCTGCAAAAAACTGGCAAAGTGTGTAGTCTGTTGGGAAGTAAAGCCAAGCTGAACCACACTGGAAGGTATCCACAGCCGCTGGTAAGCCCTTTGCCTGTGCCAGAGGAGCTGCACTGCTTCTCCACAATCTTCTGTCTTGCTGTGGCTTGGAGCAGCCTCATGGCTTGCTCTCCACCAGCTCTGGTGTTTGCATTCTTGGTGTACTGAGATAAGGCTGAGCAAGGAGCTAGGGTTGTGCTTTCGAAGGTGCAAGGAACACAGGAACAGGCAGTGCAAGGTGCTTTGGGCAGCCAAACGTGAGCCCCACCACCCATGAGAGATGGGTGGGACTGAGCAAAGTGGGTCCCCTTTGCATCTTTTGGGGGTGGTTTGCAGTGTATTGCCTTCTCTCTTTGTGTGGAAACCGTGCTTATGGGGGCTACTTTACTATTCTTTGTCCTATAGCAAAGAAGAACTTTGCTTGAGCAGCACTGATGTTCTGAATACTTTCAAAGAAGGCAATGACAGGGTCTCTTATACATCCCAAATAACATGACACATCCTGAACTGGCTGCCTCACCAGCTTCCCATTAGAGATCAGGCAGGCAGGGAGGTTTGCTGATCCATCAGAGCTTCTGCTTGTTCCCACAGCCTGTCCCCAGGAGGATGTCTTGAGGGGTGCAGGAAGCATCATCAGGTGTCCTCAGGACTGGGATGATCCACCTCAGGCTGGATGGATACCCCAGAGCTTTCCTGGCCTTGGAGTCTAAGGGGTATGAATTTCAGTGGCCATCCTGCGTTGGGACAGCAGAATTTATAAGGGAGAGGTGGAGCTGTAGTGCTGGAGAGATCTCCCCAGTGCATCTGTCCTGGCAGTGTTCAAGGCCAGGTTGGATAGGATTTGGAGAACCTGGATTAGTGGAAGTTGTCACTGCCCATGGCAGGGGGTTGGAACTGGATGAGCTTTAAGGTCCCTTCCAATCCAAACCATTCTGTGGATCTAAGATCCCTCCTGAAACCCTGACCTGTGATGAAACAACACCACTCAGCCCATGCGAGGAGACCAGAGCCTCCTGCTAGGATGCAACCCCTGGCTCCCAGTTACCCACAACCATCAGGCTCTTTGCAGCTCCCCACCAGAGCTTTTCCTCTTCTCCAGATTTTTGGCAAGGCTCTGTATGTAGATTGTCAACAGGGCTGGAAACTGTATTCAACCAACAGGTACATCAGTCCTGCATATTGCACACATGCAAGCATGGCAAAGCCACTCAGTGGCCACAGAAACCCACTTCTCTCCACCAACAGCAACCACTTAGTGCTTATATGACACCAAAAAAGGACCCAGCTCATCCCCTCCAAAGCTTGTGAGGGAAGCAAAAAGCCAGGCTGAGGGCTCTCTAAACCTAGCTGCTGAAAATGGCAGGGTGTGCCCGTTTGCTGCCGGCCAGCTCGGGGGCACCCCACTGCAGGGTGCAGGGGGCCTGCCCCTGGCTTTGTTTGTGCTCCAGTGTACGTGTTTCCTGCCGTGGACAGCTGGCAGAGGATGCAAGAGCAGCTTTGCCGCAACCAGGCAGAACAAACAGTACCAAGGAAAGCCATAGAGATAATGAGGGCTTAATCATCAGATAGCACCCTGGGTGAAAATGCCAGGAGGGCTCCTATTCCATAGGAATTCCTTGGGCAATGACGTAGGTGAGAAGCCCCCATGCCCTGACACACCTCCCTGTGAATAACCCTCTCCTTTGGCAAACACTTGCTCAGGTCCATCATTAGCAGTCTGACCTGCAAGGAAATAGGATGGCCAGTCTTCAACTCCAAAGCAGGGAGCTCCTTCAGGGATGAGCATATCCATCTATCCATCCATCCATCCATCCATCCATGCATCCATGCCTTCCCAGTTCACATGCATAGTGTCTGCTGAGCCTAGAGAGTGCTTTAATACAGGGGCATGTATGGGAGCAGATAGCAGCTGTTACGAAAAGTTTCAGCCTACATTTTTTCCTGCACAATGTGAAAGCATCCCCCTCCTGCACCAGCTCCCCCCATTGCCTTGATGTGCTACTGAGATCTTTGTCCTGGAGTTAGGATGAGAGTTTTCTATGCAACCCACTCCTACAGAAGGGGTGGTGTAAAGTTATAGCCTGGAGCAGCTTGTGTCACCAGCATATAGCAGAGATGATGAAACTATGAGCCAAAACTACAGGCTCAAGGTGCAGCAGAAAGTGAACATCAATACAGGCTCCCCACAATCCTGGCTGCTAGGTGAGAGCATTTGGGAAAGCACTTTAGGGTAGAAATGTGTTTTTACTTATCTTAGGAGATTCTTCTATCTACCTCTGCGCTTCTACAGGCAGAGGCCCAGGATTTGGCTGGGTTCTGATCTCCTACATGAGCATCTGTGCCTCAGAAACATGCTTTGAGGGCTGGACTCATCCTGTCTCTTAATATGTCAGACAAACTGAGGCGAAACCTCTTTCTGCCTTCTCAGGCACTCACCTGGCTGTCATGAGCTGCCAGCTTCTCACCTAGACTCTGCCCCCTTTTTCTGCTCCATGGTGTGGTGGGCCAGATGCCACTGCCACAGTCTTGCCTGTGCACTGCCAACTCAGGACGTGAGTTTGAGTCCCTGAAAGCCTCCTGGAAAGGCAGCGGTGAGACAACAGGTATGTTCACACTTACCAGTGAGCTTGGTGTGCATGGAGCTGGGGGCTGAGCTGGTGGATGGGGCACTGCTACATTACTTGGGCTGAGATCGCTGCGTGCTTCAGACCCACACCAGGAAAAAATGAAGTACAGGGAGCAGCCAAAACCCCGGTGATGCTCTGCATTGCCCTCTACAGGAGCTTGTTTTCTGCTTCGCTGCATGGGGAGCCTAGGTAAATGGGAGTCTGCAGGCAGAATCTGTGTCTTGAATAACAGGGGAGACTCATCATGGTCATAAGGGAGGAGTTCACTAGTTTTGACCCCTGGTCTGCCTGCTCAGGTTTGGTTCACATGCAAAGCTGGCCCCTTCTGGTGGCACATCCAGTACAGATGTTCAACTGTTTTGTCTGATGCTTTGCAGCACGGACCATGCTCAATGGGACAGCCTGGCTTTCTAACCTAGCGTCTACCCAAGCCTTCATTTTCTCTGTAGCAGAGACCCGGTCTAGATTTCTCTTTATCCTGAATAACCTTAGAGACAGTAATCCTACAAAATCACCCTTGTTCCACTCAGACATGAGGTTCATTTTAGTTCTGAACTTGGGAATTTGCTCCATGAAAGGATAAACATCTTTTGTTCTGCTCTGGAGATCTCAAAAAAATGGAGATGCATTGATGTGGCTGCTCAAGGATGCTTCCAGCAATGGCTGAGCTTTCCATGAATCCAGCCAGCTGCTGGTCTGGATTTGGCTCTAGTAACATTCAAAAGGATTATTTCTCACCTATTCAGAACAGAAGCCAGGGTCTGAAGGCAAGCATTCTTTGCAGGCACTGTCATTCCCCTAGAAGCATAACACATTACAATACTTCCGGACATACTCTCAGCATTATCCAAAACAGGTGATTGAATAATATTAAACAGTATCTCATTTTATAAACCTTACCAAAGGTCTGCTGAGGTCTGTGGCTGCGACCACTGCCGAGCACAGGTGTTAAATAAGTTCCTCAGGGCTTATCACCCTCTCACACTTACTGTATCTCCCTTCTGAAACACAGACACTTCTTCCAAATGAGGCAGCTGATGCTGTTGTTTAATGAAGTAGCTCCAAAGCCCTCTTTCTAGGGAGTTTCAGCCCATCTGACAGCTATCGCAGGAAGTTACAGAAATAAAACTCGGGTGCCTGTCACTGAGGAGCTGTGGCTGGTGCCCTGTGCGCAGCCTAACTTTTCACCATCTCCTTTCACAGTTTTGCTGTGCATTTCCCTATAATTTCTTCAGCCTTCCCTATAAACTTTTAAATAGGGAAAGACAGCAACTAGACCCCCTTCATCTCCTCTGTTCTGGGTTTAAACCATGTCACATTTCCTTACTTATATTTCCAACACTTGCAATGTCCATACAGCTTTAGAGATATAGCAAGTTTACAGAACTGATGGACAAGGGTAAAGCAGTTGATGTCATCTACCTGGACTTGTGCAATGCGTTTGACACTGTCGCACACAACATCCTTCTCTCTAAATTGGAGAGGCATCAATTTGATGGATGGATCACTCAGTGGATAAAGAACTGGCTGGATGGCTGCACACAAAGAGTTGTGGTCATGGCTCGATGTCCGGCTGGAGACCAGTAACGAGTGGTGTCCCTCAGGGATCGGTTTTGGGACGGTCTTGTTCAACATCTTCATCGCTGACATGGACAGTGGGATTGAGTGCGCCCTCAGCAAGTTTGCCGATGACACCAAGCTGTGTGGTCCGGTTAATACGCTGGAGGGAAGGGATGCCATCCAGAGGGACCTTGACACGCTTGCGAGGTGGGCTGATGCCAACCTTATGAAGTTCAACCATGCCAAGTGCAAGGTCCTACACCTGGGTCGGAGCAATCCCAGGCACAGCTACAGATTGGGCAAAGAAGAGACTCAGAGCGGCCCTGCGGAGAAGGACTTGGGGGTGCTGGTCGATGAGAAAATGAACATGAGCCGGCAGTGTGCGCTCGCAGCCCAGAAAGCCAACTGTATCCTGGGCTGCATCAAAAGGAGTGTGACCAGCAGGTCAAAGGAGGTGATCCTGCCCCTCTACTCTGCTCTGGTGAGACCTCACCTGGAGTATTGTGTGCAGTTCTGGTGTCCTCAACATAAAAATGGCATAGAACTGCTGGAACAAGTCGAGAGGAGGGCCACGAGGATGATCAGGGGACTGGAGCACCTCCCGTATGAAGACAGGCTGAGGAAGTTGGGGCTGTTCAGCCTGGAGAAGAGAAGGCTGCGTGGGGACCTCATAGCAGCCTTCCAGTACCTGAAGGGGGCCTATAGGGATGCTGGGGAGGGACTCTTCGTCAGGGACTGTAGTGACAGGACAAGGGGTAACGGGTTAAAACTTAAGCAGGGGAAGTTTAGATTGGATATAAGGAGGAAATTCTTTCTTGTTAGGGTGGTGAGGCACTGGAATGGGTTGCCCAGGGAGGTTGTGAGTGCTCCATCCCTGGCAGTGTTCAAGGCCAGGTTGGATGAAGCCTTGGGTGGCATGATTTAGTGTGAGGTGTCCCTGTCCATGGCAGGGGGGTTGGAACTAGATGATCTTGAGGTCCTTTCCAACCCTAACTATTCTATGATTCTATGATTCTAAGTGTAACGACTAAAAAGGAGGCCACCATATCCGCACTATGAGAAGAGTTTACCTTCATATGCTTCATTTTACTTTGTTAAGCCTTTTATAACTTCCCAGCTTGTGATATCATCACTCCCTGCAAACACATGGGCATTATTGTAGCCTTCCTCTGCTTTAACTTGTCAGCCTTTGTGATATTAATTTATAAATGGTAATATCAGGACTTTGGGGAACTAATTAATTTTAAGTGGCTTATGCATTGGTCAACCTTTGTGTTTTTTTATGAGGGGTTGTTAACTGAAGACATGATGTTGTTGGTACAGAATAGAAGGAGATGGTTTGGTTGGGGGTGCTTCTAAATTTGTATTTGCATCATGAAGGCCTTTTGTGCTGGTATATCAGTGTGCAAACACCATTAGACCTTGGGGGCCTCACTTGGCAAAAACACTTTCTAAAAATCTCCTCCCATTAGAAACAGCTCTGTTTCCTCTGGCCAGAGCCAGTGTAAACTACCAGTATACATGCTGCAGATTATATTTCAGCCACCGAGATTCAGGCTGCGTCAATCCTGCATGCAAAAGCCTCCACCGAGCGGAGCCCATCAGCAATTTGCAGGCTGTTCACATGTGAGCAGGTCAGGTCCTACCCACTGCTGCAAGTCTGGTTTTGCTGGACCCCACAGAGCTCCCAGACCCTAAAAAAGAGAAATGCTGGAGAATGGTAAAACTCCAGAGAAGTGGATGCTTTGCCTCTAAAGATAGGTCTTTTTATAACACAGCAAACATTTGTAAACGCTCTGTTAGCACAGTGCCCTGAGCAGGTTGATCTGCTCCACGTTGATCTCTGCCTTCCCCATGCTCTACTCAATGGTAGACAGAGCAACTTATGCCGTACCCTGAACAATACCATAAGGAAAACACTACCTGCATCACAGGGTGAGCAGGCATACCCAATCCCACTGCTGTCATTGAGGGAAAGTGGATCCAAACACAAAGCAGGGCCAGGAACTGATGGCTGGGCAGTGATAGATGCATGTCTGGAGTAAGTGCATTAGAAATCTACAGGAAAAGTCTATCAGAAAATCCTGCTTGATTTTACTACCATTTTGTGGACAGCCAGCAACAAGAGCTTTCTATATTCATGAATTCATCAGATTCATATTTCAAAAATAATAAATGTTATTATTATTATAATTATTATTGGAATGAATTTCTCTGACATGTACTGAGTGATTGTAACTACTTACTGCCTCCAGCACTGGAGCCACCTAAAGAATAATACAAGCAAATGATATTTCTGTAGTGATTGCTACAGGGTTATGTTAGGGTTTTTTTAAGTGAGAAAGGTATTAACCAGAACAACAGCAACAATCACAACAGAAATAAAGTTATTATAAGGTTGTGTATAACACTGCCAGTTTTTTTCAGGTAAATTAGTTTGGGGCACATGACTCACACTTCTGTGAGATTTGTCTTGATTTCTTGGAGCTCTGCCTCTAATAACAGCTTCGCACTTTCTGCTTGCTTTATCCTATGTACAGAGGAAGGAAAGCAAAACAAATCTCAGCAGAATGACTTCCTGATCCAAAGATTGCAAAGGGGGATGACAAGGCTGTTTGCTCCAAACCACTTATCGACACCTCTGAGCCCATTTGTTCCCATGGCCCATGTGTGCCTCTTTGGCTCGTGTACTTTGGAGGTGGAGATTTCCCTGTTTGTGGGCACCTTCAGTACTGCAGCTTTTATTCTCACAAACTTGTCCGTAGAATGCTGTGTATTGACAAAGAGCAGAGGAGACAAATCAACTGACCATAAATTATGCACTTGCAAGCTAAATCGAGATAGCTAGTGGATAGAGTGGATGGGCTGTGATAGATAGCTTTCTTCCAGCTAGCTGACAGTCTGGAGAGTGGAAAGAAGGCAGAAGGGGCCACACAGCTGCCTGGGAGGCACTTCAGTGACTGTGCTAGCATGGTCTGGTCTTCCCTGGTGCACAGAATGGTTTATTGTAGAAGTAATGAATCCATCTTCACTCTAGTTATTTTTGTCCCATTGTGATCAGCAAGTCCCCTCACTGCCTTTGTCAGGCTCCATCCTGACCTCCCTCTTCATGTGACCAACATTGTGCCCCCGTCGAAAGAGCTGCCACGGCATTGTAATATAGAAAATTAGAAAAATATGAGACTTTTCAAGAGGCCAAATCTAGTTGCCAGCAGATTTTGACATGAGGCCAACAGGATGGATTCAAAAAAGATGGGATCCCACTGTGCCAAAACACAACATTTGGTTGAGCATCTGCCAAAACAAAACTAGCAGACTGCTGGAAAGGAAAATGCAGCCTTTCCAGGGGTTTTTTTAGGCATGCACAATAGTAAAGAGGATCACTGTGGGCATCTTCAGCTCCCCAGCCTATGTGAACAAATACCCATTGATAGCTGGATTACAAAGGCTAGGCAAAATTTAAACTTAAGGCTGCTGTGTGAAGACAAATTGCTCTGCCACCACACTATAATAATCCTCATATTCCTATCCAGAATTCAGGATTTTCCCCTGCATTAGCATGGAATAATCCTGCAAGTCGAGACCCTTGGTCTGTTGAAGCAGAGCAGAGGCATCAATCACTTCCATGTTATGTTTTGGTGGCTAGAATTCATGGGGAACTTCCCCTCATTAGCTCTGCTGACCACCTGTGCAGCAATGACATCAGAGGTGGTATGAGACCTTCCCATGAGCAATGCTCTGCACTGTCATGTTTAGAGGAGGACCTTTTCTGTCCCAAGGGTAAAAATAATTTTTGTAATACTTGGAGTTGCAGAGATGTCTCTGAGCCATGGAGATCTATTGTGCACGGGCAACTTGAAGCCATCCCTTCTTGCCTTCTGCTTCCACTCTTTAGGAATTTGTTCATACGAGGGACTGAGATAGGCTCCAGATCTTGAAGGAGTGCTTATAAGAAAGATGGCAACAGAGTTTTTAATAGGACCCATAGCGACAGAACAAGGGGTAATGGTTTAAAAAACTGAAAAAAAGGTAGATTCAGACTAGATAGAAGGAAATTATTTTTGTTTATGATGAAGGTGGTGAAACACTGGCACAGATTGCACAGAGACGTGGTAGATGACCCATCCTTAGAAACCTTCAAGGTCAGGTTGATCTGGGCTATGAGCAACCTGATCTAGTTGAGGATGTCCCTGCTCATTGCAGGGGGATGGACAACATGACCTTTAAAGGTCCGTTCCGACCCAAACTGTTCCATGATTCTGTGGTCTCCAGACCACAGGGAAAATGGATGGGTAGATGGCATGGATGGATATAAATGTCAGGATGGAAGAAAGGTATGCCTTCAAAGGCTGAGCATGACTAGGCACAGGTAAGGGAAAATGAAAATCATTGAAAGTTTCCTTAGTGAAGTATATAAATGGAAGCAGAAGGAGGGACATCTAGCCAGCAAAAGCAGGACCAGGCTAAAGGGTGATCAAAGCATTCCCTCTAAATTAATGAGATAATTAGTTTTTGATGGCAAAGGTGCTGCGGACTGGGGAATAAAGGCAGATATTTACCTGGAATAAGAGGTGGGGAATGGAAGCAGACACATCTGTGGTGAAAGCAGGAAAGCAGGATTCTGTAGGGAACCAAGATGAAGCCTGAGGGGTTGGAGAAATGTCCATCTGATTTGGGGAGAAGGGGCACGTGGTGTGCAGAGGAGAAAGCAGAGATTTCTAATGAGTTTTGTGGGTCAAATGGCACTGCTTGAACCCGTACAAGCAAGTGGATTGTAAAGAAAGTAAGATAAGGAAAACGAAACACACGAGCTAGCCAGCTATGGATGTGTTAACCTGGTTATAGTTATACACAAGATTGTAGGACAAATTCTGAAGGAAACATTAATTAAAGGCATTGAGAAAAATGAGATAAAGTGCAACACAGGTTTACCAAAGGCAGTTTGTGCCAGACTGTGCTGACATCTTCCTTTGATAAGATAATTGGTTTTCCAGACAAGGGAAATTTGGTAGATCTAATCTATCTAGAGTTCAATAAAGCATTTGATATGGTGCCACATGGGAAATTATTAGTGAAGCTTGAGAAAATTAGAATTAACAGAAGAGTTCTGAAGTGGAGAGAGCAGGGGCTGGCGCAGAGACAGCAGCAGGATTGTCAGGGAGGAAATGGGATGGGTGAGAAGTTGCTGATGAGTGTCCAAAACCCCTGTCTTGAGACTGATCCTGATAAAGGCCCTCCATCTCTAAGCTTGGGATCAGACTGGTGATCTTTGTTTACTCACCTTGATTTTCTGCAGCTCGAGTGGATTTTCTTCCTCGGGTGAGCTTGGATCACACGACCTTGAATGCTGTGAATGGGAGTCACTGCAGACTTTGCAGGGAGGCACCTGTACCATGAGATGGCAATGTTGTTCCACCAAAGAGCACCCCTCTCCTCTCCTCTTCCAGCTCTAGTTTTCACTGTCAGGACATATTGCAGTATGTACTCCAAGAAATATCAGTGACTGCAACTGTGAAACAGCGATGATAGTAGAAGCTAAATCAGTCGCTATGTGGCTCAAGCAGCATTGCTCTGGACAATCAGCCTTCATGTCTTGAGACTGAAAAGTTGCAGGTGACATGGGACTGGAATATGTTTAAATGCACCAGATGAGAAACAAGGCATTGCTGTCTTTGCTGCAGATCCAGTCCAAATAACCTTTCCCAGTGTACAAAACTCCCCCAAGACAACCCAGAAACAGGCAATGTTGCTCGAGGTAAGTACAAACATGTACGCATGTGTGCATGGCAGAGAAAGAGCGAGAGGAGGAGACAATTTTATACGGAAATAAAATATGCTTATCCCTTCCCTGTATTTTTAGCTTAAATTACACCCAAATGCCATCTGATCAATTCGGCTGAAATGAGCCCTTAATCCTAATAAGTCTTCATCACCTTTTTAAACCTTGCATAACAGCAGGGAATGTGTTTGCGTTAAATATTAACACCTTGATTCAAATTTCTTTGGCATGTATCTAACTTACATAAGCATAAACTGCTCTCATTAGTATTAAACAAGAAACTGGAGAGGGCCAAAGAAATGCTTTGGGCTACTTTTTCTCCCTGCACATCATGTCTGATCACTCCGCTCCTTCCTCTCATGGGAAGGTATGGAAGGTACATTAAATCTTTATGAATTCACCAATTAAGGCAGCATTGGGTTGCTGTGCCTGGGCTGAGCTAAATACACCCCATTCAGGCCTTTTCTGTGTACTAAAGATGTTTCAATCTAAAGTAAAACAGAGAAGATCAAGCAAACAAGAGGCTTCTGAAGACACCTAAAGGGAAACAACCGATGCTGAGTTTCACCTGTGCTGCCGCAGATTTAGCCAAGGGTAGGACTCATGATTTTATTTAATTCTTTGAAAAAAAAACCTTGTAGGAGCTCATTATTCCTCCAACCTGGAACAATTCTGTCAGTTCTAATAAGTCTTCAGGGGGGGTTTTAAATATTGAACTTGAGAAAGGATGCTCTTTCAGAGAAATGTGGGCATCAGCAGTCAGCTGTAACCCTTCATTCAATCATTAGCCATTATGCCTCCTGAATGTTGAAATCCATGCTTTATTCTTCTTATTTTCTAGATTTCCTCCCTGGTTTTAGTACCAGTGCAATCACTTCTTTGCTAGTGGTAGCTTATGCAATAAAATTGTTTCTTTCTCCCTCTCATTTTACAGCTACAGAGGAATTTCTTTAGGTCATCTATCTCTTACTAAATTATAGGTTAGAGCTGCAAGAGAGGAAGGACTGGTAAGCAGAATGTCTTTTTATAGTAGTCTTGCACAAGCCTGGCCCCAGCTGCTCCAAATTAGTATGGACCCAGTGGTGTAAATCAAGATACATTCATTTGAATGCAGCTATGATTGTTTTTCCCAACTGAGTGTTTGATTGGGGAAGGGGGACAGGACATGAATTACTTCTTTCTGGTCACCTGTTCATCACCCATCGGGCTCATCAGGAGACCTGCTGTTGAGAGTGCTTGTGGAGTATGAGCTTCCATGGCTCTGACAGGAGAGAGAAGCTATGGGGGAGTCCTGAAGATGGTAGCATTTCCATTGCTAACCAAAAGCAACTTTGCGGTCAGCAGCAGTGAGAGCATCTGAAAAATAAAGGGATGGTGCCAAAAGTGCCCCATAGAGGTGGGATCAGCTGTACCAGAGAAGGGGATGGGAAGGATCAAGTGTGCCCTTGAGAGTGGGTGTGAGGATGGTGACAAAATGAGCACTGCAAAAATGCCTGTACTGGGAAATGAAGCAGTGAGGAGAGAATGAAAGTTATCATTGCAGCCTGCTTTGCAGCTCAGTGTTTGAAGGTGTAGGCCAGCTAGGTGGGAGACCATGTTGAGGTCTCCAGCTCAGCTGTCTTCTGGGAAGACTGAATATAACCAATAGGGAGTAAGTGTTGCCCTGTGTTCACCTCCAAAGCAGAATGGAGGTAAAACTGTTGCAGGATCTCAGTTTCCAAGGGAATCCACCAAAAAGACCACACCAATCTCACACCTTTGAGCAATATGAGTTTGAGTATTTGGTCTCCACCTTCTATACATTCTCCTGTAGGACCACACACTGGCTTTGTAAGTCCCTTGGAGCTCCATCCTATGGCATCTCCTTAAATCCGAAGCACTTTAGATCCTGAATGCGGTTGTGCAGATGTCCCTCTTCTTGTCAGCATTTTCCTATCTGGGGCCCTGCAGTGACTGAACAGTCGTAGAGCTCCACTCTCATTTAACTATAAATAAAAGGATCAAGGTCTTGACCTCTGGAAACTGACTGTGACTCCATCATTTTGCAACCATGCCCAAAACACTGTATTAAACTGGCAGAGAACATAAATCTGGGCGGAACTAATGAAGACCCCTAGGGCCACCACTCTCCATAGCTGTCTTGTTAATATGATCTAGGAAAGACAGGGGGCCCTTAAAAAAAACAGGAAAGCAGAGATAATAAGTGACTCAACAAAGTCATGATGGAGAGACAGAATATTGTCAAGGAGGTGTTACAGCACTGGATGAAGTATTGCAGAGCATTGCACTTGTAACTGAGCATCACTGAAAAGGGGAATGGGGGGGCAGTTATCCCTCAGAAAATTCTGTGACTTTCATGGCCCATCCAATATCAGCATCACTGACAAAGGCAACGAAAGGCCCCATCCTGTGACCCATCCCTCTTCTCACTGTCAAAAGCAGAGTAGACATGAAAGTCCTATTGGTTTTGCCTTTATGTTGGTAGGGATTGAACAGCCTGTGGACGGTGTGATATTGGGGTCTCTCACTGATTTAACAGGCCCAAGATCAATGTTTTATGAGAATCAGGAGAACTTTCAAAGGCACCCAAGGTGGCTGGAGTAGGCGACTGAGGTGCGAAAAGCTGCCTAGGGAATTTGTATACCCAGTGCTAGTTGAAGTGGTTGGAAATCTGGAACTGAATAAAACACAGGAAGCCTGTGCTTTCCCAGGCAGTATGGGGTTGGTACCCTCAGGGGCAATGAGAAAGAGTATGGGTTGCTCTGTTCTAGCCTCTTTCAAGTCCAGGATACTGAAGCTGGAGGTGGGACTTGAAGTCTTTTAGTGAGGAAGGTGGCAATGACAAAGGTTTTAGGTTCAGCTGTCACCTCTGTGATGGCTGATGGCCAAGCCTGGCGTGCCCAGGCAGTTGCCCAGTGGGGATGATCTGGTCAGGAAGCCTTTGTGGTCAGGGCCGTTCACCTGTGGATGACAGCAGACCAGAATTAGATGCAGCAGTGAGCCTTAGGCCTCTGAACTTGAATGTCCTTGCTCTCGACCTTTCAAAATGACTGGCAGATGGATGGGAAAATTGCAGGGGACAACAGAGAGTCAAGCAATTATTTTAAAACTGTTCCCAAGCCTGCTGCTTGTTCTCAGATGCTACAGGACAGAATTACACTGGTTTTCCAGGTACTGCAGGCGCTGATTTCCCCTAAAATTGTATTTTGGCCGCTCACAATGCCATTGCTGTCCCAGCTGCCACCGGGGATCCCAGTGGCATCAGGAATCAGTTGGGCTCCCATTGTGTTCATCTCTCAGCAAGGATGACATGCCAAGAATGGATTAAAGCTCAACACCGGAGACCTGGTACCAGTCTGTGTCCCTCACTAATCCTATTCTCTATTAATTTGTTATTCCATTAACACTTTGCACATTTCTTTCTCTCACTGCTTTGCTATCCTGAGAGACTTCTGGGGACCTTGTAATATGGTATTTTGTTGTTAAGACTGTAAGCCAGCAAACTCTTCTCATCTTAGGCTAGAAATCCCTTGATAGAAAGAAAGAAAACTGCTGCTTTGTTTCTTTCAATCAATACTATCCATTAAGATCTGTGTCTAACAGCACTGAGTCCAAGTGAATAACTGAATGAGCTACCTCCTGCTCTCTTAAACCTTTGGAAACAGTAAATTCTCTTCTAAAAAAGAACAATTTGCTATCACAGCCATGTCTGGACCAGGCAGGGGGGTCAGCTTTCTTCTCTGAGGCATGGAAACAAAATTGCTCATGGTTTTCGTAGAGAGCAATAGAGGGCAGAGAGAAATATGCCCTTGCTTCTCTGGAGAGCTCCACAGCGGTGGGTGAGACATCAGCTAGGGAAGACCTCCTCTCTCTACCACTTGTGCACTGGGGTGTCAGAGATTGCATGGAACATAAGGTGTAAAATCTTCAGCGTCAATCTGTCAGTGGTGGAAACTGCAGTTTTATGTACTTTGGGGGTCGGCTGTGAGCAGAGCCTGGCCTTGCTGTGCTGACTGGGTGATGTGGACTGTGGCACAGCAGGGGATTGCGCAGTATATGGTTCTCCTGCACTTCCTGAGCACAGCTGGCTTCTGGTGGGCCATAGTGCACCCTAGCAACAGCAGGATCTTGCTGCACTGACCCCACACCAAAAGTAAGAGGTTTCTCTCTCCAGAAAGGAGCAGCTAAAGCTTTCAGAGCTTCATGGTTAGAAACCTTTTTCTCATTCCTATCTTAAACCTCTCCGAGCCCAGCTTATACTCGATTGTCCTTGTGCCTATTAATACAGGTACGATCACTATGACGACAAAAATATTGATGACCCTCTTCTCTTGGAAACTCCAAAACAAACTTTCTGCTTTCAGCAGGGAACCTGAAAGCAAAAGACCAAGTTTTTAGCCTAGGGTAGCAAGCCCTTCAAATGATCCTGCTACGAAACCATACAGGCAGTCCTCAAATGTATCATCTGAGGTATTCCTGGTGGAGGAAGGCAAATACTCATACATTGAACTGGCAACTGCAACAGAGTATTTCTCCCTGTCCGCATTACAGAAACTCCACTCAGAAACAAGCTTGGAGAAGGCTAAGAGGGTGATGACAGAAATGGAGAGCCGGTCTGGGAAGTGTCTGGTGCCTAGAGAAACATACTCATTGAGCAGTGCCTGCTGTAGTGCTCTGCAAGACATGTGGAGCTATAAATTGGTTTTCCTTTCCCACCTGCCATCCCATGGAGCATGCCACTGAGTGAACAGTAACTGAACGCACTACAGGAATGTGATCTGTGTTCATTATTGATTTGAAGGTTCATCGGTTAGCATCAACGTGATCAATACTTTATTATTCCACCAATCGATTCCTGCTTTGTTTGTGAACTTTATCCAATTGATATACATTAAAAAGTTTAGCAGCATTGATAAGGTCTAAATCACAAGCTGTAGATGGAGGAGAAAAAGAAGCTGCTTATAACACAGAGGTCCCCACCCCGCAATATCTCAGGTGCAACAAGACCTTGCAGACGGATACTGCTTGGATAACCTGGCGTGCTCTTCTCTCCAGGTTGGAAAGGCTAATAACCTCTTGGTCTCATTAAGCCTGATTAGAGCTATAACCTGTGATGGGATAAGGTGAAGAGGTTCAGGAGGGTTTGTACATGCAAAGTAGCTGGGGCAAACAACAGTCTAGAGGCTGTTGCTCCCTGACCATATCCCTCATCTTAGGATGATCCTGGCTAATGCAGTCTGACATGAGGATCGAGAAGCCTTCTGACAAGCCAGGACCAAAATTCTCTGCAGTCCAAAGCCAAACCTGCACAATGGCCTTGGAAAGACATCAAGGAGCTCCTGGTTACTTTGCCTCCACGAGCAGGACCACATTGCTCTGCCTGGTGTTCCCCTGGCCATCAGATGGTAGAAGGAAACTCTTTGAAAAGATGCAGATCTGAAGTGAAATATGGTAGTTTACCTTATGGCCAAATGCAAATGGAAAAAGGGCCCTATACAGCAAATTTCACTATTGCAAGCAAATAGTCCCCACTTTCTGCCAAGGGAGATGAAAACAAAGTGGTATTCAGGTTTTACACGGTGAGTTTTCTCACCATTCCCTCTTCACACCCAGTGCAGTGTTTCGTTCTCATGATTTCACACTACCTCCCCCTTCTTTTATATCAGGCTCTAAATTACTCTGGCTGTACATTCACCCTCTGTTTGCAATGCCCCCTCGTCTGTCAAAACATAAGGGGTTTGAGCATGGGAATTTTGGTGCTGAAGGCTGGCCACAGTGATGTGGGGCATAGGGCCACTGCTAAATACTCATCCGCCATGCAAACAAACCTGGGAACGCTCTGCTTTAGCTGATGCCCTACCAATCCCAATGGCCATGGAGGCTATTTCCTGCAAGTGCTGTTTTGAAACAACCCTCCCATTTTATAACCAGGCACTGGTTGTCTCTTGACTCCAGTGAAGAGTCACACACCCCTTCTGTACAGCCTATTTCTGGCTTTGAAGGCACCACAGATGTGCAGAGTCTGTCCTCAGAGGTGGCCTTCCCATGTACAGCATCTGGCTTGGCACTTCTTAAATCCTAGTTTGTGCATTCCTTGGGTGTAGTACTGGTAAGGACATCTTCCTTTGGATTACCCCCTTACTTTTTTCTCTGATGGTTATCAAGGCAGGAGTGAAAACTATCAATCAGCTTTAGGAAGAAGAAAACACACACACATATATATATTACCAAAAACGTTCTGATTAAAACTGATTTTATAGCAGGATGTGAGCTGCAGCTGGAGTCAGCATCCGATTTGCTGGCCCCTGCTCTCACCAAACTACTTGTATATTATTCACAGTTGTAAATTGCTTTGAGATTTCTGGAAGACATTAGAGTGGATAAAACCCTATTTCTCTGCAGTCCTTTTAAATGTCCCATTGTAAAATCTATTAACATTCAGAGGGATGCATAGGGATGAAAGGCAGAGGGGGGAAAAAAATAAAAATCTCTAAGAGTATGCAGTGCCCCAAGCTTCATGCAATTTTACCTGAAAATGAAGCTTTTGTCAGTGTCTTTTCTCCATGGGGCTTTTCCATTCCCTGATGTAATCTGAACATTTTACTATTTGTGTCATTACTGAACAAAAGGGTGAAAATGTGATTTTTTTTCTTTTTTTTAAATTAAAGGGCTTTTTCCGCCCTATAGAAATGGTAAAAGAATATCAAATTATGGCCTGACAAGGTACACTTCTGAAAGAGAATCACCAGAGTACAGCAGATCTATATCTTATCTCTCTATGAAATTGCATGTCTGCACCGTAGCATTGTAACAGATTTCAGCTGGGCATAAATTCATAGCATTGCAGGGTCTAAATAGGAAGCTTATTGGAGCCTAAATTGCAAGTGAACTATGTATGAACCAATTTCAATACTAATGAGATGTTAGCCACACAGTCACAGAATATTAGCAAGAAGCTGTGGTTGGGAATGTGGGGAGCTATTCTTCCCTCTCAGCAAGCCCCAAAATCGCATTAGCCTTTGCCTGGGGCTGGGAAGGGAGATGTGGTTCTTCTTATCATGGCTAAAGCCTTCTTATCCAGTGTGAGAAGCAGGAGGTGGGTCCCTGGGGGCAAAGGTGGACAGGCTGCTGATCCTGCCTCCTCTTCACCCCATGAAGAAACAACATACAATGCTTCTTCATGTGTGTTGGTTTTATTGGTTTTGCTTGTTTGCTTGTTTTTATAAGAGATACTAATTTTCAACAGAAACAAAGGGAGTTACTGTTCTGGTTGAAACATCTGGTTGAAAACTGCTTTTGACAGGGCTTTTTTTCTTTTGTCCAGACTTTATGGAGGATCCTCAAAGACTCAAACACCCACCTGAGGAGAGCAATTAGCTAACGGCACTTCTTTAATTAAATACGAAATAATTGCTTCCTCCACCTAATACCACCTCCTTGAGCCAGAAGTCCTTGCATGTTCTTAATTGGTTGGTTTTGGGTTTATTTTGCTTTCATGATCTATCCTCTGAGTAATTAATTCAGAAAGGAAATATTTTTAACAAGTATTTCTTCAAATGATGGTTGGATTACTTGTTCTAGTGTTCATACATAGCTTTTCTCGATAATAAGGTTGCATATAAGGTTTAAGAGAGTGAGCAGCTGATTTATGGTAACATTAAGCATGTATGTGAACTTACATTTGAGACTGATAAATATGAGTCTTTAATATGTGCATGCATCATTTTTATGTTTCTTTTACAAAGAGGCTTTGAGTTGTGTGCATATTATAAAATTACTCCGAAAAGAATGCCTGCAGTCTGCATGGAAGCTAAGGCTGTTGAAGGGTAATGAAATATGCATTTTCTGCTATACTGTGCACAGGTTTGCTATGGGAGCAGTATAAAATTTATGATATCCTGAGCTATTTATTTTCATGGGTTTTGAGAACTCAGGCCTTGTAAATGCTGTTACAGATAACTGTTGAAGCAGTTGTTCATTTGCAGCTTTAACTGCTTTTTTAATGACCGAGTTTTATTGTTATTGTAATTAGTAAATCGGCTGTTTTTTTGGTTTTGTGCTGGTTTACCTCCACATTTTCAGCTTGCTTTCTTAAGGCAATAATGTTGGCACACTGGCTGACAAGCTCTTCCGTAACCCTTTCTAAACTGTGGCTTATTTCAACCAACTTGTATGTGTGCAGCTGACATCTCCAAGATAATTAAGTTCCTGGAAAGCCTGTGGAAATTGCCGAGTAGGGGAGAGGAGGACTTCAACCACTGCCACCAGTAAGGGGAAGGGTTGCAGGATTTGGCAATTGGGTTTGGTAGAAGCTGGCTGCCCACACCAGCCTGGAAGAACTGACCAGCTCGTCCTGCAGCTGGATTTCTAATGAAGGCATTTAGGTGATAATAAACATGAAGACTTCTCCCTTCAACTCATAGCAGAGTTGCAAATAATGTTGACTGGGAGAAGTGTGTTTTGGTATATGCGAAGGTGGCTGTTAGATGCAATCAAATGTTTTGAGTGAATTCATTTTCTGCCCACCCATCCACGCCACTCTGAAACATTAGGTTTGCTTCTTGGTTCCTCTTGTCTATTTCTTTGTTTCTTCCTTGTTTCTTTGCTTTCTTATTTTTCTTTCCATTTTGTTTAGAACTGCTATGTGCTGTCTTTCAACCCATCCTACTTCCCTTCTATTTGTCTCTGCATCTTTAGTCTACCAAAAGAGTGTTGTGGGGGCATGTAAAGCATCATCATGCTTTAGAATTGATATTTCCAGGTGGTTGATGAAGACTGTTCACACCCCAGTGCTGTTGTTTCAGGCTTTCTGCAAACTCAGAGATGTCATCTTATCAAAAGTACCTTTTGCCTACCGCTGGCATGGGCCCATGGGCTATTGGTGGAGAAGACAAATGAAAGCTTGCAGCATGCCCTAGAGCTTGCCTGTGCCATCACTGTATGACTTGTTCTGGGTACATACCATGGGGCAAACATTCAGATAAATTAATTTTTTATTTATTTATTTTTTAAAGTAGCTGGTGGGGTTGCTGCATTAAGAACCCAACGAGGACAGGCTTAGCAAGGTGAACCTTTTCCAGCCCTGAAAGCCTCACTCGAAATAGGAGCAAATGGGTTGGTTTCCCTTCTACACCTTGAGTCAGGGTACAGACAGACAGACACTAGGGCATAAGACCTGTAGCTGAGCCTCCCTAAGGAGACATTAAGGAGCCTGTCGACATGGTAAGGTACTTCAAACCATCAACTTCAGAAGCCGTCAGCATTCTCACAGAGAAAGGAGAGGATAATGAGGTGCATAAGCACCTAGAGAAGCAGCAGCAGGAGGGAGAGGAGGTTTCTCCAGGTGCAGGGAGGTAGAAAGACCCATAACACTGTGATTTCCATTAACATTTTCAGTGGACACAGAAAGAGCTTTCTCACTCAAAGGCCCTCCTAGCGATTCAGGACATGAATAACCAATTTCATGTAGTGCCACAAAAAACACATGAAAAAAGGGATAAATACCCCTGTTGGCTGAGTCAGACTTTTGCTGCTAAACAGGAAAATAAACATTCATTACTGTAAAGCCTTCCAGTGAAGAACAACATCCCAGTGACACTGCAGGGCTGGCTGGGGGTGGACAGTCATACCCAGAGATCTGGAACTGAAAAGATTAACAAGAAGAAGCTGGGATGGGAGAGGCAGGGTGAGAAGCCAGAGAACTGGGATTTTGCAGGCTTTTGTTCTGTGGCCATTCTTAAAAGCTATCAAAACCTTAAAAAATGCTGGGTGTTTTTCCTTATTTTTTAGGTGGATGGGAATGTGGTTACCTTAATGTACTACTCTTGTGCTTTCTGACCATCAAAACTACAATGCACAAGGCACAGTGTCACATGCCTTTGGGACATCAGGTCATAAAATGTCTGTCAGGGACCATCCAAGGCTTGGTAATGGGGCAGAAACACCCAATGTAGTCATCTTTGTTACGGATCTTGAAAAAAGCTCAAAGTAGTATGACTTTGCAATCTGCAATGAAGGAAGCAGTAGTTATAATACGGGACCAGTTTTTAACAGTTTTGGGTATGAATTTGCATAAGCTGTCTGCATGCTTACTTACCTAAAGATAAAATTCCTCAAGCATTCATCAGATATGCTGATGGTTTAATATTATTAGTGATTCATAACACACTTTTGTACAGTTAGGATAGTGCAAATAACATGTGTTATCAATTTAAGGGGTCATTAAACAACTTTCGCAGACAAATTCTAAACCAGCTTCACATAGTCTGTGGGTCTCATCTGATTGTATGCATCATTGGGGATGATTTTGATGTTTTTGTGTGAGAAAAACACCCCTAAAGGATGATTCATCACATTGTAAGACAAGGAGACCTCAAACGGCTGCGAAATGACCCATTACAACTCTTACAACAGCAAGGTGCCTAGACCTCCAGCCAAACCAAACCACAGTATTCGTATCAGTATCAAAGGTTTATATACAAGTCTCGCCAGAACCCCCATTTGCAGAGGCCTATGGGGAAGCCCAGAGTGGTTCCCATAGGCAAGTTTATGACAATGCAGAATGGTCTGGTGCTGGATTGGATGATCAAAAAGCTTTTCCTGGATGAAAAATGGATGAAGGATGCCTGGAAATTAGGAAGGCTCTCATTTGCGCTCTCCTACACTCCATTAATGCCTGTGTTTCTTGCCAGGAGCATGGTTGTCTGGTCTTCTTCTCTACTGTAATCCTCCATTTAATATTTTGAATTATTCTCAAGTGGTGTAATTGGGGAATATCGTCTGCTCAAGGGATACCAGCTGTACACACTGGACTTGAATTGGCTTTGGTATGCTGCTCCAGGCAACGTGGAAGAACCTCTGAAAGGCAACCGGTAAGTGCATTTTTCACATCTTTTTTCAGGAGCTTATTATTCCAAAAAGATTTTTTGTGTTTTTTTTTTTTTTTTAAAAAAAAAACAAGCACTGGATTCCAGCTCCCAAAATATACCACAGTTTGTCATTTGAAGAGGGCTTTGGAAATGAATGGAGCACTGATCACAATTAGTACAAAGTAATTTAAAATTATTTTAAGAGCTTTCATAACATGAAGTGTTCCAATAATTTGTAATTACTTAATGTTTCACCTGCTCTGAATCCCATTTACTTCCCAAATCAAACCCTTGAAGGGCTTTGAAGTGGCACATTTCAAAATGAACAGGGTAACCTGGAGTAGCTGCTAATTCTAGAAGCACTTCTAGTGCTTCTGCATAACAACGAGGTTTTTTTTAGATGCAATCCCCAAATGGTCACTGAAAGATTACCCCCCAGAGCAGATATGAAAGGGTAAGGTAAGACATGGGACATCTGAATGCAAGCTGAAGCCAGAAGAAAAGCCTAGATGGAGTCAGTAACAAACCTTAAATCTCAGGACATGGAGGACAACCAAACCATTATCCACCAAGGGGAAGAGTATAATTGTATGCTCATGGTACTGGCCAGCTCTGAAACACCTTCTCTGGGGAATGGAGGATACTACGTCAGGTGGAGCACAGCCTTCATGTTTCCAAAGGGTCTCTGCAGAGATGTTTTGGCAATGTGTCTGACAAAAGACAACTATTTTTTCTCCAGGATCAGTTACAGTAAGAATAAAAGGTGACACCTGTGCACAGCTGGCCATCAGCTATGAGAAAAACACATGGTCAGCAAACACCTTCGACGGCTCTATTCAAAGGGCCATAGCTGATGCCCATGAAGGAAAGATGCTCTGTATTACCCGTGATAATCAGTGCAAAATTAGGTTTACTGAATGTCTGTACTCCTGAAAGTGCTTCCTTTTGCCTTGAAAGCAAATGTTACCTTTCAACAAAGAGGAAAGAGTTAGGTTAAAGGTTCTACAGGGACTTGTAATAAAGAAGCTGGATCTCAGGCACCAGCAACCCTGAAGGGCTTAATGATGGGGGCTCATTTGCAAATGCAGGTGTGCCTGATCAGCTAATTGGAAAGAGCTGCAGTAAAAATGAAAAGGGGAGAGGAAGGCAGCTCTGGAATTCCTGAGTAGCACTGGGATGGTGAGTAAGGGAGCAGGGAGGTTCTGAGAGTTATTTCAGCTTCTGGGAAAACCCTTTCTCTAGGCTGAGGGGGTCTCCAGGGCCCCCAGTCTTTTAGAGAGGAAGCATTGCTCTAGGTGGCAGGCTCACCTCCCCTGGGTGTGGTGCAAGTAGTGGGTACAGAGACAGCTCTGTCATGAGAAATCAGTTGCTCCTATACAGAACTCCCTCAGAAGAGTTAGCACAGACGTCAGATAACACAGCAATAAATAAAAAGCAGCAGAGGTCCTAAAATCTTTTGAAAAAGAGAGAAAAAATAAGAGGAAGAAGCTTGGTCTTAGTGCACTGTTCTGATTGTGTGGGAGAGGAGGTCTGGCGGTGCTTGCTGAGGAAGGAAAGTGGGTGTCAGGGTGGTGGGGATGCAGGTATGGACACCAGTGATGTGGAACTGGGAGGGAGGCTTGGAAAGAGCTCTAGGGAAAGTCAAATGGTGAGTGTGCTATGTGGGTGATGTGCTGACAAAGTTAGGTGGTGGCTCCTAATGCTGCTGGGGAAAGGGAAGGCATCCCCTAGAGCTGTGTGCCAAAAAATGTGTCATAGGGAGGATGGAAGGCTCCAGTTTAGCTTCTAGCCATGAGCCTGCAGGGTAACAGCAAACACTCCTAAAAGGCTTTTTTTCTCTTTCTCAAGCACTTCAGCACCTTCCCAGTTTTTAAAATGCTGCTGTTATCACCCAGTGCATCATCAGAAATGTTATTAGCTGTATTTCTTCTGTAGGAAACACTGATTTGCTGCACTTACTTGGGTGGGGGCAAGCACCAACGGTCAGGAATGGGATGGTTGGGGGCTGCTGTGAAACAGCTTCTGGATTTGAATACAGGCAGAAGAAGAAAGCTGTAAAGGGACTAAATAGATATGTGCTGAAAACTTTACATGGGATATACGAATGATACAGCTTGTTATCGTGCTTTGGTTTTGCTGAAGTTAAAAGCTGTTCAGCTTCAAGGTCTCTTCTGAGTAGCACTTCTTGCATCACAAATTATTCTTACTGACACCTCACATCAGAGACAGGAATCCATGCTTGCATGTAAGGAGAAAAAATGCTCCTAAAGCATTTTCCAAAACTAGAGAGAGAATTAGTATCTTCTGGTGAGCTCCACAATCTTGTCTTCCCCAAGCTTGTCTAGCCTCGGCATTCCTACAGCACCTCAGAAGTATCAGAAGGTGCCTTGCAGCCTGTATTACCTCAGATCTTTTCCGGGAAAAGTGGACTTGATCCCTTTTCAAAGTGTGACAGGTTCTTCAAATATCTGGGTTGAGAAATGACACTTTTGGGAATGCTCTGCTATGGATGGCTTATAGTTATTAGAGCATGTCAGTGGCCCAGGAGAGAAAACTTCCTGTGAATACAGTTGGGTGTAAGAATCAACATGCTGCTGCTGCTTGGGATGGACGTTATTTTGGCTTCTGATAGCATCATGAAAAGATCTTGCTATGGGGCTGGGCTGCACCAGGGACATGTGTGTCTTCTCTTCGCACTAGGACTCAGCCTTTGGCTGGTCCTGCTGATGCAGGAGAAGGGGGATGTGATGGTCCATTTATTCCTACTGCCCTTAGCATGAATTCTGGTGTTCCTCAGTGAAGGAGCAGGGCTGTGAAGTGGAGGAGGAAAAGCATTTAGAGCAAAGGACTTCTCATTCTCATCTCCCCAACAAGAATTACATGAAATTACAGCAGAGAAGTGCAAATGCTTTATTTCACTTGAAGTGCTCTGCCTTCAAGTGGTATTTGGGCTTACTTTCCAGCTTTTTGTGCATAAGAGACAGAAAAGGTGGAAGGGAAATGGCTTCAGTCACGTTATGTTATACCTGGGTTTTGACACCATTCCTTCTGGAGAGCCTTCAGGAGGCTCCCAAGTCTCTCTGGAAGTGCAGTTTCATTGGAAAACTGAGGAACTCATGCCTCTGCAGACCTATGCCTGCATCAGTATGAGGAAAAGTGGACTTCTCACCAAACAAACCCAATTGATTAGATAAACAAGCAAATGGGTTTCCAAGGAGCAGGGCTCTCAGGGCTGCAAGGCTGCCACACTGCAGAGCAGCTCAGCAAACATGGCATGAACACAGCTGGGCCAGCTCCTCCTACACAGGCAAACACATGCAATGGTATGGGCACCATAGCAAACCACCTCCACTCATTTCCAGAGCAAATGCAAAGGGTTTAATGAGTGTGACAAGAGAGGGTAAATATTTACACTGATGAGCTCAAGCAGGCAAATAAACCAGGCTTCTAACAACTGAGGCAAACATTATGCACAAGCTGCAATTCAAATAAAATTTGTATGTTGAGTCTGGGTCTCCAAAGTAGTTTTCTTCCTTCAACAAACTTCTGCAAACTGCATTCCTTGTCAAAGAGCATCAGAGGCAAGGACGTTCAATTAAGTCTGTGCAAACACACATGGTATTAGCAATCATAACTTGAGATGGAGAAAGAAACAGGCTCTCATTAGATTTGCAGTCACATTAGATGAATTTTTGCCTCTTTGGCAAGCTGAGATTGACTTTGCTATTCTCATGCTGCCAAAGCTGAGTATTTCAGCAGCAGCCCTGTGCCTTCCCAGCACACAGTAACCACCTCTCCGATCAGCCTTTTGTGATAAATAACTCCTGGTGAAATGCTAGAAGTCCCTGCAAAGCCTCAAGTAAACACAACATTGATCTTTTTATAGGCTCTGCCGATTCAGCTGGAGAAAACAAGGGTTGCTGGTGCAAGGGCCAAGGCCATCTCACCTGGATGAAGCTGTTGTGGCTGCAGACAGAAATCTGTGCTGCTGATTGAGTGATACAGAGCTGCTCTGGAGCTGCTGCAGCTTCCCTGTCTGCAGCAAAAGGTTCACGATGGTGGCCTGAAAGCCTGCAAAATAAATCATGCTTCCTCTTGCTCCTGGTGTGAGGCAGATGCTCTTGCAATTAAGGAACATGCATCTCAGAAGATACTCTGCCAGGCTGGGACATGGGCTCATGCTGAACCAAAGGTAAGAACAGGCTGATAAAGAAACAGCAGTTCCTTGTCAGTTTGCAAAACCATCCGTCTACAGCCCAGCACAGCTGCCCTAACACACTGGCTGTGCTACTGCCAAGTAGGGACCAGGCAGCTAGTATCCATGGGACACTGCAGATCTTGGGCAGGTCAGCATGCTGCCTCCAAGCCTTTCATTTTCTGGGACTGCCACCTCAAAAGCCTTTTTGCAGCAGCACAGTGGTTGTGGCTGCCTTGGGATTTGGGTCTGTACTCAGAAATGGGGACTCACGGATGTCTCCTTGACTGGCAGATGACAGGCTTTCACCTCATATTAGATGTCTGGGCATCTCAAATCTCATTAAGGTTGCCCTAGAAGCCACGGGCTATTCCTTTGGGTTGTCAGCAAGGAAGCTAACAAAACTTTACTGCCCTGCAAGAATACGGCATGGTGAGGCAGCCTGAGAAGTCCAGAGTAGACAGGCAGTGATTTGTTGTGAGATCTGGGAGTCGAACTCCAGCGAAGTGGCAATTTAGTCAAGAGACTGGCCTCAATCTCCCTCCTGCTTTCCAAGGGCAGCCCCTGGCCAGCCTAGTCAGAGTGAGGGGCTCCCATCTGTGTCCCCAACCCAGCAGCTCCTGGCATTCGGCAACGCTCCCCATTGTATTGCAACCAGCAGCTGAGAGGAGTGTGAACTATTGATTAGTGGGCATTGCAAGCTCACTGAAACAGATGGGCTCTTAGAAGTAAATTAGAGGAAGTGTGTAACTAGAAAAGCATGAAAAATGTATATGGTTCCTTGAGCTAATCACAGCAATAATGCATGTTTACTGACAAGGCTTTCTTCACGTAAAGAGCAACCCCCATTTATCCAATTTATCCATTTATCTGAAAAGCAGATATCATGGTAAACAATGACTTAGCAGCAAGTCCACAGCAATAATTCAGCATTTTTTTCTGAGGAGTAAGTAGAAGGACAGGCCTTGGCATAACAGTTTTGCACCTCAAGTAGAAATTGCTCAATTCTGAAGTCTGAGAGGATGCTGGCAGACCTTACACATAGCGGGTGCTGAATTTTAGTTAGGCTTCTTCATTTGCCATGCCAGCACCAGGCTCTGAGTTAAAAATATTATCTTTGCTTTGCTTTAACAGAGGACCGTACTCCAGCTGAGCATCCCCATTGCTTATAGGAAATTACAGTATATTCTCATTACTTCTCATGATATCCCTCACAATCAAATCACTTCTCATTCTGCTCTCTAGGCCTAACGACTTCAGTGCTTGTGATGCCTCTCTGCATCATACTGTTCTGGTTAATTATTTTTTCTCACTGCCAAAAAGCTAACAAACAGAAAGGCAGCAAGAGAGTTGGGGTGGGGGGGAAGGAAGGAAAAGAAAAAAACCCATGAAAATTTGAAATGGTTGCAAAAAGATTTACTTTCTTTGCATGAAAGGTGTCCAGTGTGCAGTAATGCTTCTAGATTCAGTAGAGAATAGTAATTTCTGCTTGTAATTAAATTCTTGGAGTCTGCATCCAAGTTTGTCTTTCATAAACAGGAAGGCAATTAATAGCTTTCGTCAACGCTATTTGTCTCCTTCTTCTTGTAAGTCTGCCTGACAGGGAAGCAGTCTGTTACAAGGAGGCGATACCTGTTTGGGTCAAAAGGATGCCTTTTTAGTAATATGGATTTCAAGTCCCAGCCTGCTGGTGATCTATATTTACAGATCCTATCATATACTGAACGATTCATTAGTGAGAGATAGGAAAGGTAGAATCAGGATGGGAGATGCAATAAAAAGCCTATTTGTTATTCCAGCAACCTGAGAAACATCTTGATAGATTGGTTTCCATTAGAAAGAGGAAAAAAAAAAAACTAAAAATCCTTCACTTCTTGTGTTTAATGGTGGTGTCCATTGCTGTTAATGGAGACAGACAACAATCTCCTCTCCTCATCAATTTTGATTATCAATTCTTTCCTGTAGGTGGAGTCCAATTTTTGTTAGCAATGTTTGTCTACAGGACAGCAATGTCAGGCTGACCTGAGAGTTGTTCCTCACTGGCTGTCCTTTGGGTGCTCTTTGTTCAGAAGGCTGTGACCAGCTTACTTCACCTTAAGTTACAGCCCCATGCATCATCCTCTCCCAGTTTTTTTGTCTACCGCAGGCATCACACTGCCATGTGTTGACAGACAGCCCACATTTGCTGGGGAGTTTCCTGGCAGTCTTTGAGCTTCTTAAACCAAACACATGAGAGCATTTAGCAAGCTACATTTCACTATAAAATATGTTCCTGGGTAGCATTCACACATAAGCATGTCATTGATGTTCCCAGAGCACCAGTCTTGCCAGATGTGTAATGGCAAAAGCTTCTGCTAAAGCTCAGCTTCCCTCCAGGATGCTGCTTTGGCCTCAGGAGGGGAGCAACTGAGTGTATGTGTCGACATTGTGAACGTGTGCCCCCAGAAAGCTTGGTGGCCTGTCTGCAAGATGTGGAGGTCTGGGTCCCAGGGCACAGGAAAACCTTCACAATGATGAGCAAAGCTCCCTCCTTGGCTGGATGACCTGCTGAAAGCTTACATGGCTGCAGTGAGTGGATTAGAGCAGCTACCTGGGGAACGTGAAGTGAGAATAGGTATCACTGAACCTCCTAGCACAAAATTCTGTGACAGCTTCTACTTTAGCATAAACCTGATGAGCTAAAAGAAGTTTTGGGGTAGAAATCATCAGGGCAGTTCTGACTGGAATGCTCCCAGATGAGTGTATGATGCTACCAGAGAGGAGGGTCTCTTCCCATGGGGGAGGGCAAGTTGAGAACATCATGGAGTAGGGAGAACATAGTTGTTTAAAGCACCTTGTGTTAGCATTTCTAGGCGGTGTGTAACAAACTTGTTGAACAGAAAACATAAGTGAAATAAAGGGTGAATGGCTGGCCAGAGAAAGGGAAGCCCAGACTTTTACAACCATTGAGCGGTGAGGGGGCCTTCTCTGCCACCCAGGTGTCCAAGACACCGTGTCCTCTCAATTTCAGTGCAACTGGTTCAAAGCAAGTCTCTAGTAGGCCCTATTTGGGATTGCAAATGCCTGGCACATCTGCAGAGCCAGGGATGGAGATCCTCACCCCTGCACATTCAGTGGTAGCCCTCTGAAAGCTAAATATCCTGAGCTGAGTAATTTCCAATTGACCTCTAGAAAGGATGAAGACAGCTTCCTGGAATGGGTCGGGTGAGTCCCTGCGGAAGAGTTTCTCTCGCATCACATTGGCTAGGAAAGGAGCCTAGATAATTGCTTGTTTCCGAACGTTTCATTACAGCACTTGCTCTTTAGATCATGCATGAGTGTGTGCATGTGTGTGCTTAGGAAACCTTCAGGCAGGGGGCAGAAGAGCAGCTTCCACTGCACAGAGCAAAACCACTTTCTTTCCAGGGGATCCCTTGGAACTCATGGAGAAACTAGAAGATTTTTTTCCTTCCCTGCAGAACAGTCCATGGAATTAAGAAAACTAAAATGGCTCTTGTGTCTTCCTGCACCCTTTCCCAGCTTCATCTCCTCATCCAAAGTCATGCTCTTTGACATCCTCAGCTCCTGCTCCATCTTGTGCAAGCTCCTTCCTTGCACCCTTTCCAGGCCTGTCCTACTGCTACTACATCATCCTTCTGCTCTCTCCCTTTTCTTCCCATTTCTTCATTGGTTTTCTCCTTTAGTTAGAGCTCATCCTCTGAGGTTTCAGCTTCCAGTCACCAACAGATACAAGGGATGGTGTAAACTGGCTTTTTCAGGAGCTATTGGCTAGTACTAAGTTTGGGTGTATTTCCAAGAGGCCACCATTGGCCTCAGCTGCTCTGCCAAACACTGTTGTTTTTTTTTTGCCTGGGAGCACAGAAACTCCTTTAGGTAGTAAAACTGTTTAAATGTGAGAGGGAAAAAGACAAGATTTTGCTTACTTCACTTGCCAAGAGAAGCTGAACCCTGCCAGGCACCCAGCCAAGCAAGTTTCAGCCCAAAGAATTAAAATCTAGCAAAATTATAAGCAGGTGGGGTTTTTATATATATATGAAGGAGATATTGTCAGAAAACTGTAAATAGAAGTATTGGTGCTTGCTCTGCGTGATAAGGAGCAGTAATAATTGTGTACCATATATGTGCTCTCATCTGCTGTTTCTGTCTCAGAAGCAAGCATTTAAAGTAATTTATTATGAAGATACATTCAGAAACTAAGAATTATGAATTTATTATTGCACATTATTCATAGAATGACACCACCCTAAGTTTGCTCAGCACTGTGCGGAAGGAGAGGAAGATAAAGCCTCCGGCCCAAAAAGACTTCTAATACATGGAAATAAGGTTTAGATCTGTCTCTCTGCATGTGTATGTGTGTGTATAATTTTTAAACATTACTGAAGAAACTGTGGGGAGAAAATTGCATTATACATCAGCTTATTCCCCACCAGGAAAAGGGGAAAAAACGGGCAAGTCTGCATGCTCTTGATAACATTTTAATAATTTACAAACTCAAATTTCACCCTGGGAGTGGATTTCACGAGAAGTAAGAAATCCTGTGACTGTAAACACAGCTGGAAGTAAGCAGAAAATCGTGGTGAATCCTCCACACAGGGAGAGGAAGTGGCAGCAGGAGAAGGAGGATGACTGCTGTTGCCTGCTGAAATGGGGACACTCTTTGCATTCCTTGTTGGAGAAGACAGTAGAGATGGGACAGAGCACTGGCATCCCAGAAGCCCATGTTCATGTCCCTGCCCGCGTTACATCCATCCACTTGCCCCTACACCCCCTCCCCCTACACCCCCCACCCCAAAACACGTACAGCCTCATTCTGTGCGCAGGGAGCAAGGTGCAGAAGTGGTAATGCTGCTGTGCAAGCAGGATTTCATGTACGCACAAAGTCAGACCGTGGGCTTCTGAAAGCCACAGCTGGAGGGGGTCAAGTGGCAGGGCGTTATCTGTCCGTTCCATAATTGGTGCCTTGTCTCCCACTGGCTGCAGCAGGGAGAAGGTGGCAGTGATTCAGAATGCATGAGATGTTCACCATGGGTTATTGATGAACACTAAGAGCATAATGGTGTCTTATGGTGTGCTTATGGGGCTGTGCTGCCCCATCCCAAGCTGTCTCATCTACTTAGGTGGGCACCAACCCCATGTTGACCCATATAGGCATGGAGCTTGGGTTTTGGGAAGGCCATGATACCCACTGATGGTGCAGGATCAATGGCAAACCCAGGGCTGAAAGGCTGTGGAACACTGTGACACAACCTTGTGTGCAAACTGCTGAAAGTGCCTTGGCGTGGGGGGGGTTATGGCTTTCCCACATTGCTGATAAATCTGTTGTCAGCAGGGAAAACGGTAGCAAAAGTGTGAATGCCATCCTTTAGCTTCCCCTGGCTCCTCCTGCAGTGCTGCAGTGCATGCAGGTGCCAGGGGACTGGTGACAAGAACACCAGCACGCATGTATCTCTGTGATTACTGTTTGCTGCTTGTTTGTGCTTCTCAAGCTGCTTTTGTGTGAATTTCTTCATCCAGCAGACACTGCGAGACCTACATTTCTATTTGCCAGAGAACACAGGCTTGCTGTATTCATTGGAAGAGGTGTGAAAAACCCTATTCCTACTACCCAGTCCCCCTCGCTGCTTCTGTTTCTGGATGGTTTGCACAACTGTGATAATTTTGTTGACCAGGGAAGCTTGAGGAGGATTTCTGGCTTAGCTTAGCTGGAAGCAGTGGGACGCAGTAGCACCTAGGGACCATGGCAGGGTCTCGGGAATGGCACCTGCTCAGCAGCAGGGTTTAGGAACCCAGCCAGGGAACAGGGACACCAAAAGCACAGTGCACTGAGACATTGTCTTGCCTGACTGCCTGCAAGAAGGCAGAATGCCTGCATATGTGAAAGGCACATCCCTGTCAAAATCCCTGTCACTCCCTGCTGAGAGTGAACAATGGGTGTTTCTGTTTGGAGAAGGTCTTGTTGTAAAATGCTTCCTACAAAAGGCATTGGCAGCATGAGTGGAAAGCAGGGGCCTCCATACAGTTTTATAGAATGCTCATTTCTCCTTCCCCATTAGTATGGTAAGAGGTCACACGGGGAACTCCCCATCCCTACTGCTTGCCGCCTCTTCCTGCCTGTTCCTCTAACGTTGCTGAGTATCTCCATGCATAGGAGGCTGCACAGGTCTTTGTCTACTGAAACCCATTGTTCCAAGCCCAGAGAAGGCCATAGAACAGTCCCCAGCACAGGGAATATCAGAGCCAGAGAGACAAAACCCAACAGCACATTGAAAAACAGGAGGGACCATGTAATTTATTAGCAATGTCCCTTGGAGCAGTGATGATTGCCAGTATCTTTTTTTGCCCTGCAGAAAGACCTTTGGCTGCATCCATGGGAGATAGCCCTCAGAGACAGCCTGTGGTGTCTCCTGCTCAGCCCCACTCTGCTCAGATCGGGGATGTACAGGATTTGGGCTCTGGAAGCCACTAGATGTCAGGGTTACTCCGCTACAGCCTTGACACTTGCCAGATGTGGCACAGCTGGCTTGACCTGGAGAAGACAGGTCCCCTGTGTCCCCCCTCCCAGTGCAGGCTGGGACCAAGCAACGTACAGGAGCTGTAAATCATACCAGGAATTCGGTGGAAACAGAAGAAAGTGGGATGAAGACTTTGTCCCCTTGCTCACATTGCTATATGCCTCTTGAGCAACACAGTTGGGTTTGGTTTGTCCAGTGAACTTCTGATCACTGATGTTGCAGAAACAGCCACACCAAATGGTCAAAAGGCTGTCCCAGAGTCATGAGTAGCTTCAATATTGAGCGCTGGTGGTCTCCCACCAGCATGTGGAGTAGGAATGTGCGTTTATAACCAGAGTGAGTTTGAATTAGCTGCTGGAGACCTGTCAAGCTGTCATCTGAACACCCCACCTCTGCATTCCCCATGAACAGCCATAACCCCTCAGTCCACAGCCTGTGTGTCCCACTGCTTGGCTGGAAACATGTTTTGATCATTTAGCCCTTAAAATCACCCTCTTATTTGCTTAAAAGCCTGCTGATTTGGGGTGGGAGGGGAGAGAAAAAGTTTCAGTTTTATAAGTCAGAAAAAGTTCACATTTTGCAGACACTCCAATGTTTTCCCTAGATTAAAAGCAATGTAAAATGCAGAGTTTAGATGAAACGTGACAGTTATTTTATTACATTTATCCTAGCATTGTAAATTGAGTTAATCTGATAAATAAGGATTATAAAGAACTCATTTTAATGTATTAGAAACTAAAGGAAGTTATTTCATTATAAATAGAAGGATGTAGCAGTAGCAGCTTAAATAACTGAGACTTCTTTTCCTTGTGGAAATATGTTCACTGGATTGGAATTAAACAGCAGACATGGGGATATCCAAGCTTTGGTAAGTCACATGCTTAGCTAGTTTTTGACCTTACTCCTCACCAAATACTTTCTAAAGTGGGACAAGACCCTCAGTTTTTAGATATTTTCCTGTTCTGCTGGAAGACTTATCTTGATCTATAGAAGAGAGTCACAAACTTGGGATATGCGACTTTGTATCACTTCCAAAACCTTTTCAGCCATAGCTATAGCTACTGTGGGCTTCTGACTACACATTTAACGCCTGAGGGGGTTTTTAATCTTGCAGTATTCTTGGGCTGAATGACTTTCTGTGGTGAGAAGTCCCATGGACTAATTATGCTGTATATGAAAATCTATTTTCCTTTATCAGTTTAAATTTTCTGCCTTCATGAGAAAGCAGGTTATTTATTGGGAAAAAATAACTCTGTGGCTTTTTTGTAGTTATAGCTTCTAAGATCACTGTCTCACTGAAGGAATCAACAATTAAAGTTGGCTATGAGTTGCATCACCACTTAGTCATGATAGATATGCAATTTCATAGTTTTCATTATAGAGAATAGACACCAAAGTACATCAATAAACTATATAATGTGAAGGAATACTGATAAAAGCATGCTATTAGATTCATTAGTGCTAATCAGAAGAAAAGCATCGATGGTTACTCATTGACAATACTCAGTTAAAAAAGCAGTTTTTTAGGGTGAATGATTTTCAGTGATATGCCATTGTTGAAAAGAGAGTCTAAAAGCAAATGTCAAACTTGCCTCATTCATTGAGCAGGGCACTAAAGGAAGGGAAAAACCCCTTAGATGAGATCATACAATTAACATTTTTATTACAGATAAGGGCAAAGGAGAGAACATAACGACAGCGAATGAATGAGTATAAGGAACAAAGAAGACAGTGAAAGTGTGGGTGAACATTTCTGTTAGTTGGTATGTTAATGGCACTGCTTTGTAACTACAGCATCTTTAAGGGGGAAAAGATGTGGGTGTGGGGGATACAGCCAGAAATGGAGGACAGCCTGGGACCTCCTGGCATACAGAGGAAAGAAGAGAACAAGAGAGCAACCTCACATCTATAGGTATGACTGTGGATGTGATGAGAAGGTTTCTTCAGATAGGATCCAATTCCACAAATTCATTGTCATTTTAGACTTGCTTGCTGCCGATGGATTGGTCATAGCAAACAATGCTGGTGTCTAACTGTGAGAAGGCTATTCAAAATTGGGAGGGGAAGTAAATGTAGATCTCTCTAAAATTCACAAGGACAAACTCAGGGAAATCCAGGAAACTTGTCAGAAACTTGCTGGAAAACTTGGAAGCCTGAAGGTTAGAAGGCAGTCTGGAAGTTGTCTGATAAGTAACAGGGAAAATATGTTTGAAAAAATTCCAGCTATGACAGGATGACTAACCGTCTCTAAAAATATATTAGCAGTAAGTTGAGAACCTGCAGAAAGGAGAGAAAAAAGACTGATCATCAAAGAGAGATGTGACATAGAGGTCAGAAATTGTAGAGAGAAAAGGAAAATTGAGAAATTCAAACTTAACTGGAACTTGCAAAATAAATTAAAACCTTGGGGAAAAAAAGGCTGTCTCTAGAGCCACAATTCTTTCTTGTTCTTTTCTTGTGTAGCTAGAGATTGTAGCTAATCTAGGTAGGACAAAACTGAAAATGAATGTGTTTCTGGAGATTATGTTGAAGGCTGAAATGAAGGCAGAGTGGAATTGCAGGAACAGAAAGGAGGTGGATGCAGAATGAAAATGTCGGCGCACTCAGACTGGTGGGGTGAGGGTGGGAGAGGGGCTGAAACAGCAAGAACAGTCTCCATCTTGAATGCTGAGATCCTTCCCCTGTTTTTGCAGGTCTCCTGGAAAGGGCTGGATGTCCAGTCGGTGGGGATGTCATCCAACAGAAGAACAAAGGCAGTGCCTGCGTGTATGAAAGAGAAAAGCAGTAACTGGAGTAGCTACAGGTGAGATATTCTGTGTGTTATGATGTGCAAGACTGTAAAGCAGGTCTAGAAGGAAAAATCAATTATTTTAAAGAAATATGTGGAAAATCAGGGAAAGAAAGAGCATGGGTCTCCTCAAGCTAGAATGCCTTCTAAATAGTTCAAAGCAGGCTAGGCAAAGGTAAAACTGTATGGTGTTTACTGATGGGGAAGGAGACCCCTACAAGGCCCATAAGGTAGATAATATGACAGCAATGATCAGCCACTGCTCCTGTTAGAGAGCTCTCCATTGTCAATGACAGCCTACTGTATCTGGCAGTGAGAGGGACTAGCCTGAGACTTTTCAGCAGCCTTTGGTATATCTGCACAATGCACAAAGGAACCACAAGACAGCTTGCCTTCTCCTCCAGGGCATCACCTTTCCTACCAGCATGGGTCTGAACACAGTAAGACTTGTATCTGAAAAGTAAGTGAGACTTCATTTGTAGCATCTCACAAAGACAGAAAGGATCTAATCCTTTGGCTTCAACTCTACCACAGCCCCTGACAGGGGTACAAGGTTCTAGTACAACACTCAGCTCTGCCATCTTGCTTGACTGCCCTTTGGCAAGCTGCTTTGTAATTCTGTTTTCCCATCATGTAAATCACAGGATGGCATTACCTTGCTCTGCATGTACATGTGTCATCTGGCACCATGTTGATTTGATCTTGAAGCCTGCTAGTCTAATCATGATGAGAAGGACAGATGTTGGCAGAGGCAAAGTGTCAGATCTAAAATCATACGGAATTTAGTGAGACTGCAGGACTTTTTCTGAGCTAGGGACAAATACTGACTGGGGCCAGTTCCAACAGCTTCCTTTCTTAATAGATGCTCTAACATTGAACATGAGTGGTGACAAACTGGTGCAATTACTCACCATGTTACTAATCACACCATTTCCCTCCCTCCGTTATTGATTTTGGAAACACTATTTGAAATGAAAAAAAGAAAAAAAAAACCTTTGTTGCCTGTAAAACCTAAATGGAAATTTAATCCCTCTTCCATCTACCATCCCTTCTCTGCATTTATTTTCAAGACACATTCTGATTGTTTTGTTTACTGCTTACTGTGTTTATGATTATTTTAATAGGAAGTGTTATGTGATACATTTTGTATGAAGGTCACTGCTTAGATATTCTCCATAGATGCTTTATTCAAGCAGCACTGATTCATAATGAATTCATGCCAGCCTCTTGCAGGGGGTTCTTTCCATTTCCAGATGGGGGTCCCACTGTAATTGACATTAGCAATGCACTGAATAAATAAGATTATCTGCTGCGGTATTTAGCAGTCACTGCAAATAGTGTAAAGGCCACTGTGAAGTTGCTGAGGCCTATCATTTCACCCAGAGGTTAATATACTGTCAATAAATGGGGACACAAGCAACGCTGGAGCAGTTAGCTCACCAGAGGCCAGAGATGTGATAAATGGAAGATTTCATCTTTTCTCCAGCTAGAGAAACGCCAAAGGCGTTCCCCTCCTCTCGGTGCCAAGCTCCAAATGAGCTCCGAGACAGCAGTGCTCACTAACAGAAGACTGAAATCTGGCTTTCTCAAGTGCCCATTTCTCCCCAAAGGATTGCCCTCAGCCTGCTGAAATCATTAGTGTTTGCTTGTCTTCTGTGCAGAGCTGTGAACACTGTTGAGTAGCGCTCAGGGAACCCTTGATGTTCCCCAGGCTCCCAACCGCCTTTCTCCCTGCACCCTACCAATGAGACAAGACTTGTTTTGTCTTCTTGACCTACTTGCAACAGGCCTCCCTCCTGGGTCTGACCTCCACCCTGTGCAGCAATGAACACTGGAACTGCACTTATGGCGAGAGGTGTTGCATGAGTTGCAAGGGATACCGCTTTGCAGGAATATTCTTTTCATGTACTGAACATAAGAGGCTACATCTGCTTGGATTCACCTGGATAAGGTGTAATGACCATCACAGAGCAGGTCTTTCCCAGCTGTAAAGATAATGGCTAGTAAACAAGAATGTGACATAATTTCACAGGAGTTTTAGTATATTCTGTGAGGACTTGTACTTACCTCAGAGAGGGAGAAAGCCTGTACTGGCACAACTGTCTCTCTAGACCTTGGCAGATTAAAGTCTGTTTGGATAAAGGATCTATTTCAATGTTCATTATGTTCTGAGCGAGGTAATGCTCCCCACAAACACTCCCTAAGGCTCCAATAGCAGGGGTTTTGCTGTCTGTGTGTAATTTCTCTCTATTAATGATTTCTCTGTCATGGGCTTGTCTACTCTGCTCTTGAGTGCAGGCAGCCTCTCACAAGTCACCATATTCTTTGGCATACACAGCATGCAGAGGAACCCATGTCCTTCTGTTTGTCTGAACCAGCTTCTGCTCACTTCCTTTGCAATCCTCTCATTCTTGTATAAGAAGGGAAGATTTTCCAGGGGTACCAATGGGTTTGTAGTTCAGGTTGCTGTGGAAAACTTTGCATGGTCCTTGCTCTACTCCAGCGTATCTTTCTTGCTCCTTATTCTAGATACCCAATGGGAAGGGCCCTGATGGGTGTGTTTCTTTCTTTTTCTTTCTTCCTGGGAACTGGACACTGAAGGGCTCTGGGCTTGGTGCCCATCTCCTGGTTATGATTAGATGCTCAATAGCTCATCATTGGCAAAGGAAGAGATCCTTCCAGCTCTCCCCCCAGCTATTATTGTTTGGTTTAGAATGGTCTGGGATCCATTAGCATACGGAGAAAAAAACACAGATAATAAAAAAAACACAACTCCTAATGATTTTATGCAGTCTGGCTTCTATTTCAGTAAAACACAAGCAGAACTATCTTTCCAAAAGTTCCCAGAGAACAATCAGACATAAATGCTTGACTTCGCTATACAAACTGTGTGCTTTCATCTCAATACATCAGGAGACACCGCGTTTATCTTTGCATTCATCATCTTTTATTCCTACCACCTGCTAATACATGGAACCATACCTGGACTGAATTTTTGCCTGTTTAGTAATCTTTTTCTTTTCTATTATTGTGTCCCATAGCTCTGTGCTGTGTTTCATGGTTCATTTTCTCCAAGAAGGGCTTTCTCATTTAAATATTCGGCGATACAGCCTCTGAAATGTAAGTGGGCTTTACAAACAAAGAGAAAAGGATCTGGAAAAGCAAACCCCTGGTTTAGCTTAGCCATGCAAGCGTTTGTTCTTCCCTGCAAGGCAATCTGGGTACATGGACAGGAAGGTTGGCAGGTATCAGCGGCACTTCCCTGTCACAACAAAAGGATGTACATAGGTACAATCAGGAAGGAAAAGACATTCCACGGATTTCCCAGAAACTGTGGTTGCCAAAACCATTCTTTCTAATTTCTTTAGTGAACAGTAGAAGCAAGACTAAAGTCTTAAAGAAGAAGTAAAAACATGGCCCTATTCTATTATATTTGGGGCAGGTTGGAGAGAATTGTAGCTTAGCATTCACGGCCAAAGAGGTCCCTCCTGCATTTGGCACCTCATTCTGAAAAAGCCTCACTTGTCAGCTTTGTGAGTCTCCATTCCAAGTGAGGGCTCTAATTGAAATGCCTCCATTTTCCTCCTCTAAAATGAAATAATTGTCTATGCTTTCTCAGCCTTCATGAACAATTTTGACCAGGAACTGTCACCAGCCGGTATTTAATCTTTCATGAACAGACTGGAAGGTGAATCTTTTTAGACTTTGTCCAGAGCTGGTGGTAAGGACAGACTGACTCCACCTCTGAGTCATTTCCAAGGAGACTCCTTCTCTCTCCACTGACCAGAGAGGGGAAAAGGTTCTGACTCTGGCAGCGCAGGCTGGAAATCAAAACACACGTTGCAAAGGGGATCCTGAGTAATTAGCAAGGACGACTCTGGAAACTGTTCCAGTCCTGGAAGTGGACAAGATCATGTCTCACACCCTTTCTACTGGCAGAGCTGGGGTCTTGAAACATCAAGACTGACACGTGGTGTGCTATTGCTCCTCCTCCCAGCTGCTGACCTTCCAAAAAAGCATGTTTTTTAGCACAGAAAGATGATGCTTTGGGGAACAGGGAATAGAGGCTAAACTGGTAACATGAGAGGCAGAAAAGATGGCTTCTCCCAGAGTGCTCAGAACAAGGCTGCACAAGTTTGCCACTGCAGTTCTTGGTGTGGTACAAGGGGTGCATTGGGCAGGCTGGGGAGCATTTCTAGGTGTGTTGCATCAGGTTTTGATGATCATTGCTTCAAGACCAACAGGAAGGACAGGAAAAAATCAAACAAATTTGCTCTCAGAGCATCCAGATCTGGAAAACCACTTCATGATGTGAAGCTTAAGGAACTCAAGTGAACTCCATCAAGAGAGGTGAAAAGTAGGGTCCATTAAATTATGTAGGAACAGGGTGCTTGTTCAGGATTTTTCTCTGCCATGCCATAAATATGATAATATATTGATAGCATCCTGCATCTGTTCTTGTCTGTAATAGATATATTCTGTCTTTAAGTTCAAAATATTATCCATAATTCATATTTTGGTTTGATGTAGATATCTGGGTGACCTTTACCACCTGTGATATATTGAAAAGCTGATTACATGTTCTTTTGTTTCATAGGAAGGATCAATAAGCACAAGATTAGGGAAAAAATGCCATTTCATTTGTATTAAACAAATTCTGACAATGGTTTATTTGAGAAACTCTACACCTCCAGTGCTTAAAATAAGGATTTGAGAACTGGCACACTCTGCTGTCACAGATGTGTCATTTGACATAGTTGTAAAACATCTGCTCAGACTTATTCAATATAAACCTCTAAGGATCTTCCTTTATATGGGTTCAGTTCTTCCTTTGAGAGAAGGCGATGAGGTCTCTGAGAGCAAATCTGAAAACATCAGAGAGATGAGAACCTGCTGCTCTTGTAGCCCTGGGTGGAGGTTATCCTCTACCACATTGGTTTCTTTTATAAACCTCTCTACAGCATTGCATTTCCTTGCAGTCTTCTTGGTAGCAAGGTTTCTCTTGGTTAGCCACAGCCTGCTGGAGCAGCCCTCCCCGATTTCCATCAGTAGTGTTTTCAATGCTAATTCAGGTTTGGATAGTAGAAGACTCATTTCCAAGATCTAGAGTAAGTGCAAGCAAAGTGGAAGTGGTGTGGAACCAATTAGGAAAGGCTTTGGATGTGTGGGCTTGTCCTTCATCTCCAGACATCACGAGTGTCCAAGCTGGTTTGACTGGTAAATCCAACCCTGGGACATGAATGTGCAAGAATTTGCCTCTGTCCTATCAAACAATTATCTGAACATCCACGTCTTCATCTGAGCTAGTGAAATGTTGTATCTATGCAAGCAGATTATACTCAGCCTCCCTACATAAGGTAGGATTAGGAGAGTGTCTGCTTTCCCTTTGGGAATGCTCTGCCAGCTGGCAGTGGAAATGTTTGCTGTCTTTACAGACTAGCGGCAAAAATCTGAGGGACTTCACAGCATATTATCAACACATTGCATTTCATCTCCAGCATGAAATCCACTCTCCCAGCTACCCTCCTGCTGCAGTTCTAAATGTGACTTTCTTCACAATCTGTGGAGATTGAGCAAGTTAAAGCAGTTCTTGGCCCCTGGAGCCTTGGAAGAAAGACCAAACCAATTTGTAATGCTCAAGGACCTCGTGATGTTAATGAAATAATCAATTGCAGTCCCTTTTGTGGGGATAAAGACGTTGGCTGTAATCCCTTGTAGTGCCTCCCATCATTTCTGCAAGTCACCCAGACGGATGAACATGGCAGTGAAGCTCACAACCTCTACATCTGCCCTATGCTGTTGACATGCCTCCTCAATAAGGATGATTATTTCTGCTGCTGGGGTGAGCAGCTGTGCTCCTAATGCCAGCTATGCTATCTTGTGTTTCCACAAACAAAGGCAGTGATTATCTCATTTGTTTCTTTTCCCTCACGGATAAATGTATTTGTTCCATATCCCCCAAAGACTCAGGAGTTTGAAGATGCACCTGCAAACATAGAGAGAATCTACTCTGTTTTCCTGATAGTTGCATAGAGGACTTCAGGAGAGACTGAGATCAGTCCTTCTCTGTCATTGGAATGTAGCAAAGTCATTACATGATAGAGGAGATAAGCACACCAAGTACAAACCTCTCCCTACTCTCGTTTCTTCCTATCATCTGCCCCTGGCAAGTTCAAACCAGACAATGGGTCCTGTGAAACTGTAGCCATATTTTACATACAGAAATGGTTTCTTAGAGAATGCTTTCATTAGCTATCAGTGAATGCTACCACCACAGGTCTGGTCCTTTCCCTTATGCATGAGGTTTGGGGCTGTGCATTAGCACACAGTGTTTTGATACCTGAAGTGGATAAATCTGATATGCGTTGGAAGACCATTTCAAACAGATATTCACATATCAAATCTATGTTGCCTTATACATGAATCTCTTATTCTCTTATGCTTACTATGTAAGCTTCTTTTTTTTGTTCTTTTCCTAAGCAGTTACCAAAAAAACCCCAAAATCCCCCAAAAAACAAAACCCCTCAAAAAGCAAACCAACCCTGAGAATTGAGGCATTTGTAGATTTTTCCTCCCTAAAAGAGCTTTAATCCAGAAAAGAGAAATGCATCCTCCTTTGAAAATAAGGAGAAACACACTAAACAGTTGAACAAACTGTTTTGATTTAATACTAATTAGTCAAAGGCTTGAAGAAAGACTTGATGCCGTTTAAACTTGGAATCAGAGCTAACTCTTTTCTAAGGCTGCTGGCACTCTGAACTTCTGTTCATCTTGTCCTATCTTTCTGTCCACTGAATGAACCTTAAGGCGATTACAAGAAGGGCTGGTCAGCGTTTTGGTCAGTCTGAGTGTTCTCAATTCCTGTTTGTATTATTTGCTGCAGATTCTGTCCTGAAGCCCAGGATTGCACATTTCCCCTGGCTTTTTTCCGCAGTGCTTTTCACAGTGGACAGGGCTGCTGGAGTTACCTCTACAATCCCCAACCCATCTCTGAAGGATCAGGGGTAGGGAATTAGGCATAGCTGAAACTTGGCTCAGCTTTGAGCTGATTTGTGTTATTGTCCACAGGGAGAAAAGGGACTTGGACGGATGGTTTCAGTCCACAGAGATGCCCAGGATCATTTGAAGGAGTATCCATCCTGGGCTGCTGAAAGCCTCTTAAAGAAGGCATGTGTCCTTCATAATTCTTTTGCCCTATTTCCCATAGACATCTCAGATACCTCCAATACCACTGAGAGACATGGCTGAGGATAGAATATTGAAAACAAGACAAGTTCTTCCATGTGGTGGTTAATGTTCTCTTCCCACATTAACTCCCTGTTCACACTGTTTTTATATGAAGAACTGAATACGCAGAGACATTTGCAGTAGGTTTCATTGTGAGCTTTGTGCCCAAGAGATCTCTTCTTGGCTCCCGAACTGTTCACAGGTATTGCTGGAGAACTTTCCCTACCTGTACCTTTCTAGCAATAGCTGCTTGTCCTTTCCTGGCCCACCTTTCTAAAAGAATTCTAGCTACATTCACTCCTGAGTCATTGAAATACAGAAAAAGACATTTACCAAGATGGGATTGGGAACAGAAATGCAGTCAGTGCTGAAGTGTTTGTGCGGTGGCGCAGAGCCAAAGGCAATTAGCAAGCGACATGAATCTTTCTTGCTCTCCACTCAACCATGTGCAAATGGCACTTCTTGTCCTGTGGGTTAAGGAATGGCAGTTTAGTCTGTCAAGTCGTGCTAAAGTTTGCTGATTGAAGGGGTTTGGGGCTGCACTATTACAAAAACTATGTTTTAAAAAAAATTGCTCTTAATCCCTATTTTATGAGGCACATGCTGAAAAAAGGCGAAGCCATTTCTTTTTGGAAAAGTAGCAGAATCAGCAGCTAGTGACAGGAGCACATTCGTACCCTCCAGTTTGAACAAAGTCAAATTGGAAACTACAAATAAAGGTGTTTATGAGCTTGTGAGGGCTCCTACAAATGATCTTAGGCTTTCACCATGACCAGAATAACAGCTCAATGAGGTATTGGTTTCCTGTCCTGCACCCAGCCCCATTTCTTTCTCTCTCAGTCCTTCTTTTTTCACCTTTTTAACCCGGTGATGTGGTTTTATATTGTGTTTTTTCCAAGACTGTTTGCTGCTGGAAACACCATGTCCCATTGATGGGCAGCAGAGGAGAGGCCAAGGGATCAGATCTTACTGCATGACTGAAATTGCACATGGAACTTACTTTTAGCTGTGGTGAAGAGATGATATTATGCTGGAGCCTTTGCTTGTTTAATAGACTTCAGCCAATATAACACTACTAATGTATTTTTAAACCACTTATACTCCATATGACCCATTGATCATATGGGATGAGGGGCTGAGCTGGACCCATTAAATTAGCTACAGGCAAGCCTCCAGGTACTAGCAGATTTGCTTTGTCTCTGAAAAGAAGCTGTACTTGTGCTCTTTGTGCTTAAGCTAAGGGACTCTATACATTATTTTGTGATCCCCATCCACACCTCTTGCTCTCTTCAGGCCTCCTCCGACCTGTTGCTTTCTGCTTTTGGGTATTTTTCCACCTGAGCCCAGCATCCATCCTCTCTCCCACCATGAGCAAGCATGTGGCCACTTGCACTCCTTTCACATTTCACGGAAGAAAACCTTATGGGATCTTTCTTTCCCTAAGGACATGTTAACCTCTCAGCCAGTTTTAACCTAAGCCACTGGAAGAAAGGAGTTCCTCTCCAAAATACTAAATGTCCTAAAAAAGTCAAAGGTGTAAGAGAGAAAGAGGCACATGAGCAGCACCCTCACTGGGAGCAGAGCTGTAGCTTGAGCTCATTCAGCTCTCATCTCCTCTATTTAAAGCAATACAGGTCATTCAGACATGGCTGAGAATTAGAAAACAAGCTTCCCCCCCCCCCCCCCCCCCCTTTTGTTTTCAAGCCATGATGATACACAAGACCCATACAGATCCCCCAGTGCCTAGGAAAAGCTGTATGGGAAATCAGCAAGCAAATTTGAGAGCAGAACAGAAAATGGACCCAGCAAATAAAATCTTTTAATTCTTGGGGCTTTTTAAGCTACCTACTTATTTTCCCCATGTTTTATAGCATGATAGTGAGCACTACAGAGGAATAAATCACCAGCTTGTGATACGGATAGGCTGAGGAAGAGGAATCATCCTCTAAAAGTTAATTTCTATGTGCTAACTTTGTTTTAATTGTTTTCTTTACTCTGCTGATGTGTCCTGTCTCACCCCTAGCCAGCAAGACCTCCCTGGCAGACATTAAACACTTTCCCTTCCTTCCAGTAACAAAAGCAGTTAATAGTGGTTGAAGCACACTAAGGTGAGAAATGAAGATGTGGTTTTGCTCCAGCCCCATGGCTTTTGTGGTTTCTATAAAGCTTTAGCACAGGGTGGGGAATTGCAGCAGCACCCCAGCGGTTGGCAGCAAAGTGCAGCATGTGAGCAAATAGATTGCAGGCTGGGTAGGATTGAAAAGCACCTGGAGCTGCTGTGGTTGCTTTTCCTCAGCTCTGGCTCCGGTGCTGGGATTGGATGTATTTCTGCTTCTCTGTTTCAGCGACTGTGAAGGGCTGGGGCTGGCCAGCAGAGCTGGAGGGCTCCAACTCTGGTTTGAGAGCTGCTGAGCTGCAAGCAGCCGAGGAGCTTGAGTTTCCATTTTGGCATTTGGACGCTTATGCGAGCTTCTATTCAGGCTTTTCATGACAAGATAGAATGTTTCAATGTAAAGTGAAAGTCAAAACTAAACCAGGAGAAAATCAAACCCAAATGTTTCTACCTCATTGAAATGAAACATTTTGATACATTTGTCAAAACAAATGAAAAAGTTGAAACAATCTGTTTTGATACATCCTAGTCAAAATCAAAACGGCTCCTTCCAAATGTTTTGGTTTCAGTCGGACTGCATTTTCCTATGGGGAAAAAACCCCACAGCATTCTTCTGGGATGTTTTCAACCGTCTCTAGTGTTGGATTTATTACAAGAACCTTGTCACAGGTCTAGAGGGCTGGTTAGGGAGCAACATGCCATCAGATTAGATATTGAAAATGCATCCATTATCACTGTATTATGATAGGAGGAAAAGGCATCCAGTATTACTGTATTACAGTAGAATAGGAGAAAAAGCCATCCAGAGCTATGAGTGTATTACGATAGACTAGGAGAGTGACCCCTAGAAAAATAGGATGATGGTGACATCTCAGGCTCTTTGACCTCCAAATGGAAAATGTTGGCCTCTGGAAGCCAGAGCCATTGGACTCTTCATAGAGATAATGAGATGAAGTGACAGACGGGTAATGGGACCAGAGAAGGAATTTGCATAGGTAAATGACTTTGAATGTAGAATAAGACTGAAGAAGGAATCAAGGGAAGTTGCCACCAAACCCTTCTTGGTCTTATGGGAAGACAATGAAGGACTGAAGTAGGAGATGAAGTTGCAGTTGCAGTATCTGAATTAATTTCCCAAGGATGCATATACAGCCGTCACCATGGTGTTTGGGTTTATAACCTTATCCCTAATTGCAGACCACCACATGAGGGAGGGAAGAGCTCCCTGGTACCAGTACTTGAAGGGCTGGCTTCATGGTGACCGGCAAGCACTGAGCCAGCCCTTGCACTGGGAGAGGTGCCAGCAAAAAGAAGCTGCCAGCACCAAGAATGGCAGAGGAAGGTGCAGGAGGCCTCCTGGTTCACAACTAAAACCCAGCCAAAAGCTGAGCAGCAGTTTTTGCTCCTCTATCTGCAGGCATTTTGGGTTAACAAAACCACCAGGTTAACAAAATCACCAGAGATTGATTTACAGTGGGCTGTAAATCAATCCAAGGGCTTTGGGTGGGCTCCCAAACCACAGGAGCACAGACTCTGTGCCCTGCTGCAGCCTCACATTGTTTTAGAAGTATCTCATTCCTCCATCCCTGTCTGCTTCACTCTGATCATCTGAGAACAAAAGGCAAAGTTTTATCTGGTTTTCTTTTAACTCTGTTTTCCGACAGACCAGATGCCTCCGATTCTAACTTCTTGGCACATGGATGGCTAACGTACATGAGACAGGCATGGACTTCATGACATTTCTGTACTGTTATTATCTCTTGATCTACTGATTGCATAAAACAGATAATTCCTTTTTTGTGTTCTCTGCTCACCCAGGGTCACCCATGTTTCCCTCAGGAAAGAAGACTTCACCATCATACTTAATGTGCAGTAATGATTGAACTGCTCTGGGGGTCACGGAATTAAATCATCCTCTCGTGGTGGCATAAGAGGAACGCTATTACCTCCACAGCAAGGTCAGATCTTTTTCCTGTGTTAATTAATCAGTAAAATTAAATAGCTTGCTCAGTTAATATTAGTCCCTGGGAAACCAAGTCTCTTATTAAAATGAAGCAGGGAGCCAGGTGGATTATGACATCCACCATGGAGATCTGTCAGTACCTCTCAAGCTCACCTTTAGACACAGTCCTGACTGTTTCAGCCAGGCATTTCCCTTCAGTGATGGTGGATATTGCTGCCCCATGATATGTCTTGCTGCGGAAAGAGGAATTACCTGGAGCCTTCAAGGTCTCATCCATGGATGAGACAAGTCTGTAGGACAACTGTCATGGTTTAAGCCCAGTCAGCAACTCAGCCATGCAGCCCACTCTCTCACTCCACACCCCACCCCGCTCCCCCCTTCCTCCCCCCCCAGCCTTTTCTTCCCTCCGGCTCCCAGAGGGATGGGGAGGAGAATGGAAAGAATGTAACTCCCATGGATTGGGATAAGAACAGCCCAGTAACTAAGGTATAACACAAACCACTACTGCTGCCACCAATAATAATAATGATAAGGGAAATAACAAGGGAAGAGAATACAACCGCTCAGCACCTGCCGACTGATACCCAGCCTGACCTGAGCAGTGATCTAGCACTTTCGGGTAACTGCCCTCAGTTTATATAGTGGGCATGACGTGCTGTGGTATGGAATACCTCTTTGGCTAGTTTGGGTCAGGTGTCCTGTCTCTGCTTCCTCCTGGCTTCCCCTCCTCCCTGGCAGAGCATGAGACTCACAAAGTCCGTGGTCAGAGCAAACATTACTGAGCAACAACTAAAACCATCGGTGTTATCAGCACTGTTCTCAGGCGAAGTCAAAGCCACAGCACTGCACCAGCTACTAAGAAGGAGAAAAATGACTGCTGCTGCTGAACCCAGGACAGCACCTGTGGAGATCAACAGACTTTGAATCAGGGTGTAGGAGTCATTGGTTGCTTGAAAAGATAAGTTCAGGTTTGCCAAGCACAAAAGAACAAGGACAATAACTAGGAAATAGAAACAGCTCCCTCAGTTTCCTTCCACAGGATTGGGCTACCTTCACCTGAACATGCACTCTGTGGGGAAAGCCTCTGCCAGGACTCAGGCAGCCCTTATTGGCAGCAGAGTCTACAGTGGTATTCATCTTTTCCTAAAATAGGAAAAAAACCATAAAGCTCTCATCTGGTTGGACGATTCCCTCTCTGAGCTCCATTAACTTTATTGACTTGACTCCACCAAGTACGAAGGGAGAGAAGCTTTCCTGGAGGAATCTACACCATAGACAGACATCTAAGTTGGATATGATGAAGCTGACTCATGGAGATTGGTTTCTAACCTGAGAAGAGCTTTCTAACCTGGACAGACTTTGGGTCCCAGAACAGACCCTGTGTGCTAGGGAGAAGTTTGACCATGCAAAGCTGTTGATGCTAGAGTTTTCTTTTTATCGACTTGAAGGAAAGCCCAGGGTGGATCTGCTTAGTTGCAAGTTTAAAGAAAGCAGAGGGGGAAAGAGGTCTTCCCCAAAAGATGTGTCCCAGTGGAATCCACCTCAAGACTTGAACTGCATCAAGACCCAACTCCCATTGTCAACCTGGCTCAGCCTGGTGACCCAGGCTGCTAAGCAGCATATTTCCCTATATATCTACAGAAATACCTGCATGAGAAAGCACAACATTTTCATAAGTCTCTATCAAAACAAAGCTGCATTGAAAGAGCCCCAAAAATAAGGTCTGGGGCTCTGAGCTGGATGTGCATGGAAAAGCAAGACACAAGCTGAACAGCAGCAAGTATGTTTTTTAAGTCCTCCTTGCCTGCAAGGCTTCCTGCTCTTCACTGCACCTTCTTCCGTACTGCTTTCACATGTTTTCTAACCTGAAGTTGTAAAATATCTAGGAACAATGAGCTTGTCTTCCTCACAACATGACTGTGAAGTCCCCAGCATCTCTGGGGTGGAATGGAGCTATACCCCACCGTGGGAGGTTGACACCTGAGCAGAGGCAGCACATGGAAATATACAACCCAGAGCAACAGAGGGGAGCGGCCCTCAGTGAACACTGAGGTTCTGACTATTGCAGTCAGGATTTGTAGTCAGATGCTGGAAAAAGAAGACAAAAAAATTCCAACCTGTCCATATTTTGCAAAGAACCCCTCAGACAGAGTTTATCTATGTTGTAGATGCTGACCTCCTGTCCTGACCATGGGGACAAGGGAAGGCAAAGATAAGGGAATGGGAATGGACAAGACTGCAGAGTGCTGTCAAGAATTTGAGTCTCAAAATAGAAATAGCTATAACAGACAGTTAAAGATACACTCTGCACAGAGGGGATCACCAAGGGGCTGTGGGACAGTGGCTCTTGGAGGCACTGCAGTTGATAGCACAGACATGCTCACACTGGAGTGCCTGTTCCAGCTGGACACCCTGACCTCCCAGCCAAGGGAGATAATGGGATTCCTTCAAAACCTCTTCTTCAGGCAAGAGGGAGGGGAAAATCTCCATCTTCTCCAAATTAGCACATCCTGTAGTGACAAGACAAGGGGGAATGGGTTTACACTGGCAGAGGGGAGATTTAGACTGGATATTAGGCAGAAGTTCTTCCCTGTGAGGGTGCTGAGGCGCTGGCACAGGGTGCCCAGAGAAGCTGTGGCTGCCCCATCCCTGGCAGTGTTCAAGGCCGGGTTGGACTGGGCTTGGAGTAACCTGATCTGGTGGAAGGTGTCCCTGCCTGAGGCAGGGGCTTGGAACTGGATGAGTTTTAAGGTCCCTTCAACCCAAACCAGTCTGGGATTCTATGATTTGGGTTTGAACATGACCATCATTTCCAAAACCCAGCTCTGATTTCTCTGAAGTATTACAATTAACTCTGAATGACAGAACAAAGTCATAGAGAAGTCTCAATACAGCCAGTTGGCAGAGCCTTCTACTTGTCTCCAGAAAGTTCTAGGAGGAAAAAAAAAAGGAGCTGTCCCTCTCCTTTTCCCAGGATCATGCTACAACTTCCATTACTTTCATTCTCAAAGACTGTTTTTCTCCCAAACTCTTTTTTTTCCAGCCTTCACCATACCTCCAGGTTCAGTTTATTTAATTTCAAACCAGAAAATATCCATGAGAATGCCAGTTTAGCCATCTAGCTGAAGTTCATTTAACCTCTTATATGCAAATAACAAGATTGTTTATAGTACAAGATGTGGTGGATTACTCGGTGACTTGCTTTGCAATGAACTGTCTTGATGTTTCAGATACGGTTTCTTTTATTGGAAAATTTCAGCTGTTCTTCAGTGATTTAAATCTCCTTTCTCTGATGCCTCTCAAGGTTACTGTATAATCTGCTACATACTTCACAGTTAGATAACAATTATTGGCAGATATAAATAGACGTTTTCATGAGCAATATTGTTTAGTATGCTAAATGTTGCTTTAATTTGCTGGTTCAATTTAAAGTGAATTCCTGTCATGCACAGAACAAAATAGATCAATTATATTACTACTAATTATTGTTATTATTTTAAACTGTGCTTCTCAAGCAGATTTAACAAATTTGACAATCCAGCCTGTTCACCTTCTTGAAACTGAACCTGGCAGTCTTGCATGCAAATTACCGTAGATTTTCAATGAGCATCGATGATAATTGCAACTGTTTTGTAATTATCTCACCCTAGACTGTCTCTATTTATCAAATCTAGGCCTAAAGGCTCCAACATCTTCATCTGCCAAAAGTATTGATACATAGCCCTATACATTAATAGTAAAATATTGCATTTTGCAGCAATCCTTACTGTCAGAGTCAGAATAAATAGGCAGAAATACAAATACTTTGGAAAAAAACATATCTACAACTCGGTCAAAAAAAATGTTGCTGGAAAACCAAATGTTTTCAGCAATATTTTGAGGCAATATGTTATAATTATCGGAAAAGATCTTCCTTTTCTGCCCAGCTCTGATAAATAGCCTTCTAGATACGTGTTTCTAGCACCAAAATAGAAGTTCAAAACCTATAAACTATGTGACATCTCTCCTGCTTATCTATAAATGCATGTTTTCACCATCAGGATATCTTTATCAGAAGGTCATAAATCACAGCCATTCACATTAGAGTGGTGATTCTGATAGGCCGTGCTAAGGCACGTTTCATCTTAAGGTATTCATTTTTGCAATTCACCACTGCATTATTTACTCTTTTGCTGCAATGATCTGTCTCAGGTCAAATATATGTGTTTATAAACCAGCCTCAGTGCTGAAAAAAACCAACCAAACCTGTGGGTAATGGTGATAGGTGCACAGAAATTCTGTGTCTGTGAAGGAGTTTGAGGTCTCTGGGTGTTTTGATTTCCTCCCCAGTTGGAATGAAGCTATGTTTATAAGCCATGTGGAGGCAAAAAGTTACAAAAGAAGTGAAAAACAGAGGCTGTTCTCAAGCATGAAAGATGAAGAAGAGCATACACCCAGCCAGAGCAAATGTGAAAGCTCATGACAGATGGGACAGGCATGGTGAACGCATGAAAACTGAAACCACAGACCTTTCCAAACACAGCAGAAACAGGAAGCCTGCAGAGACGAGCAGGGGCAATCAAGGAAAAGGGAAAAGAGAAACAGATTATTCTGTTCTTTGTTCACAAGGAACACATCTTCAGAAACCATGGCCCTGAGCTGCTGCCAAATACTGAATTCAGCTTGGGCACCAGGGAGATAGATGGGCAAGGCAAATCTTTAAAACAAGCTCAGGGGCAACTCAGCAAAATACAGACCAGTGAGGCTGCTCTTTGGGTTCAGCAGTTTAAGGATTAAGGAAATGGTTAGCAGCCCCGGGAAAATGAGATATTCTAGGGAGGAGTCACCACTCTTTGTAACTGGCACTCATGTCTCACAGATCTAGGAAAATATGAAGAGAAGAGCAGTCTGGTAATGTGCTCTCCTGCAGCTTCCCAAGGCTTTTGGCTAGATCCTGCACCACAAAAACTCGAAGTATCACAGAGGGAGGCCAGTCTGTTAGGGAAAAATATGGTAGGAACAAACTGCCAGCTTTCACAGAAGGACAGACTAGCCAGTTGTGACCCAAAAAGGATCTCTGCTGAGACCTGTTTGGAGCTGAAGAAGCCGGAGTGATGGAGGACAAAGGGAGCATCCCAAGTTCCAGTGTTTTCTAGGTATCCAAGTGTCCTCTAAGGCATGGAAGTGGGAGAAGGCAAAAGCCTCCCTGGACGCATTAAAGGCTGTGTCTAAGGTTTATCCAGCACATGCAGCCAAGGATGAAGTAGAAAAGGAGTCCTAAGTCCTTTTCCTGACCTTTTCATTTGGTCTGCCTCGCGCAGCTGCTCAATACTCTCTGTGCAGTACTACCTTGTTCAGATGTATTATGTTTGTGCACTAATAAAACACAGCTTTAACCTTTGGGGTGCCTTGGAAGGAAGGGGATGCTGCTCTGCCATGAGGTGCAGCTGGCTCCACATCCCATTTTGTGATACTGAATTATCTGGCTTCATCACTTCCAGCAGTGAAGAGCTGTGGTTCAGCCAGAGAAGGAGCTCCCAGCACTGAGTTACAGTGGTAAAATGGCAGCTGACATTCAGTGTTGTTAAAAGCAACATAAAGCACATAGGGGGGAAAATAACCTGGCTCTGCGCTCACCATGAAAGGGACTAAATTGGCTATTACCTCCAAACTGAGATCTAAGTGGGCTGTTGTCTCTGATTGTGAGCCCAACATGCTGCAGCAACCAGCAAAGGGGCTGCAGTGACAGGAGCTATAAGGGGAGAAAGAAAGGACGAAACAGAGTGCAATGCTCCTGCATCAGGCAGCGCTGCTCTTTCATCTTAGGTATTGTGCCACTTCAGAGGATATCACAGAGCAAGGTAAAATTCAGAGAGGGTGGCAATGGGAATGCAGGAGGGAAGCAGTATCTGCTAAAACACAGGATTTTCAGTGGGAGTGCAGCAGTGACACTGTCTGTGGTATTGTCAGTAATGCAGGGAAAACGATTCCTCACTTCCTGAGATTATAGATTGGGAAGGGGCTCCTGCCCTCCACCTCCTTCCTTTCCCATCTTTTTTTATCCCAGATTTTCCCATCCAGTCTACAGCCTAAAGGAGCAAACCCCTCTAACTGATCATCCTTGTCAACAGCAGCCTTCCTACCTCATTGGAGTGCATAGTCTTGGATAGGTATAAGCAGATTTTATGCATGTTTTCAGACAGTACATAACCAGGTTGTGCCCATGGCATAGTACGGAGAGAGATGTTCCACAGCAGATGTGCTACAGTGTGCTGCTGGTGGAAGCCGATGCTCGGCAAGCTGCCAGGCAGAGCAATGGGGTGCAGAGGACCGAGCACAGGATGCATGTACATTGTGTTTTGCTACAGCAGATTGCCAATTTTACACATCTCCATATCTCAAAACCCATGTAATGAAGAGAAGATGTTTAAAGCAACAAAAATACAGGAAATGTAATAAATGCAAAAGAGAATTATGTGGAAAATATGCTGAAGGAGTGTTTTCCTTGCTGTTGAGGTGCTTACAGTCTACTTGCTTCATGAATATTTAGAAACAACAAGGTTTCTTCCAAATGTCAGTCTAAACGGACACAGTTTTCCTTTCTATAAATATTACATTTTATTCCAAGACAGCAGAATGCAGAAAAGTAACAGCCAAGACCTCAAAATCCCCTTTTTCTTGCTCCTCAAAATGGGTTCATTTGGACTGTAAATTCTTCTGGGATATGTGATAAAGATAGTTTGCTTTCATCTTCTTCTAAGGTTGCCAAGTCCGAATGATAGGTTGACCTGGAAAATAAAAAGGGTACTGTTGTAAATATTTCACACTCCTGGAATCACGACCAGCAACTGCTAATGCTGGATGGAAGTGAAGTACATAGACTAGCACTACCAAAGAGAGTATCATGCATGAAAAGAGCTCATCTTTTTGGCACCTGGCAAATTAAGATTTTGTCTTTTAAAAGAAATACTCTGTGAGATGATACTTGATCTGTAAATCAGATGTATGCAATTATTCAGCAGGACATTAGTCCTCTAGTCCTGCTCCTGGAGGGTAAATCTGGGGTTCTCTCATTTGTAAAGAGAGCCAGGCTATTTGGGTTTCTGCCAGCTGAGGAGAATTTTGATGGTCTTGACTGAAGGAGAAGTTGTCACTTTGATGGGCACGGGGAAACAAAGCCATTGCAATATGTCTTTGGATGGCATTGCGCTCCACAGGCAGATCAGAATCAGACACCTCAACCCAGTCAAGATGGGAGCCTTGCTGCAGGAAATGATGGGAGGATTCCCCCTGCTCTCTGTCAAGATCGTATGTCTGCTGACTGTTAATGAGATTTACAATCTTTCCCCAGCCCTGTCTGCTTCCAGACCCTGATGATACACAGTAGCCAATAGGAAAGAGCTAATAGTTCATTATGAATCACTTATTTGATGAATTATGGTTTTTTTTTCTGGTTTTTAAATTGCCTCTCAGCAGCACAGTGGTTTTCTTATTCTTGCAACTTGAAATACTTGCTGGCTAATTTCTACAGGTTAATCTTGGCCAATAGACTTCCTTCCCAGGCAGCTGTCATGAATGGGTGTGATTTCCACATGGAGCTATGCTAAACTATAGCTGCCCAGAAGCACCTGGCCTCTCTCTCAAGTCAGTCCTCCTACACTGAACCTACACATCCCAAAGGAAAAAATACCAATAAGAAATTATTGATGTGATAGCTCTTTGCACCAGAAGTGGGCTGGGTGTCCCAATTAACCTGTTTGGATACTCAGCTATTTCAGAAAATGGGTCCAAGGATGCCCTTATGCAAACACTGAGGTGCAGGCAAATAGCTAATAGTATTTCAAGACATCTTCTTTTCTGAGTGCTTGATCAAAAAATCGCTGCTGTTCTCTGAACTTGTCCAAGACCAAACACGTGAAAACTGCAAATGCAAGATTAGGGGCTATTTCAGAAAATGTAGTGCATAGCTTCAGCTCTTCCATGTTACAGTTTTTGATTAAATAAAAAGCCAAAAAAGATGTTTGTTTGAGATAATTCTCAAAAGAATGTGCATCGACAAATTCCCAGCAAATGAAATTTGGGATTTTGTTCTATTTATACTTTCAGCAAATCCACAGACAATATAAACGAATCTGAAATACAAAATGGAACATATTAGCCAGACTAGTGAGAGTCGCATGTTCTTCATACAGCAGTACGTAGAAATCCAGCCAAAATATCTCAGAACTAATTACTGTACAGCCTTCTAATCCCTAGTAGAGAAAAAAAGAAAACCACCCTATGTATTTTTGGAAGTTCATTGGAAGCATCTGTTTAAGATGTTACTAATCCGTCATTCCAGAATCATTGACTGGATGATAATGAAACAAGTCTTGTTTGCACTCAGTGTGTTGAGACCTAAAACTCATCATGGTTAAAGCTGATTATTTCGAGCAAAGGAACATAACTCATTCCTTTTCTTCTTATTTTGCTTTTCTTTCTTTTGATGAGAACTTTTCACTCCTACTTTGGTTTTGTAGATATTGGCTGGCAGTAGAAACTGATCAGCTTAAATCTCAAATTTCAATATTGATACAGTGTGGGTACTATTGATTTTGGCATGCAGGCATGACCCTGGGCATTCACAGCAACCAAAGAGGACTTTTGATGTTTCTGGAACCTCTTCAGTTAGAATTGCTAAAAATCTCCCACCCTTTTAGAGACGAGCAGTGCCAGAATAACTTGCTGTGCAGCCACGGTTTGAGTAGCAGCACAGCAGTGTCTTGGCTTAGGATGCCTGCAGATCTGGTAGCGCAGGCACCCCTCTATACCTCAGAGCAAGGGAAGCTGAAAGCATGCCATTGTGCCTCAGACAGGTTGAAGGAAACTTTTAAGCCCTCATTTGCTTTCATTGTGAAACAAGCACAAATCAGCATTGGAAATGCAGCCAGGTGAGTTCTGGGTTTTGCCATTTCTGTTGAAAGTGCATTTGCGAGGAACATTACATCTCAGGTTTCCTAACCTTTGAGTACTTGACTCTGTGACTTCAATACCATTTAACCATATGGGTTTCTCTAAAATTCTAAATGATTTTTTTTGAAAGGTCTGGATTCAATAATATCCTCAGTGTTTTCAGGCTAACTAAGATCACTCCTGCAGTTTGGTGTGAGTTTGGGACGTTGCCCAGAGCAAACAAAAGAGGAGCAGTGAACTTTTTCTTTTTTCTTTTCTTTTGAATTTTTTTTTATCTCCTATAAATTTTACAAATTTCAGATTAATGTTTGTGGAGTCTATACTTTTTTTTTTTTTTTTTAAATAATCTTATTAAAGATAGGTGAAGAAGGAAATAAGTTGTTCTGCCATACACTGTACTCCAGTACAGCATCCGTCTCTTCCTCCAGCCTGTGACCAGCTTGGGACAAATTAAAAGTCCTTTCAGTGCACACATTTTTGCACCTACTGAAGACACCTACACTTGCATTGGATGAGTCACCGGGTCAAGGGGCCTTCCTCCCCCTCCAGCAGCTGTAAAAGCTATGTGACCTCCATGAAGATGAGAAATGTTCCTGGTGTGTCCCCCACGAAGTCTGAAAATCAGATATTCAAGAATAAAAGGAATCATTTCCTTACCTCCAAGAAGCATTTCAAGACACTTAAAAATGAGGCTTTTGCAAGAACTGGTCTTGCATCTGGTCCTGCAGAACAATTCTGGAGGATGGAGTGCAGCCTATCTTCCCAAAATATGTGTTTTGTTCTGCAATGGAAGAGGCTGAAGAAAGAGGACAGGTTTGAACACAGGGTGATGCTGGCAATGTAATGAAAAAGTCTAAAGAATAAAAACCAAATGGAATTTAATGGGAATGAGGGCAAAGTATTGCTCTTAGACAGCAGAGAGGAGCTCCTACCAATATTAAGTAAAAAGGTCTTGGTGGGCTATAATCCATCATAGCACGGCTGTCAGTCGCAACTTCCCATTGCTGTGAACAGGGACCAGACGCTTCCAGAGTTCTAAAACAAGGAGGCAAAAAATGTGAGATAATGGGGGCTGGGCAGGGGTTCCCAGGCACAGTCCCCCACTGCTTTACCAAGGAACTGGGCTAGAGGAAGCCCAGGAGGAGGCAACAAGAGTGGTCAGAGGCATAGAAAATGCACTATTCAAGGAAAAAAAAAAATAATGAGAGAACTGGTGGTGTTTAATTCACAGAAGAGAATACTAAATGGAAAACACACCACACTCTGAGAATGTGTATTTAGTGTCAGTGGAGAAGAGAAGGTTTTGTTCACTGTGTCCACTGGGCCCGTAGCACAGCAAGTATACCGCTTTCTGAAAAGAGGACACCCTTTTAAAGAACTCTGGGTCTTACACAGCTGCTTTGAAATTACAAAAATGTCTCCATGATGGTGGGTGAAACTGGAAATTGTGGGAAGGACAGAACCAGTAAATGATATTTCTAAATAATGGTCAAAATGTTGTCAAAAAATATGAAAGAGGCTTATGGTTTTTAGTTTTCCTGACCTCCTTCTGAACAGGCAAAGCAAGTCCAACTATGAAAACGCTGCCTTGTAACACACTGAGATTGGCAATTTAGCTTCCTGCATTCAAATTAGCATACTTTTGCAGCTAAAATAAAGCAAAACAATGCTGGGAGGGGGTGCCTTTTTGGTTTTTATTATTATTATTTAACTGTTGAAATCCAAGATGAAATATTTCAGCTGGCCTGAGCAGCAACAACAACTGTTTCACATTCTCTGCTTTCTAAAATGTGCTCAAGCGTAGCCAGACCCCTGCTGTCTCAGATTGGGGTGGGATGGAGGGGGAGAAGAACGTGTCTGGATTCTGCAGCTCATCTTAGGGTGGAAGAGCTGCTCCCTGCCGTACTTAGTTTTCCAACAGAAGTTTGAAAACCTGTTTCCTTGCAATGTTTTTGTGTGTGTGTGTTTTGAAGTTAGTGAGAGCAGTGCCTGAGAATTTCTAAGAAGAAAACCATCTTGTAAATACTTCCTTGGTGAGGGAAGCTACTGTATGTGGATGTCGGAGAGTTTCAGCTCCCATTTCACTTATCAGAGCTCTTTCAATTGCTTGAGGTTTTGGGATGTTATGGTGCTGACAAGGGAAACTGAACTGTTAGTGATGGGGTGCAGCATACACTGTGTCATCCCAAGAGTAAAATAATCTGAAAACTTTGAGGTCTGGAGAGGTAAAAGATCTGGGAAATTGTAAGTTTGTGTCTTATTAAACCTTAAGATTACTTTTTAGCTTTTTAAACTTTGTAGACAACTAAAGAGATTGCCTAAGAAAAGGCAAAAAGATAACAAACATTTCCCTTTTAAAAGCAGAACAATAAAGGCTATTCTTTCATCATTTGAATTTCTTGCCTAATGAAATTGGATACAGTCTGAAATCCCCCATAAGCCAAAAGCTAATTCATTTCCACATTTGAAATGCGTGTTATCAATTACTGACTGTAGATCTAATGATTTCCATAGCTAGTTTTTATTCTGATACAAGGGGTTTTGAGAATTTATTGATGACGAGTATATAGAAAGTCAATTCAGAAATGTACACTGAATTCATCTCTGCAGTGTACATGCAGCTATTGGATCTTTGAACCGCAGCTCAGTCAGGCAGATAAATGTCTTTTTCTCATCAGCAGACTTTAAAGTGAACCTACATCTAAGAGTTGCTTTTGAATTCTCCGTATCTCCTGGAGGCCCAAGTTCCACATGAGGATGAGCAATGGGTAGGGGGTGTGATGCAGGCATGACACAGGGAAGGTTATCATCCTCTCTTACTCAGACTGAAAGGCAAAAATATCCACAGTACCTGTCCAAACTCTAATATTTGTGATTCTCCAGTGTAATATGATCATTATACAACACCTTTTTAATGAGGGCCTAACCTCAGATTGCTCACCATCTTTATTTTCAGAGACAAGTGGATTCCCAAGCTGAAACATTAAAATACTACCTCTACCTAAGGTAAGCAGCCAGAGCTTTCAGTCTGAATATATGATTTTCCATACCAAAAATAAGCAACTGGGTTTGTGGTCGTATCACAGGAAGCCCTATGATAAAGATGAGGCACGCTGTCCCTCTCGCCTGCCTGAACCATGTCAGTCTACTGCATCTTCACAAATTCCTTTCAGAAAAGAGTGGGTTTTTTTTTGTTTTTGTACCTGCCATAGCCATGTGCACAGGTTCATGCTTTCGTGGTGACTCTGAGGAACTTTTGTAACACCCTGCTTTAGCCTGAAGGGGAAAGTCACACGGGAAATGAGGACACCAAGGCTGGCCACCAGCTCTGGCTTACTCTTGGCTGTGGGGACAGTGTCCTGGGAGAAACTGTAGTGGGTTTTCCTATGGCTGGGAATTTGAGAGAGCAGTATTTCTGTCTGTTTTTACCAACGCAAAAGGCACTCTGTCATTAGTTTGTTACAAAACTTATATATATACGTGGCTTATCCTCAAGAGCCTCTGGCTTTCTAATTCTCCAATTTGTCCTTGGTTAATGTCTTGTATTTGACTTCAGTGTTCAACCAATCACAAGGCTCATTCTTGTTCTTCAAGAGCACAGGGATCACAATTTACGAGATTTCTTGATGTTACTGTGAGCGCCAGTGTCTCATCAGAGCTGGTTATCGAGGACCGCAGAGCAGCCCTGCAATACACTCATCCCATCAGACATGGGATGTGCCATACCCACTGGGCTCTATGGGACTTTTATTCAGGGTAGACACCACAAGCGGAGGTAGGCTTTATGCAGAGACAGTCAAAGCTGCAGGAGCTCCCATGGGTAGGTCCAGTGGGCTCCTGCTAAAGCCACAAGATGCTGATATAATTATGAGAATGGTTTTATTGGTTTTTATAAAAGACCTGATCCCACTCACATTCTCATGTCCCTGCATAGCAGTAAACATTTTTGTCTTCTTCCTTACTGTATATTAAATAGCTGGCTTCATATTTTCTTAACAGAAAATTTTTAGGACAAAAACTTCAATCACTATAAATCAAGCAGAGCATGCAAACACAAGGAACTAAAAGTAAAATAATACATTACAAATCATTCAGTATCAATAACCTTGGCTGTTATTTGTAGCCAGCAAAGGAAATTGGACTTTTTAATGTGTAACACATTAACCTAAGTGTCTGCCTAAATGGAGCTGCGATTTTAATGTGTTGACATATTAACACAAGTACTCTTTCTCTAATTCCCCCAACCTTAACATAACAATAATATTGTTAAATCATTAACAGACCTTTAAAGAAATATTAATTCTCCCTAATAAAATATTGAATAACACTTTTCACTGTTGCCTAGCCACCCCAAATAAGCAGCATTCACCTGATCACTCCTGCTGGGGCTTAGATTTCATAGCTGCAGAAAGCATAAACTTACGTATGCTATGAAGAGGTGCAACTTTTTAGCAGTAATCCCAGGAGTTTGGTGGACAGGTTTGGTCTGGTTGGGTTGGGTTTGGTTTGCAAAGACCACAGAGAGCAGGAAAGCTGAATTCCTATTCTTACTGTGTGTTTTCTCTGATGTTGCAGTTTATTGCCAGTGTGGAGAGGTGTGACCAAAGAGATAATCCTGATGCCTTCTGCCATCACACGAGCACCTCAGAAAGCTGACCATGCTCTGGCAGCCCATCCTGAGTCCTTCCTTAACCACAGCCAAAGTGCCCCTTGTGAGAGTCTCAGAGAGTCACAGTGGATACAAGGGGAATCTGGGACTCAGGCAGTGTCTGATTGAGCTCCATGGAGCTCAGCAGAGCAAGAAGAGGACATAAAGCTCATACTACATGAACCAGATACCAGGTATCAGGTAAGTAAGACCAGAAAAACTGCTACCCATACTTACACTGGAGAAATGGACAGTGGTCTGCTCTGTTAATCCTCCTCCTCCCATGGCTTTCTTTATTTTGATGCTTTTTTTTTTCATGTTTAATATGGTGGTTTTATGGGCAGAATGTGCTCAGGATGGTGTATAATGGGGCCAACTGTGCAGAAATGTCATGCATGCGAAATCTATGCAAAGCCCCTGCTATGCTTTTGCCTGAATCAATTTAAAGAAGACGCTCCATAAAACAGGATAAAGCCAGATTAAGTGCATACAAATGAGGCAGCCCAGGCAAGGTTTTCAGAATTTGTTGGAGGCAGATGGAATACAAATGGAGAAAGAGATTGCATTGGTGCATGTGTAAAACACGCTTGACACATCTATTCAGAGAAGTTGGAGGTGAGAGAAACAGCCTAATGAGAAGCCTCCTCTGCAGAGGTTACCTGAAGACAGAGAGGACAACATGCCAAGCATTAGGCCTATCTTTACAGCTGCATGGTCTTCAGTTTTTCACCAAAGTCCCTGGATAGCAGCATAGGCTTCTGTGGCAGGCAGTAAAGCCTGTGGCAGCTTCATGAGAAATAGAGGCATTAGATGAATTCAGCAGAGGGAAAAGCTGATCAGCATTGCTGCCCCAATGCTATTTGTTTTGCTTTTGCATTTATTTGATATTCTCCTATCATTTTCAGTTTTCAGCCTGCTGCAGATTTTCCTACTGACAATGTGTAACAGGCTCCACAGGATGGTAATGCCATACGTGGCAACACTGGTATGTAAAATATACTGTGAAATAGAGCAAGCAGATTGGGAACTTCTGTTCTCGTAATCTGAGGACGAGGGCAGTGCATTGAAAACTGATGAAAGGAAATACTTTTTTTTTTTTTTTTCACACAATTAGTTGCTGTAAATCATTGCCAGGAGATTTTGCCGAGGCTGAAAACTTGGCAGGCTGCAAAAAATGAATCGTACATTTATGTGGATGGCAAACACACCTAGCAGCAGGGCTTTAGGAGAGGCACAGCAGGCTATATAGTCCACAGGCTTACCTCAACAAGGGGTTTTTTTTTGTTCAGCTTCCTGGGAAAATGCAGTCCCACCACTGGTTTGCAAGTCCGTGTCCATGTGCCAGCCATTGGATTCTTCCTTCATCTAATAACTTGTGCATCTTCTGGTCATGTCCCACTGGAGGTGACAAGGGGCTATGTAGTTCAAAGAAAATTCACTGTCTAGCAGAGCTGTGAAATACCAGTGGTCAGGTAGAGATAAAGATGCTTTTCCAGTGTGTCTCCTTTGAATAAACCAATTCATCCATGCCTGGATATAACCATTGCTAAATCAGGAGGCAGACTCCTCTGACACCAGACCCCAGTGCTGCAGTACTCATGGAAATGGTGGATGTTTTCACAGGCACTTTGGGAAAACAATTTGTCCTCAGACTGCTTAGAAAGAGAGGTCAAGGTCTCCAAGCTTTGGGCTTAGACTCAAGAGTAAAAAGCCATGTGAGTAGGAGCTGCTGCCATGTTTTGTTCATGTCCTTAGGAAGTACGGGCTAGCAGAGATGAGGGTCTACCCCACACAGCACCAAACCCCATCTGCTGTTTTGTTTGGGGGCATATTTTAGCAACAATTTTTTCTGAATCTATTTACACAATCTTAAATATTTCATTGGCGCTGTTTAAGATATTCCCACAACTTCAAACCAAGCATATGGCCCTACGAGGAAAAATGGAATTGAAAATAACGACTATCAAACTCCGAAAACGATCTGCAGTCCCCTTTCGACCGAAAGAAAAAAGGAATATTTAATGCCAATTATTTCAGTAAGTTAACAATAGACAAACTAAAGTATCTGGCAAGCCTGAATGTATTTTCTGTTTCGTGGTTATCTGCAGAAGACTTTGTTTTTTGTCAAACTTCTTATTCAACTGTTCAACCCTATGACAGAAACCTCATGTGGCAAATGAACACCCCAAAATACTGTACGGGATGGCAATTTGCCTTCTGATGTTTAAAAACAGGTTGCCATTCATTCTGATTAAATATTGGAAGCTTTTCAGAAAGGTTGACTTTCCGAGTGTGAAAAGCTGTTACTGCTCTTCAAGAAGTCTTTTTTTTTTTATGAGGAAAACTGGGAGATGAAGTAATGCAGCCTGTAAAAATACATACAACACCTTTTATTTGTTTGCCTCTATATACTCCTGTGAATAGCTGTGCCAGGGACATGGCCATGTGTTGTCCTGCCTGAGAAGAATGGGCTCCTGTAGTCTGCTATGGTGGCTCCATCATCTATGGGGTGCAAGGGCTGGGTTTGGGAGGAGGAAGGAGAAAACATTTCTCCCTCTTCTGCAGCTATCACTATTTCTAGCTGAATAATTCAGGTTTTAGATTTTAATTATGGTATTTCTGAAGCTGACAATTTCACTGCCATCTCCACAACAAGCCTTTCGTTTAAACAGCAGATTAGTTTTGACTGCAAGCCTGAACTGCTTTTTGTCGATTTGAGGAGTATCTAGAGATGCCAAAGGGTCACCAGATGAGTTCCTGTGGCCTCCTCCAAGCAGTTTAAGGACCTCTGCTTGGCCCAATATATCTCCCTTTGCTTCTTACTTTTAGCCCAAAATAGAAGTGTTTTACTTTGGTGGGAAGAGTCCTGAGATGCTCATGAGGCAGCTAGATTGAGATTTTTCCTTAGCCTAGACCAAAGCTTCAGGATCAAGAAACTTGGTATGGGGAGTGGGTTGGTGGCTGGGTTCTCTGTGGACCTTGAGAAATCTGTCTGTTCTATTTCACAGCTATATAATTCATTGGTGGGATGGGAAGCTCACCCTACCCACTCTCTCCGTGAATGAATGACTGCTCTCAGCCTGTCTCAGCAGTAGGTATTTCACACAGAAGTGACTTTTTGTCTTCCTTTTCTCCTTACAGACCAAGACTTTTCCAGTCCTCCTCTGCCTTCTCCCCTCTCATGAGGATTCCTGTCCTTTCTGGATCTCCTCATTGTGCTCCACCATGTGAGACTGTTTCTCAGTGATATTTCCTTTAACTTTGTTATAATATTGAACATAATGCTAGCAGAGTTGTTTTCATTGAAATATTATTTTCACCTTGTCCCATCCTCTCCAGCCTAAATGCTTTTAAGAAAGATTTGTACTGCACCTGATGAACTTTTTCTTGTCAAAAAAAAAAAAAAAAAAAAAAAAGAAGAGGAGAGAGACAGGGATGGATTTTGAATTTGTGAAAAGTTGTTCCAGGATTTTCTTCCTGTGATATGGCTCCCTTGGGAAATATCTTGCTATTTTCATTGCTCAGCCTTTCAGAAATAGGATTTCTTTTTTCAGAAACTGACCCATCCAGGAATGCAAAAGCAAGGTTGTTCTTGGTACTCTGTGCTACATGATCTGCATCACCTTCTGTTAGGGTAATGCCTGTGCCCAAGGCTTTGTGCTGCATCTTTGCAAAAACAGAGCCTAAGAAAGAGAGTATACGAAAAGCAGAAAATCTTAATACCAAGAAGAAAATAAACTATTTTAAATGGCTTTTGTGTGGACTCCAGTAGGACTTGAGAACATACATCAGGTGAAATGTCCTCGTACAACCGGAACCAGAGCGGTACATAAAGTCAGTCCAGCCATGTCTAGGCATCCCTTGGGACAAATATCACATGAAATAACAATCGTGAAGAAAAGGAGCACACATCACACGCAAGACATTCCATGGAACTTCATACATCCCTAAGGAGAGATAATTAAGAGCTTCTCTACCAGCCTTGTGAACTGGTGTGCTGCCAGACAGCAAAAACGAGGGACAGCTTACACGTCAGACACCATGTTTCCTCCTTGATGGTAGTCTCTGGTGTCCCATTCTAGCAACCGGGCAGCTTAAAATTAGGGCCATAGGTTCATTAGAGTTGATAAGGCACAGAGGATTGGAGCCTGTAAAATTCTTGCAGCTCTGTCAGCTCCAGAATCCTCGTGAAAAGCTGACAGCTTCTTTCTAAAGGCTCTGATCCTGCTTCTATGTCAGAGAAGGGTATTTAGGCATGACAGGCATGGCTAAAGAGGAGGTTAATGCTATGGGAGCCCCTGGAGCCTACCTGAGTGCTACATGGCTGCAAGAAACAGGGTAATGAGAGAGCTCAGTTTCAAGTGCATAACAGAGAGACTCCTGAGGGATATTTCATAAATTGCATCTTACTAGCCAGAAATTGATGCCTAAAAATTACAAGTTAGTCTAAGTACAAGTAAAAAGTCAGGATGGGCACAAATCTGGCTCTTCCAAGTGCAAATGTGGTGCTTAAACTGTCACATCTTCCTTCCCATCCCCAAAATGTGTCAGACCTGGGAAAGATGATGCTAGTGACTTCCCAGTAGAGAGCAGGTAAATTATCCTGATGAAAATGGACCAATCACCTCCGACCTGCATGCTCTTTGAGGAAGAAACTCCTGTTCTTCCCTATCTCCAACACATGGCTTTATATTAGTTATTTCCTCCTTCTTTAAATGTGCTTTAAAAATAGGAATATCCAAATTGATATGCTCTATCCCCTCTTTGGCTAACAGAGAGCGTCACCTCCCCTGGCCTGAACATGATGGAAACGTCCACCCCAAAGCTTTCCTCAGCCTAGGGCAGCTCGAGCCAGGACACTCTGGGCAAGGTGCGTACATTGACTCCACTCCTGCTTGTGTTGACTGACCTTTGTGGAAAAACATAAACTATCCTAGGAGCTGCAGGTAGGGAAGGGGAGCTGTATTTTCTTCTTGCAGCAACAGCTGCCTTGTGCTTTTTTGTATGCTGTTCATTTGCAAAGTCATCCTTGGTCATTTATTTAGAAACACGCTGAGGAACAGATGCTCCAAAGCGAAACATGGCAAATCCTCCATGGGGCCCCTTTTGACTCTGTGCAGTGAATTTTTGATAAACAGGAGGAGGAAAAGGGTGAAGGTGACAGGAGCTGTGCTGGTCCTGGTGTTTTTGTACACAGAATAGCCACAACAAGCCTGATGCACAGTTGCTACTGGAGCTGCATCTTTGCTCAGGGGTTGTGGTTGGAGATTAGGTTCAGCCAAGTGCAACTCCTTTGGGGCATATCCTGCAGCGAACTTAATAAGGTTTTCTGCTGCCTGCCTTTGTGGGACTGTCTCCTTCTTGCCCAGGTAGCACTACCTCATGCTCTGCTGTACAGCGTGCAGGTCAAACAGGCTGTGAACGGTCCAGTGAAGGTCAGGGTTTGGTGTCCAGGATGTACCTAGTAACACTGGCTTCCCAAAAAGGCTCCCGAGGGCTCAGAAAAACATTCTTTGAAAGGAAAGGAGAGAAGATTGCTCCAGTGAGAAAGGGCAGAAGATATGAGCAGTGTGTGGGAGGAGGACCGGTGGTTAGGCTGAGGTTAGTCTTCTGAAGCAGAAGAGGATGTCTTACTGAAGCTCACAAGTGGAAACAACTCTGTTGCATAAATGTACAAAAGTACTTTTGGATTTTCATCCTGGCTGGGCTGAAGTTTGGTTTGGAAGGACCTGACTCTATGGCTGTGCTTTTCACTAGCAATAAGTATCATTAAATTCTTTCCTGTGAGGGTGGTGAGGCGCTGGCACAGGTTGCCCGGGGAAGCTGTAGCTGCCTGATTCTTGCCAGTATTCAAGGCTAGGTTGGACGGGGCTTGGAGCAACCTGGTCTAGTGTGAAGTTTCCCTGCCTGTGGCAGGGGGTTGGAATTGAACGAGCTCTAAGGTCCCTTCCAGCCCAAACCATTCTATGATTCTATGAGATTTTCAATAGGAAACAAAGATAAAGAGAGAAGTAAAAGGCACGAAGAGGAGGCTGGAGGGACTGAGATCTTTGGAGGTCTCAAGGAGTTCAAACGATGCTCTCAATCTCAGTTAAATCCAGCAGTGAGCCTAGACTGGACTGGGAGTTGTTGGTACCTAGTTCAAATCCCTGGCTATGGATGCGGTTGGCAAATCAGAGGATTCAGGGGTCAGCTCAGCTCCAGAAAATGACTCTGTGGCCCATTCAATGCCCCCATGTAGGAAAGAGATGCTGGGACAGGTTCCCTGCTGTCTCCAGTGGCCAGTCACGAGGGTCACCATGCTGTTCACCAGACCTCCTTCAGTACACAACCCAGGAGCTCCCACCTCATTGCCTTTTCAAATCCATTTGCAGGACTGGTGTGCTCAGACTCCACTGCTAGACCCTGACACACTTATGGGGGCCCTGCAGGAGAGGGCCACAGCACTAGCTCTGAAAGCCACCTGAAATTCAAGATCCAGCACTCTGCTATAGGGAGTGGAGGGAGGGAAGCAGTGAGGCAAAGCCGATAAAGATTTGCTGTAACAAAGGAGTTATTTTTTCTGTTCTGATTTTTTGTTCCCCAAAACAAAGGAGAGACTGAAGAGCGCCTGTTTAATTTGTGAATTTCACAGATCTGGCTCACACAAGAGAGGGGGGAAGAATCAACAAAAAGCCCAACAACAGGCATGGAAAGAGCCCCGAGTATTAATGGCAGCTGATCAATAACTAATCCACAGTGTTCCAGTTACCAGCTTGATGGAGAAAATTCATGGTGCTTAAGTAATTCCAACTAATCTTAATGAATGCCTCCATGCCTCCACGCCTGCAGAGCAGTGTGAAATTTATAGAAAAATGTCATTTCGGCTCGCCGAATATTTTTTTTTCCTTGCAGTCATCAAAGAAGCATAAAAAATGCTCTTAGAAATCTGCTATCTCTCTCTGCCAGATGAGGGCTTCAAAAGGCAAGCACTCATTTTTTTTGTCGTAAGCAGGGAAGATTATGAATACATTATCTAGTTAACATTAAAAAAAAATCAAAACACCCAATTTTACATTCTTACTTATTTATCCCAAGCCTCTGTCCCCCTTTGTGTGCCTCACCCTTTTCCCTGCTGAAGGAAATAATGCCAAGTAGACAAATCAGCTACAAGTAGAAAATGTTGATACATAGTTTAGTTCTATTTTTATTTGGCACTACTTAGAAAAATTTCAAAGGATCGGTATGGTGGCTTCAAGCCTTCTCTGTCTTTCCCTGTTAAAAGCTGATGAGTTCCTCTTTAAGTTTCTTAGCAGCCTGCAGGAGAGAAACCTCCCCTAACTTGTCACCAAGCCTGCAAGGAACTTGCTGGGGCTAGCAGAAGTGCTGATACCGAGAAAAATGAGCTTTTGTAAAGGTGGATAGGATGGATGGAAAAGGGATGGAAAGGATGAAAAGAAGCATAGTGGGCTGGAAATTTTCCAGTGGAAGTTTATTTTCCCCTGGAAAGTGTAAGATGGGGACTTAGCATGGGAATGGAGGGAGCAGTTACAAACAGAATGTGATTTCTGGGAGAGACAGGAGGAAAACCTTGCTCTGGCATGGCCAAGAGCACAAGGGTGATGAAGGAAATAGACTGAACTTCCTGTTGCAAAGATTGGGGTCCTCCTGATCTAGATGAATGCCCCAGTCCTGGGTCCTACACTATTGTTAATGAAGAGTTTCACACCCCCTCCAACTGAGCGACTGGTACTAAAGATCTGGCTCTGAAACTAGAGATACTCAGGAGTATTTGGAGATGGATAAGGGAGACGTCATTTAGCCAGGTCACTCCAGCTGTTCAGGTCACTCACCTGCAGCTTAAGACACACAGAAAGTAGTATTCAGCATAATTCATTTTAGGATGTCAATCCCCCCACTTGAGAAACCAGTTTCACCTTACTAGTAAGGCTGCCTGTCCTCGGCGGGCAGTCGTGTCCATGAAACTCTTATTACTGAAAATGCCTCACATCAAAAGGGTCCCTTTTTCTCCTCCATTTCCCTCAGGGTCCAGCTATGACTCTGTCATAAATTGATGTACAAAGTATGAACAGGATGATTATTTTTTTTTTTTTAATAACAACTTCAGCAATCTTTGTAGTTCATAGCCAGGCATGCAGGGTTTTTATTAATTTAACAGTGTTATTCCCCTTATGAAATATTCATCCCATAGGATTTCTGTGCACATGAAGGTTTTGAAGAAATTGATCTGCAATGCAGTTACTCCTTTAAAAGAATGATTTCTCTATTATCTCTCCCTTTCAGTGATACTGTATATACGAACAGTGACTGATTAAATGTGCGATCAATCTCACGAAAGCAAACAGGTATGTATTTAACTGTGGGTGAATTTAATGTATGAGAAGGCACATTTGGAGAGCCCAGCATGCTGGATGCTTTGCCATGCATCACTTTGTCTGCTCCTCCTCTGGTATCTTTGCAAGCCCTTAGCCTCACTACCCTGTGGAGATGCCTTCACCCTGCTTTGCATCACCATGCTTGCCAGCTTGGCCAATGCCCTGTTGTTCCGTCAAATGGCACACATCTGTTCCCTGAGAGGGCTTTGTGATTGCAATGAACTGTGCAGGGAGAGATAGTTGTTCTTGGGCCATGATACAACAAAGCAATTAAGCGCAGACATTCCTTTCAGCGTAAGCTGAGCCCTGTTGACTTCAGTTTCATTGTCATCTCCCCACATTCCCGTGCTGTTTTACAAATAGCTGTGTATTTCACTGGTGAGTGCTGTCATGTCCTTTCTGGACTGCCTCAGGTGGGTAATGATAGCTGGTTTCCAGCCGGCTATGAGTACACACCATGAGATGAAATGTTTCCTGCGGTGCTGGACTCCAAGCAGGGTTCCTGCAAGGTAAGTGAGTCTTGTGTGATTAAAGACTGGAACTTAAAGGCCATGCAAAGGGGAGAGATGGGAGTTATTCTGACACCCTTCACAGCAGGATCCTTGCAAGGGCTGACACAGCAAAGCACTGGACTAAAAGCTATCTGATACATCTCACAGGGAAAGCACTAGCTCTGCTCCAAATACCCAAGCGTTTCAGTCACTTTTAGCCTGCACATGATCCTTGCAAGAGGTATCATCCCGCTTCACATCGTGCCAGCAGACCCCTCCAGCTGCACCCTCATCAGTCCCCTCCTCCTTCTGTCCCCACCACACCAGCACTTGTTTTGGCAGCTTCTGTGCCCTCCCACCCTGAGCAGCATTAAGCTGTGCTGCCCAGCTCCCCAGCACAAGGGGATAAAGAGTAAAGGGCTGAGCCTTTACTTTGAGGCATGGTGAGAGTCCTCCTCAGGGGCATAACCCAGCTATTACCCCTGTTTCTTCCTCTCAGGCCACGCTCTGAAGGATATCACCCTTTGAGATTAGAAAATGTCCCCTTTTACCCTGCTTTTCTGGTCCTCTCCCCTCTCCTTGCACACGGACACTTTGAACTAGCACTGTCAACGCCCAAAGGAGCTAAGTGCAGGGGATTTGCTCCTCATTGTAGGTATTTCTGGAGGGATGTGAAGCGGCAGATGCTGTTTGAGGCCATGTCTTGCCTGGTCACTGCTCAGTCTTGTAGTGTCCCCTGGTGTTTGAAGACATCAGCTCAAAGCAGCTGGAACTGCAGTGATCACGCCAGGGTTTATTTAGCCAGGAACATCCAAGGAAGTACACGTTGGAGTTGGACCTGCCGTGCAAAAACCCTTCTATCATCTACCTCTATATTCCCAGGGACATCCCTGGTAACACTGTGCTCTCAAAAAGGACACTGAATGATCATTTTCAGTACAAGCCTTCTCAAAATTGATATAAAAAACTCACTTCAACATAAAAACATACAGAAATGCTTACATGGGAGGAACTGGAGGGATTTGCCTTTTGATTTTGTCTCCAGTGGACATAAAGTGTGACCATACTGTGCCTGTGCCTGTTTTCCTCCCCACATTAGCTCTGAAAGGCTGAATTCACTCAAATCCAAACAGGCACAATTCAGCTCCTACAAGCCTGGCAAGAATAAGCATCCCTGCAGAAAATACTAATGGCTCTTCATGCATTCACCTATTTCTGCATTGGGCATAAAATCTTCAGTGGGATGTGAGAAACAGAGGGAAATACAGCCTGGGAACATGGAGCTTACTCCAAGAGTGAGAAGAGAGAGGAGGCCTTGCAGAAAAGTCTGCTGGCTTCTCTTGTGGGACCGTTCCCCTGCTAGGGAAGAAGAGTAATATGATGAGCTGAAACGTTTCTGCACTGTGAGCCAAAGAATGTAAGTGCAGGAACATCCCAAACTCCCAGTTTGAGCAATATATACGTGCACAGCTATATATATATGTATACACACACTATTTAGGTAGTTAAATCAACCCCTGTATACTAAAGCCTCTTATATGTATACTAAACCTTATACTGAGAATCTTAAAAGACCAAATTCCTCAGGTTTGCTGTAAGATTTGTGGATCCTTATCTTCATGGAGGATCAACTTGCGATAAATACGTGAGACATTTTGACATAATAAAAGTCCAAATGGATTGTGTTGTTATCTAGCATAACTGCTTGACCTCAGCACTTGCTACTGCTATAACCTACAGGGCAGTATTGTATTTCGAAAGCATGCCTTAGGTTTTGCTGTTCCAAGCTGGTAAATAAAACTGACTGGAGAGACATGGGAGTCTTGGTGAGCTAAAACGATGCTCATGGATGAAGTAAGCATCCAAGACTGAGAGTATTATCTCAGGTAAAATTTCAGCTGAAACAAAGTTGATGTTAAATATAGTTATCTCAAATGAAAGAATATAACCTGCTGAAATTGCATTCAAATATTTGTTTGATCCCTAGAACTAGTCTGATACTTTTTCACTTCAAAGTTTATTGGCACTTCAAACTAGTACTATTAATTTCTGTATACCTTTTTGAAGACAGAGGTCATTTGCTGTCTTTGCATACCACCTGCCGTGAACTTCGGTTAGTTTGCTGGACGTTAGTGTTATAACACAAATAATACACAGCCAAACTTTGTAATGTTGACTGAACAGACACATACCTCCCTTTGTATCTTATTCAATCTCATTCATTTTCTGTGCTTTAGTTAAATTCTCTTACTGTCTTTTTTTTTCTTGAAGAGAAAACAATGACGTGGCAAAAGCACTGACATCCAGCACTTTCTGTGGCACTGTTAAACACCATGCTGTGTTTCTCTTTAAAGCAAGACAGGCACACATGGAGAGAGACACCAGCAGTGAAAAGACACAGCCCCAGTTCTGATGTGCGCCGTGTATGAGCTGGAAATCCATCCATAATCAGGAAAAGATTTGTGTGAGCTCCCATCTACTCCCAAACCTAGAGCTTTTCAAACTGGCTCCCAAGGCATTTTCCTTTTGCAGGGGCACTGCAGCAATTGCTGATACTTCCAGGAGGTGGCAGGAATATTTTTTGCAGAGAAGGAAGAGAGACAAGGATTAAAAGGAGGAAAGAATACACCTGGTGAGCACCAATCTGAAAAGCCTTTTACACTTCCCATGATAAGGGGGGTGCATCTCTCTTCACATGTTGTCCTCTGGGGGACATCCCTGGTCCGAATCACAGAATCATAGAATGGCTAGGTGGTGTGAAGGGTTAACCGATGTACGGAGGGTTAGGGTTAAGCCGCTTGGTTACTGCTTACTCCTGCTTACTCAACAAATGAGTGCTCAACACTTGCTGGAGCAACTGCTTGCCAGAGCAGGGTGGAAGGACCAAGGCTATTGATAAGAGGAAGAGAACTCCTGTTCTCTGGACCTCTAAACTGGCTGAAATCAGCCTTGCTGTTTGGACAGTGACTAAATCACCAGGGAACATGCACGACGACTAGAGATGAAAAGTTCAGAGAAGACTTGTTTACTTCATCTTGAGACCCTCGCCCACGACCACCAGGAGACACTATGCAAGCAAGGACCTTTTATCTCATTATAATATGAAGCGGGGATAGGTAATGAATATGCATAGGCGTGTTGCATAACCTCATGAATATGTAATAGTTTAGAGGATAAATATGAAGGAGAACAACACTGAGGTGCTCATGCCTTTGGAGGAGTGATTCCCCCATGCACCTCAGCGCTGAATAAAACACTTACTTCACAACTTTAACGAGTTGTGGAGTCTACCTGCGTATCATAGGTTTGGAAAGGACCTTAAGCATTCTATATATCGCGATTTTCTAAAGAGCGGATATAAAATAGTTTGATCTCTATTTGGCAACGAGTAGACAGGCCAAGAGGGTTAAGGGAGGGAATCTTCCACGCTGCATACATTTAGTTAAATGCTATCAGTAGCAGCGACACACAAAAGCCTTCTATAGTCTATCCTATCTGGGCAGTTACTGGTCATATACTGCTTACTGGCAACGTCGAATTTTGCAGCAAATACTACTGAGGCTATTCTATAGGAGATTGGTGGTGAAGGGGTTAACAAGGTGTGGTGCAAAGCCCTCATGGGCATAATGGACTACTGATGTAGGTGATGGGCTGCTGATGGGGGTGATTAGCCTATCAGGTGGATGCCTGATATGCTGCCTAAGCCAGGTGGAAGAGGGAGTGGTGCTGTTTCATGGTTCTGTTCTGCCCATGCGCAGCCTGACCAGGGCTCTCATTATCCCTCTCTTAAATACCCCAGACTAAGGAAGTGCTTCTCTGCACCGTGCAGGGCAGCAGCACCAGGTAGTTTGGGATTTGAACTTCACTGTATCAGAGGGTAAGAACATGACTTAACTTTGCAAGTAAGTTTGTTGGCTTCTCTATCTTCCCCTAAGCAGGGGCACCTCTTTGATAAGTTTTGTGCCTGAAGCTGCATTGGATGATACTCTTGTGAAACTAAGCTTAATGAATTACCAGTTGGTTATGTTTCCATAGAAGCTCAATTAATTATTAGTTTGCTCTGGGTTTTAGCATTAGTACTAGTGAGCTTGTCAATGGCAATTCCCAATCTGTATTTCTGTTGCTTCAATGAACCACGCTATTGATGAATCCGTAACCATGAAAGCTCTTACTGAGCATGACTGTATTATTGTGTTGAATTGTCTATAACCAGAAATGAAGCCTGGCTGTCTCCAGCCCCTCTGATCTCTTGAAGAATGGCTGGAACTTGAACATTTATGTTCTGTTCGATTCCTATACTCAACATAACGTATTACCCCATTCCCTTAAGTAGAAAGGAAGGCTGGAGAATTTCTGAGCAGATCTGGATTCTTAAAATGTCTTTGCTCTTCCTACTTCAATCTATGGGTCTTATAAAGGTGACTGCATGTATTGTTATCTCCAGGTATCCCAAGATGGACAGGTGACCTAAAAATCCTGTCCTCCAAAAGCATTCTTTTGTGCTTTAAATTTAGACGGACCCAACTCCATTGTTAGTATAATTGTCATTACTGCTCCTTAGTAGCATCAGGTGTTGCTGTGAAGGATCAGCTTTGTTGTATATGCACTACAGAATCAAACTATTTTTCAGGGCCTCATTCTCATAGTCGTACCCTCTAAGCATGTAACCTGAGTGCTGCTGAAGCACTGGGGTTTGTGGGGTGTCCTCTGAACTCAGCCTCTTGAGACAAGCTGGTATTACAGCAGCAGGGGTATTTTCTCAAGGAAAGAATTCTCTATTCAGAAATTGATTTTTAGCACACTTTAGTGGGACATTACTGAAACCATTTGTAAAATTGCTGTGCTGTATTCATGTCGTATCATGCAGGAATTGGAGCAGTAGTGTGGAAATGAACCATTTCAATCTCAGTTAATATGGGTTGTTTCAGTCTTATTAAAACACTTCAAGAAGGTCAAAGGAAAATATTGTTACAATATTTTCCTTGGTGAAGAGGGAAATTTGCCTTTGAGACCACATATAAGTGTGATCATTCCCCAAACAACATGCTCTAAAAAGCCTCACAATAAAGAACCATTCTGCAGCGTAGAATCAGTAGTCCGAATTTGGAGTTGTTTGACCTAAGAATTTCCCTGCATATGCAGCTTCTTGGGAATCTCAGTAAACCAATGGGAAATACTTGCTGCTGACCTTCATGAGGTTCTAATGGTGGTTCTCCATCCCCTGGAAGCTCCTCTAGATGGGTTTTCACGGAGTCTAGTGACCACTGCATAAATTGTTTGAGCTAAGGCTGCATCCTTGATGTGCATTGGCTAGGATTTTGAGCCCCAAATTTCATTGTACCTGTGTGCACCTATGTACCTGTGCAAAGCCAGCAGTTTGTCAGCAGACCAAAGCATTTGTGGGTTGGTTTCAAAGTGTGTGGGTGTTCAAGGGGACCAATGTGAGCAGTAGATCTGATGGGTTAGTTCCATCCTGAGACCCTGCTGTCAGCATCTTTCAAAGCAGGTGTGTTGTGCACACTAGGTGTGCTCTGTAGGGGCTCTTTTAGAAAACAAAGTTTCTGCTTGAAGTGTTGATATATCAAAAAGCTTTAAAACCTTGAGGTGGACTTGGATTCCAATTTCTTACCACTTTCAAGGAAAACAGCCTGAATTAAATCAAGGAGAGGTGGAAAATGTCTATTACACACTTGTCTTGAGGTAATGTAACTGCATTTTGTGCTCATCTCTCAGGGCAGATGTGTACTTCAGCTCCTCCTGGTTTTCCTCTGCATTTGTTTTTCAGGTGTCTAGAAGCTCTGGAAAAGGTACCAGCTGCTGAGACAATTCATTTTCCTGTCTTAAAAATGCTGGGGAAAATGTACCTACCTTTGGGAGCAAGAAAGGGAGTGAGGAAATAGAGGGAAAGAGACACACCAGTCTAGGAAGCTTTCTTTAACTAAGCCACACTGATGGGCTGTTGCCCTGTGTTCAGAGCACAGTTCACATACCTTCAGACCCTGAGACAGAAAGCGTATGTGAATGGTCTCCATCTGAAGCATGGGCCAACTCATTCCTCTATTAGGAAGGCCGCTGCTTTTCTGTGATCCTGTTGTGCAAACTTCCATCACACAGTTATCTTCAGGTTGTGTCTTCTGGCCCTCAATTTTAGACTAACTGCCGAGGCCAATCACTGACCTTTTTATCCTTTTTTTAAACCTCCTTATGGTAAACTCATCACTTATTGAAAATGTAGAAGTTTTATTTTCTACTTTATTTTCCTTCATTAATCCCCTTTGTCTTCCACCCTCATCTGTAATACACGGGAATGAGAAAACATCTCTCATTATTTAGCATAATATTAGCTTTAGGTTTCTATATGTTCTTTTGCAGAAGCTACCAGAACCTCCTTCAAAAGAACAATATGTATCTGTAGCCAGGGTTTGCGTTCCTAGATCATTAACAAACATGGATCTATGAAATTCTGTTGGTTTGTTTCCTTATCACCAAGAAGGAGAAACAGAAACCCCTTCTGCTGTCATCTCCTTTGAAAGCATTTAATACCTTCTCTTCATAGTTCCTCTGCAATTCATGCCAAGAAAATATTCCTTCAGGGT